>NC_080671.1:241919593-242242926 GCF_030247195.1 Topomyia yanbarensis | reverse complement strand
GTGAATGTTTTCAACGTACCCAGTTAAAAAGAGCAAGTTGCTGGCTAACGGGGAGCTATTTGCCAACTCGGATGCGCTAATTGCCCTTCAATTTGCCAGGAAATTGCTGGCAATTGGGGGACTATTTCAAATGCAATGGTCCAACTAGCGGAGGTCCAGTTAAAGAGTGTCCAACCAGCGAATCACGACTCACAGTGGGACCAATCCAAAAAAGGTGGGACAAAACCTATTTGAGGCCTTAGATGTCATTTTAGAACCAGCATTTCTTCGTAGGATATGTTCACAATATTATTCTGCAACTTTTTAAATAGAATATTTTGTTGTTGGACTAAAGTAGAGTACCCGAGCAAAAAAAAAAATTTCAAAAAATTTTTTTAGAGGGTCTTCGACAAAGTTGTAGAATATTATGTTTTGAATAACTTCTTCTAAGATACCACAGACATCAGACCTCAAATTTGAGGCAACATTGTTGTTTTTTGAAAATATGATCAAAAAATCAGTTTTTCGATATTTTCATGCTAAAAACCTTAATTGATTAATTTAATATGTTCTACAAACTTGCAGGTAACACTAAAATACAACTTTTTGTCGAAGGAACTAATAACCTAAAATCAATATTTTGGCTTCTAAAACTATTTTTCATATAAATTTACTCTATTTTCATCAAAGATTTCTGTTTTTAGGTGCACTTTTGTGCAGCCAAACTTTGGCTATTCCGATACTCTATTATTCGTAGAATAAAATTAATACTACATAGAAACAGGATATAGTTGGACGCATTGTTTGGGTGACCATTCATGTACGATGGTTTATAACATAAAATGGGCTTATATTATTTTTAATTTACATACATTATTAGCTATTAACAAAATCTTATATTTTGCCCACACTTTCAAGCACGTAGAACATATTGAGTTGATCAATTAAGGTTACAATATGGAAAAGTGAAAAAATAATATAAATTTTGAATTTAAACTGCCAAAGAACAACGATTTCGGATTAAAAAATAAATCTACAGTATGTATAAGGTATTTTTAATAAAAACGTTCGAAATTGAATGTTATACAACTTTGCTGAAGTCCCCAACCATCTAAAAAAATAGAAATGATTCAGTTATATTGTGAATATTTTAGGTTCTATAATATCTAAGGCCTCAAATAGATATTATTCTCCTTTTTGAATTTGTAGAACTAATCTTATTGGTTAAACTAAAGTAGAAATCCCGAACTAAATAAATCAAATTTTGTTTAAATAGTTGAGGTCCTCAGCAAAGTTGTTAAATATTGTATTTGGAACAATTCTGTTGAAAATACCATTTATTTCTTTTTTGAGCCGAAATCGTTGTTCTTTGGCAGTTTAAATTCAAAATTTATATTATTTTCCACTTTTTCATATTGTAACTGTAATTGATCAACTCAATATGTTCTATATGCTTGTAAGTGCGAACAAAATGTAAGATTTTGTTAATAGCTAATAATGTATATAAATTAAAAATAATATAGACATATTTTATGTTATAAACCGTCGTACATGAATGGTCACCCAAACAATGCGTCCATCTATATCCTGTTTCTATGTAGTATTAGTTTTATTCTAGGAATAATAGAGTATCGGAATAGCCAAAGTTTGGCTGCACAAAAGTGCACCTAAAAACAGAAATCTTTGATGAAAATAGAGTAAATTTATATGAAAAATAGTTTTAGAAGCCAAAATATTGATTTTAGGTTATTAGTTCCTTCGACAAAAAGTTGTATTTTAGTGTTACCTGCAAGTTTGTAGAACATATTAAATTAATCAATTAAGGTTTTTAGCATGAAAATATCGAAAAACTGATTTTTTGATCATATTTTCAAAAAACAACAATGTTGCCTCAAATTTGAGGTCTGATGTCTGTGGTATCTTAGAAGAAGTTATTCAAAACATAATATTCTACAACTTTGTCGAAGACATCGACCCTCTAAAAAATTTTTTTGAAATTTTTTTTTTGCTCGGGTACTCTACTTTAGTCCAACAACAAAATATTCTATTTAAAAAGTTGCAGAATAATATTGTGAACATATCCTACGAAGAAATGCTGATTCTACAATGACATCTAAGGCCTCAAATAGGTTTTGTCCCACCTTTTTTGGATTGGTCCCACTGTGCGACTGTATTGAGTGGTAAAGTATGAACTTTCTAGATGAATTTCGCATGAAAAACATGTAGTGCGTTTGTACATGTAAAACAATTGATTTCACCGATTCTTCTGTCAATGAAATCTATCAGTAAAACAAAGTGATATTCACGTGTAATTCATTTGGAAATTTTAGTCAATGGTATTTCTTATGATATTGATGTGCTTTTCACAAAATGTTCGCATGATTTTCATTTAAAAACCGTATTTCCCACACTCGAATGGATATTCAAGTGGTAACCGTGTGCATTTCATGTGTTTGTGGATTGAAATAATTCAATAGATTTTCACATGATGTTAACGTGTTAACCCAAGTAACCACGACGCTTCGAATGATGTAAAGTTAACAGTCTTAAATGAGTCGTTCGTAGAATGCGATAAAATACTTCATTGCTGTAAATGCAACACCAATGCTTTTATAAAGTGGAAAAGGGCGATTAAGCGACTGATGTAAGAGCTGTCAAAGAAAGCATTTATTTTACATTAGTAACGCTCTTATAAAGCTTTAGTCTGCTAAAAGCATTACTAGATGCTGTAATAATGGTTGTTTCGTTTTGACAGATCGATGTTAGATAACACAACATAAAGCTGATATAATGTTAAAATGAAAATAATTAAAATGAAAAATGAACGTTTTCCTTATATTCCATTTCTTATTCGTCAGACCCGCATAAATTTGCACCATATGCCAACCATCGAATCAAACGCTGAAAAATCATTTTCAATATGGTTCGTTCAACAATAAATCAACCACTACCTGGTATAATATCGAACATAACCAGTGTCGTTTTTCCATGCTCGACCATACAAACAACTGGTCGTTAAGAATCACGCAGAAAAATATTGACAACATACCATTGAAGAACTATACAGATTATGGTAACATGCATATTTTAGATCAAGCGATGCATAAATATTAGGTGGAGAAAAAAAATTGTTACATGCTATCATCTGAAGAGGAGAGCTTCGTTGACACTAATTGACTGACGCTTTATCCAACTGAGCTATCGCCGTAATATTGTAAGGCAAGGATTTTTGATCATATTAATCTACAGGCTTTTGGAGCAGCGTAAACAGATGTACGCATAACAAAGACCACCAAATCAATATAACCTCTGGCGCAAAAGTACAATGTAGTATACAAATCTTCAATATATGATATACAGAAGATATTGGAAATGGTTATCAAATGAGTATGGTAGTATAATAGTTGAATTATAATGGTGGAATGTATCAGTAGTATTCCCAATATGGTTTTGGATACGTGATATTTTAAACTTTTAGCCTGTACCCTTGTTGGCTGTTTAACATAATGTGATTTATTCCATTTTAAAATCTTACGAGCTAACCTAGCTAACCTGACTTAAACTATTCTATGTACATCAAAATGGGAGGAGTCAGTTACAATTTCAAAGTACATAATTATGTACGGGTAGCGTAAAAAAGGGAAAACAAATCAATGAATAAGTATGGGTGCATTGGTTGCTATCGGTGCTTTTGTTTGGTTACGCAAGGCTGTTTATTTGTCGCCTCAGCATAATAATGACCTAGTGAGAATGTTGCTATAACAAGTGGTGCGACCCAGAATGGTTTAACTGGAATGCGCCCATCTGGTTATGCAAGTTGGATTTGAAAACGATCGTTCAAGTAATTTACGATCTGTGGGAAAATATGAGTGTGGCCTCGTTTCAAGTGGCCTGACTAAAGGATATGTTAAATTTGGTTTTTATGACCTGTGACCTGAGAAGGATTCACATTGGTGCATGTAGGGATTGGAATAATTTGTGATGCTAGATAGTAAGTCCGTTACAATGGTGAGTATTATATGAATAGTTAGGAAATGTTTCCAAAGATTTCTAGAATCACGCAGAAAAATATTTTTTAATGTCAAATAATATGAGGGTTGAAATAATAAATTTACCAAGTTGTTCTGTGTTCAATAAAAAATACATGGTTATATAAATAAAACAATTGTTGAAATAATTCTGAAGAATTTATTGGATCAAACATGGAAAATAGTTGGACCAACAAAATTTTTTATTGATTTTATCATAACAACAATCGAAACAACAAACAACTTTGTTGAATCAATGAGCTCATTTTGTTGAATAAAACTAATAAAATATTTGGATCAATGCATGTCAAATGTTCAATGCAAAAACATTTTTGTTAAATCAAATAATATCTTTTAATGTTTTAAACATAACAAATATTTGAATCAATGCATAGCAAATATTGAAGCAAAACCAATTTTATTTTATTTTTTCTTTTTTTTTCGAGAGTTGTCCTACTGGAGCTGTAGAGCTAGATTCTCGGAAGGGCTCCCCGTCAGAATCACATACTACAATTTGCAGACGAGACAGGCAATGTCGCCCAATAAAACACTGCATTAGGCCAATTGTAGCGGGCCGTGATTCTGAATGTGATATGCATTGTACGGTTTAGGTATGTGCGGGCGTAGGGACTCGCGATCACGTGTATCATCGCGAAGAGCTCGAGCATTTGTAGTTAACGTCTTCGATCGCGTGTGCGTTTGTATGTCTCGTGTGCTAACGTGTATGTAACTTCGCGTGTATAAATTCTATTTTATAACCGTATGCCTTTCGCATATTCGCATGTGTTCTTGGATAATCGCGCACGGACCGTGAGTCTAATACTTTATTTTTGGTGTACTTCGAAGATGCTAAAATAGTGTGAGATCTTCTATATCACTAGAGTGCCCGCTGATGTCGCCATGGAACGTGTTGTCTAGTGGATATGTGCTTTATTTTTTTTTGGACCTACTGAATGTATGGACCTAAGTTATTAGGACAGAGAGTAATGGTTTCCGGACGTGACCGATTCATGAGCGCGCGAGAACGGACGTTTGTAGGTTCGTGTTTGAGACAGCGTTTGAAACTTCGCGAGCGCTAAAACGTTCTCCTTATTACCAGGGTGTTATTAAGTTTGCACGATCGCGAACGTAGGTGTGCGTTGTTAATCGCGAAGGGCTTAAGCGTTCGTACGTTAACGTGTCTGTCACGTGTGCTCGCGTTCATGTGACTTCGCGTGTACAAGACTGGATTTTGTAACCGTGTGGCATTTTCTATATACGCGTGCGTTCTTGGATGGTCACGCGGACCTTCATTCTGATAGTTAGTTTTTGGTGTACAATTCACATTCTGACAGGGAGTAAGTTACCCCATATCACTAGAGTCCTCGGTCATGTCGCCATGTAACGTGGTGTCCAGTGGATATGAGAGCTTTCTTTTTTTAATTGATCGAATTGAAGGCATGGACCTAGTTTGCTGATATCAAGGATAGAAACATCCGGAAGTGACCGATTCATGATCGTGCGAGTGCGGGAGTTTTTAGGTTCACGCTTAAGACCGCGCTTGAAAATTTATAGGAGCTGAGACATTCACTTTATCACTGAGATGCGATCATGTTTACTAGATCGCCGATGTAGATGCCGAGGATGATAGCGAAGAGCTCAAGCATTTGTATATTAACGTGTTTGTCACGTGTATGTGACTTCGCGTGTATAACTTCGATTTTATAATGACGGATTGTGTATTTTTGTTTGATCGCGCGCGGACCGTGAATCTGAAGCTTAATTTTTAGTGTATGATACAGATAGTAGTCCGTTTCCCCATATCACTGGAGTTCTAGGTCATGTCACCATGGAACGCGTTGTTTAGTGAATATGAGTGTCACTTTTTTGATTGGTTCGACTGAAGGCATTAGTCCAGGCTGGTAAAACTTTCGGACGTGACCGTTTCATGATCGCGCGAGTGGTAGGTTAATGTTTGAGACCGCGTATGGAAGTTTAAAGATGCCACGTTTACTTAATTACCGGGGTGTTTTCATATAGGCGAAATCGCGGGCGTAAGTATATGTGGATTATTGCAATTGCATGGTCGCGTTTGTGGCCAGTTTTGTGTTATCGCGAAGGCCACGAGCGTTTGTACCTATATGAGTATAGATAGCGTATAGCAGAGATATACTAATAAAAGGAATCATAACATGCTGAATAAAGAAAAAAGATGCAAAGAGCTTGACTAGAAGTGTATAAATTGAACAATACTATTTTGCTATACATAAATAATGGAAATGCAAACTAATAGATGCACAGAAGAAACAGACCAATGAAGTAGAATAGAAAAACACATGTAACATGCAATCAAACTCGTCTAAATGCAGCAAATGTTGTATATTTATCATTACCGACAATTGCATGCTGTTAGACTTTCATCATGCTATGCTGGCCGGGAATGGATGACTCACGTACGTCGGTAAATTTATTTTACCCTAATTTATCCAGCCCGACTTTCACCAATGAATAGAACTAAATGCTCAGATTGATCACCAGAAGTATTAGCCACTATTCTATCATATACGTCAGTTCTGCATCCATTCCCTAACCCAACTGTCACAAATACTCAGACGAATACATACATAGATACACATACGACTAGCACATAACAGTTGTACACTAGTACGAAAAACAACGATTATCACAAAGCTACAACTAATAGGTTTCTACTTATTCTACTTTATTAAATTAATTTAATTATTAAATTAATTTAATTGGCACGATGACGAAGTCGACCGATAAATGGACACACAATGACTCCCTCCGTGAGCCCCATCCACGAATACCACCAATAGAACAATATTTGCAACCATGGCACACAGCAAAAGTCAATCTACGTCGATCCGCCGGTCGGCCACGCCACCGCCCATAGACCAGTGGTTTAGCGTTGGTATGCGCTGGTGCGGAGTATGAAAAGACATATAACATAAAAAAGGCGCATAAGCCCTCTCGGTCTCCTCGATGCACCACTATCGAGGCGTAATGCAGTACCCATCTTAAAGCAATTGATGCTTGATGATGTTTGCAATACCGTCAAACCCCTAAACCTTGGGGAGGGAAGATTGAAGCAAAACCAATTTTATTGTATATAAAATATGCCTATTCTTTAATAGGAACCAAAGACCAACTGTCATGGTGACAAATTTAGAACAAACCAATACTCGCTGACAACAGATAACATCAGTACAAATGAACCTCACAAAGTAAACACTTGCCATTGACTTATTGGCCTTTCTCGAAAAACAGGCTACCAGCGCATTAATTTTACGCAGTCAAATCATTCTGGAACCGCTTCGGAATCCTGAATGGATGCAGTATGGCCCAGTCAAACCCATTCCGGGATCGGTTAGGAATTCTGAATGGATTCATTATGAGTTCCAGCTCAAAGGCAACAACCGATTCCGACTCAATCGTTTGTTGCATTTGAGCGAGAATCCATAAGGGACTCCAAACCTGTTCCGGAGTAGGGTTCGCAGTACCGACCCTTTTTGGCGAGAACCGGTACTACGGTACTGAAGCTTTCAGTACCGGGAAAGTACCAGTACTCGAATTTTTTTTTTAAATTCGAAAAAAGCTTCAAAGTGAAATTGAATGCTTAAACTGATGACCTTATTCTTAGATGATTGATTTGTGCTGATCAAAAAAACATGTTGTTTTTAATTGCTTTGGAATGGCATGCTCATTTCAGTAGAAGATATTTTTCGTATGCGGCCCCTTCTTTTATTTTGAAATATAGGCCACTTTGAAAACACTAACTGCTAAGCGGTGCGACTTATGTAAATTGGTAAATTGGTTTCAACCCTTGCTTGGTAAATTGGTTTCAACCCTTGCTTTCCTGTAAGTAAGAGTTTTGCTGAATTTTCCGATCACCAATAATTACAAATCGCCCCATTTGAAGTCGTTCACCAAGTCTAAATTTGTTAGCTACTAAATCGTTGTTCGTTCATTTATGAATAAAGTTTAAAGAGCAAACCAAATACAGACATGACTTAGACCATAGTCTTATTACGCGCCACCCAGTGAATAATGGAAACCAATCAGAATGTCGCTAATAACAAATGCATAGAAATTTTTTCTGTCTCTTACACTAGATGTGAATATTTTTAAATTTAGTACAACATCGTTAAAATTTAATTTCGACAAAATAAAGCAGGAATTTAAACACACCGTTCAGTACAACGGGAGCTAGTAATATTTAACTTCTAGAATTATTATGATGATGGCCCCACCTCATTCCCTCACAAAGGTGTTAGCTCAACGATTTATCTAGAAGGAAATTAATATAATTAAAAGTCATCTTGCAGACCGATATTTTGAACCAGGTCCACCTAGAGAGTCTACATTATTTTCATAAAAAAAATTGTATGGTACCGAAAATACCGGTACTGGCTATTGTTCAGTACCGGAATTACGGTACCAAAAATGGGTCGGTATTCCCGGGATTTTCGGTACCGGTATTACCGGTACCACAACCCTATTCCGGAGTAGGTTTGCTTGGAATGAAATGAAATTTTATTACATGCAGCGCATACGATTCCAATCACCGTCCCTTTATGTAGTACCTTTGGCCGTGCGCGTGGTTTATTCCAGCGCTATAATGTAGTGCTTCAGAGTCTCGGCTTTTCCAAAAAGATTGCAGAAGGTGCACGAATACGCTGTGTCTTCCTGTTGGACCAGAGATGGTGAAGTACAGGAAACTGCCCTCTCGAACGGGTATTATTTATCTCTGGTGCGGTGACGTGTTTTCAGTTCTGCGATTGTCGTTTTTAAGCCACACAGGGTGTTTTGTTTGAGTCTCGGAATAGAGGAAGGCACCATAAAACGCACCGTGTGCATTCGACTTAATTTATTCACTAACCTTTGTGCGACATCATGATTATTTTCAAGCTGCACTTGCGCCCTTCGAGTCCGGAAAATCTGAGCACTATAAGAATTTACCGAAATCTGAATTCCCTGATTTAAAAATAGCGAATTTCTTCAGCATTGACGAACGTGGAAAAAGTTTTCTTCTTCGTAGCAACTTTTATTTTTTATTTGTTTCAATTCAACAAGGACTGTTGATGTAATGCATTCAGTCCTTTTGAATCAATCAGCTGCATGCTTTTGTTAGAATCACTGATTTGTTTGGAACAAACAATTTTGTCGATCTTCGAAAAGCACAGATAACAAAACTTGTAAGATTGATAATATATTTTGGTTGATCTAACCAAAAAAATAAATTTGGTTTAATAAATTCCTTGGTTCACAATAAAGAATTTTTATCGATTAAAAATGAAGAAATAATTTATAGAATCAAACATGCACAATTCTTTTGCGTGACGGTATTTATTTATACGGGGATACAACATTAACATCACCACAAAATTTCAATTCCTTCAGATTTTTTAAATTAATTTTCTGGGATCCGAACAACCATGATCATCTGACATCAGCTTCATACGAGGTAGGCCGTTAGCACTCCTATCTGTGGAGGATAGTTGCCGACGCAATGATATTTGCAATATATGAATAACGTTTTACCACATTATACATTATACAGCCTTTGTCGGTATAGAAGAGGAGGTGCATCGTGTGGCTCTCGGATCGCGAAATATAAACATCAACAAACGAAGCAGAGATGAGTTTGTAGTAGAGATTCCGAAACAAGGTTAGTATTGACATCAAATTGTGCAGATGAAATAATGAGCATTTAGTGGTTTCTCTATGATATTCTTCGTCTGAGTTGCAAATTATAGGAATGCATACTCGTGTTAATTTCATGTATTCCTCAACGGAAATAGGATTGGTCAAAAGCCATGGGCGGTACAGTGCTCCGATATTTTTGCCCCATTCGTAGAAAATTGTCCGTTTTCCACACTTCTCTCCATGTTGTTACAGGTTGATATTTTTTTGATTAGAACATTTTCTTCATAAACGTCAAATTATTTTAATTTTTTTTTGTTTATTTATGACGTTTTACCACGTTTGTGGCATTCGTGTCTATGGAAAGAATAGGGTAGATGGGTATAGATATAGATGGAGATAGAGACACATTTGTCGCTCAAATCTCGAGCTTCGTTTCTTTAATGAAGCGTAGTACTGCCTTCTCTCTGTTGTCGTCGTTCGCTAAAATTTCCGTAACTGATTCGTTGATACTGCACTGTTGTCGAATCTGAACATATCCTTCAGTCCTTATTGGAATTCCACAGTAGCAACAATTCGGCGGGGATTGTGCTAGCATTATGTATGAATGGCTAAAACGAGTATGCCCGATTCTGAGTCTGGTTAGGGTGCGCTGTTCCTATGCACATTTTCTATCTGCATTTTTTCCTACGTTCGGTTTTACCTGTCGCAGAAAAGATGGAGTGCGGTTCCATTCACTTTGCCAAGTGTCCCATATTTTCTTCTTGATGAAGCGTACAACGTCTTGAGAAGGAATTGGGATGTTCATTGGGTTACCAGTTCTTCCTTCGTTCGCAAGCCTGTCCGCTTCTACATTACCGGAAATACCTGCATGTCCTGGAATCCAGCTGAGCGTGATTTTTCGTCCTTCGAGTGCACGTTCCAGTTGTTGGATCCACGGGTGCCTCGAGCGGCCTCCGCGGAGGGCGTCAAGGCAGCTAGCGGAGTCGGTTAGTATGATTGTCTCGTAATGTTCGTCTGTCATTGAAGCAGCAGAAGCCAGTGCATATGCCTCGGCTGAGAATACGCTGCAAGGCTCCGGTAGAGTATAGCAGATTTTTTCCCTGTTTGTCACTAGACCTGCACCTACTTTCTCGTCCTCCTTGGAGCCGTCGGTGTAGATTTGTTCGTGCGTAGCGTAGTGGCTGTTTATAAAGTCCTGGAACTTTGGTAGGCTATCTGACAGGATGTACCGGCTTGGACGTTTCTTCGTATTTCGTTATCGATTTTTGTTGTTTGGCTATACCACTCCTTATCAGTAAGTCTACGAAGAATGCATGTTTTTGGCACGGAGTATCCAGTGGTTTGGTGGAAAAGTTCTACTGATCTTTTGGCTACTGGATATTCCGCCACGTCGGCATTTTTTTCGGTGAGACGTGTTACTAGCTGCACTAGTCGCTGAATTAGCAATAGTCTGAACGGCAGGCAACCTGCTTCAGCCATAATTGAGGATATTGGACTCGTTCGGAAGGCACCTGAGGCCTGGCGTATCACTTCGTTGTATACTGGAGCAAGCATTCTTTCCATCGCTTCGTGGTTGCTGCTGGTGAGACCCAGTCCAAAAAATAACTTGGAGACAACTAGTGCGGAACCGACTGACAAAAGCGTTGATCGGCTACTTCTTTTTAATCGAGAGCCCAAAATCCGCAAGATATTAATTCTTTTGGTACAGCTGTTCTTGATGGCTGTGAAATGCTGCAGATAGTTGAGTTTAGAGTCCACAAGCACTCCTATCCTAATCTTCCTTAAACAGGGAATCGGAGTCTTATTTATTTTGATGGCCCGGCCACGCTTGCGATGCCTTATGTTGCAGATGTGAAGTAGCTTAGATTTTGATGGTGCGATTTCGAAACCAACATTGGCGGCCCAATAGACAAACGCATTGACAGCTTTTCTCAGTTGACATCGTATTTGCCCGGGGTTTGTTCCTCTAACTGCTAGTAGTACATCATCCGCATATAGCAGAATTTTGACATCAGCTGGGATTACTGCAAAAACCGGTTCCATCGCGACGAGAAAGAGAATAACGGATAGGATGGATCCCTACGGAACACCGTTTTCTGCCACGCAGCGGCTGGAGGACGCTCCGTTCGCTGATACCCGGAAGGTTCTATCGGATAGGAAGCTTGATAGGATGTTAAATAATCGGCCAGAGATTTTCCAGCTTGCGAGAGTTCGGAGAATAGCAAAGTCTCCAGGTCGTATCGTACGCTTTGGATATGTCGAGGGAGACTATCTCGTCATGCTGATTTTCATTAATACGAATGGACGATTCCATCTGTGCTAGATGGGACTCGACACCTCTTCCCGGGCGAAATGCATGTTGGCGGCGATCCAGTCTTTCATTGTCTTCCAGTTCAGTAATTAGACGACGATTCACTAGGCGTTCGAATAATTTGCCTATGCAACTCAGGAGAGTGATGGGGCGATAACCGACTGGACTGCAGCGGTCTCCCTCCGGTTTTGGAATCGGGATTACCATTCCCTCTTTCACTGCTCCGGGAAGGTGCCAGAGTCCCACACCTGGTTAAACAAATCGAGCAGAACTACTTTAGTGGAGAAAGGAAGTCGTTGCAGTAAAGGGTCTCCGACATTATCAGGTCCTGTTGATGCTCCACCACCCTTGGAGAGGGCCCACATCAGCTCGTCCATAGAGAAATCTGCATTGAAGCGTTTAAATAGGTTCGGTCGAATTGATTTTGGTAATGTATTTAGCAGTGCGGCTTTCTTCTTACGAAACTATTCATTATAGTTGGCGTTTGCGGATTTTTTCTGGTATTCCTCTGCGAATGCGTCCGCCACTTTCTGCGCATTATTGGTAATACCACTTGGAAGGCTTAGGGTCACCGTGTTTGAGCGCCTTTTACCCTGGAGCTGATTAATCCGATTCCATATCTGTGTTGAGGGGCTCTCGGGGTTGATGCTCTGTACTAGATCTTCCCAGCTTTTCTGCTTGGCTTCCAAGATGATTTTGCGGCAGGCAGATCGAGCTTTGTGGAAAGACTGGAGAGCTGCTACTTTGTTGGGGTCACCGTCCGTAATGCGACGGAGAGCACGCAGTTTCTTTCTTCGAATTTTAACTGCTTGTTCTACCTCTGCGTTCCACCAGACCACTGCCTTGGGTCCTGGTTTACCACTGGTTCGAGGGATACTAGCTTCGGCAGCAGCTATCACTTTTCTGGTGAAGTCTTCGACTGTCATTATCTGGTCGGGACGAATGGAGCTGCTGATTAGTTTTTCGTACAAATCCCAGTTTGCTCTTTCGTAGATCTATCTTCGTCGTCGCCTTGGTTCATCTGATGTTCCGGGTGTATCAATTTTAATGGGGAAGTGGTCACTGTCTGCGCAATCTGGAAGTGTTTTCCAGATGAAATTGCCTGATATGGATGTTGAGCAGATTGATACTAACGCTTGCGTGCTGCCGGTGTATGGATCGACTCGGGTGTGAAATCCGTCATTTAATACTACCATGCTTTTATTAACTACTGTTTCCAGAATCGAATTGCCTCTTTTCTGTGTGGTGTGGTTTCGGGAGTTCTTCCAATAGGTGTTTTAAGTTATCAGCAGCATTTTTATCTCTTGGTGGCAGATATACTGAGGCCACAGTCAGTTTCGACGGCGTGTGAAGCTGTATTGCCACTACCTGTATGTTGGTGTCCATTTGTATTCGTTCGAACGCATGTAACCCGTCAGGGTAACAATTTAGCACTGGGTGGAAATATACCCTTTTTTTGCGTATACACTCCGTAGAGTGTATTGTTTACGTTAAAGTTATGCTTACCGCTGTTCGATACCGTTCACATTTAGTTTGTAAATTTTTATATAGTTTCGCGTTTGTGAACGGTATTGTGTAATCAGATAGGTGTAGAAAATTTTGTTTTATGTTTGTGAATTAGTAGCATAGGGTTTAGCTAGGCTACCGCTCTCCTCTTGCGAAAATACGAGTGCGCTGGTTATGTTGCTCATGGGTGACAGCTATGCAATGAGGCGGATTGTGTTGGTGATAGTCGAGTGCGGAAGGCAACCATCGAGTTTTTGACCGGCGGAAAGTGACGAACCATGGCGAATAACAGACGTCCGTAATAAGTTTTTGTGGGACAGTTTCCGCCACTAGAGAAAAGTTTCAGTGCGCGCGTGCGACGGCAAACTAAGACCGTCGGAAAGTGTCGGCCCGTGGTTCGGGCACAGCGTATAGTGCGGTGTTGGGTCGCCGGGAACGGGAAGCTAATCGCAAAGGAGCTACTCGCTTCCCCCGGCTAATTACAAAGGACCCAGTGACACCACGCCGCCCTCACTGTGGAGGATCAGCCGAACGAGCATAGCTCTCCTCCACAGTTAATCGCAAAGGAGGGCGAAGCAGGTAGGACAACGGATCCACCTGAGGTAGTTTACTGCGGTATCTACCTGGGCCATTCACGGGGAGTGAGTGGGCCCGGCGATCAGTCGCCCTGTCGCTGGGAAGGTTCCAACAAAAGAGCAATGCTCACCTCCCTAGCTAATTGTAAAGGACCGCTGCGATAGCAGCCAACGATACCAGCAGGAGAACTCGGCCGTCGGAGTCCCGGCCGGTCGGATAAACCCCCGCCTTCCGCAGTCATCACAAGCAGCAGCAGCAGCAGTGAAGTAGAGAAGCGGAGAAATAAAAGTCGGTAAATTTGTAAATTACTTGTTTGTTTACTTTTGTTTTTTTTTGTTGTTACGAAAATCCGAAATTCTGTAGAAGCACCTAGGCCGCCCTGAAAAGAAGGGTTCGCCGGGCAAACAAGAACCCGAGTAGTGGGCAAACCCCAACTTACATTTGGCGCACAGCGCAAAACACGCTGAAAAAAATATTTTCCTATTTTGGAAAATATTTTTTTCTTCCGGAGTGTGGGGTGCTTCTACTAAATAGAGGATTTTCGTAGAACAGTGGTGAGGTTTCTTCCGCAATATTGTTCCGCGGTCGTATTATTTATTTATTTACATTTTTTGGCGCATTTTTTCGATTTTTTGTTTTTTCCTTTTTTTTGTCAGAATTTGTGGATCGCGTTGTTTGTGTTTGGTCTGCCGGACGAGTAGTTTGAAGGTTGTTGTCATTTATTCGGTTGCGGTGGCCAATTGCCTTGAATTCTCAATCCGATTTGAGACATTTTTGGAGCAGCTTGATTTCCTGAAATTTTAAGGGAATCGTTAGTGGGCGAAAAATTGAAATTAATACTGTGTCAGTACTTACATGCTTTGTGTCTTGGTGATTTCTTCCAATATAGCGCAAGTTATGATGGCGTTGGAGAAATTCAATCAAGCGTGTGTGTTCATGCGCGTCGATCATTTGCATTTCGATGAGCTGGATTTTGAGTTGCTATCTCGAAGCATTTTTATCTCTCCTGATTCGGATCTTTCGGGTGTCCAGCGGCAGCGGCGTCTTCGGGGAATTTTGTCGCATGAGCGGTCGTCTCGGAGGGAATTAGTTCGCAATTTCCGGGGTGACGTGGGTGAAGAAAAGGAGATCTGCCTTGGTAAATTACTAACAATCAAGGAAGATCTCCAGTACCGGTGCCCAAACAAGGAGATTTACCGAACACGGTTGCTTCATTTGGGGTCTAGGCTCCAGGTTATCCGAAATTATGCGGCAGGGGAGGTCAACCAGGAAATTTCGGGGTTGCTGGAGGAAGTTCTAGCAGTTTATTCCAGTCATTTCAGTGACGAACAGGCAGGACTTCCTCCCGACAACCAAGAAGGGGAGGATGGAGAGATTTTGGGAGATTTGCTGAGTACAGACGTACCTGCAATTCCACAGGGATCCAATCCTTCCGATAACCAAGGATCTCTTTCCAAACAGCTCGTAGGGGACGACCTGTTGCGTGTCTTGTGCCAGATGAGGGACGAGATTCGACAGCTGCGACAGCAATCCGACGATAATAGAGCCCTAGCGTCTCAGGGGTCTGATGCTTTTTCAAAAGCTACTGAAACGCTAATGGGTGGGATTGCTTCACTGACAACCATTTCGTCAGTTTTAAGAAAGACGGTTCAAGAAGTTGTCTCACTTCGTGAATCCGTCAGTGAACTTCGGGCACTAGTACATCAGAAGGAAAGTGCTCCCGAGATGGATCTGCAGACCGATCTGGAAGATTTGCGTTTGAGGGACGTACCCGATTCATTTGATGAACCAGAAATTCCTCGCCCAACACTGGCGCCCAGTCCCGATCAATTTGTGTTGAAGCGAGGATTCTCGGGTCAACAAAATCTATGTCCATCACTTCCTATTGAGAAACCGAAACAGAATACTGGATTCACAGCCCCGTACCAAGCTCAGAACCAGCCTTACGTTCCTGAATTGACCGAACAGCTGGCGGGACCATCATATCCGAACTTTTCGATATCCACCAATGCGGGAAACGGACCGAAGGTGGCCCCCAGGAATTACTCGCGAAACCCGCAACGCGTCGCTGATTGGAAGATTCGGAAGTATGCTGGAACTGATGAAGGAACTGGACTTAATGAGTTTTTGGACACCGTAGCAAATTACACTGCGTGTGAACAAATGTGCGAAGACGAACTTTTCAATTCTGCAATGCATTTGTTCACTGGCAATGCTTTGACCTGGTATCAGGCTATGCGTGCGCAAAACCGGTTGTTTAACTGGAACCATCTTGTATGCGAGCTCAAGGTAAATTTTGTACATCCTGAACTTGATGCTACGCTCAAAATGAAGGCTCTCCAGCGCCGGCAGATGCGCAACGAATCTTTCCAGGAATATTTCCTGGAAATGGAGAAAATATTTCGTGCGATGACGGTTCCAATGGCACCGAGCGAAAAACTCGACGTGCTCAAGCGGAACCTGAAAGCCGACTATAAAGAAATGCTAATCCTCAGGCCAGTGAACACGCTTTCAGAATTGATGAGTCTTGGTAAATCGATCGACGCCTCCAAGACGCCGATTTATCAGAAAGTTTTCGGTTCTTCTCGGGAAGTTGCTGCTTATTCTGATAATCCACCACAAAACACCAAAAACAAAATAATCAAAACCAAAAGGGAGGTGGACAGAATAACGGCAACGCAAAATCCAAAACGTTTTGGAACAAGAATGCCCAACCGGCAGTTCTTGGTTCAAGCAAGCCTCCTGAAAACCAGAAAAAGAAACAGCAAGGGAATCAGGATGGAAAGAATCTCGAAGGAAACAATCAAAAACCCATAGAACCACCGCAGAAACCTATAATGTGTCTGGAGTATTTGGTGGAAAAGCATCGTCCTCCCGTGCTCGGCGTCTGCTACAATTGTGGAGACAAAGGACACGAACATGAGGAATGTCGGAAGCCAAAGCGGGTCTTCTGCATCGTGTGTGCGTTTAAAGGTTTTGATGTTTCTCGTTGCCCTTACTGCCTAAAAAACGGGATCAGAACCAACTGAAGTCGCAGTTGGCAGTAAAACAGCGCTCCAAACAACAACTCATTATTAATCCCCAGATTTACGACAGTTTTCGACCGGCTCGTGATGAGGACTATGATAATTCGTTGTCTGTCGAAACCATCGTCCTTGACGACCCGTTCGATAACCGTCCATTTGCAATTGTCGCAGTGTACGGCAAATCCTTCAAAGCCTTGCTCGACAGTGGTAGTAACGCCACGATTATGACTAAAAAGCTATACCGAAAGTTTTCGAAAAGTCCCTTGAAAAGTTTGGAACGACCATTCGAACTACGTTCTGCAAATGGTCAATCCTTACCAATCATTGGACAAGCGTATCTCCCGTATACTTTTCAAAATTTGACAAAGGTCCTATGCACTCTTGTAGTAGAGCATCTGACCGTCAACTCCATTCTAGGTATGGACTTTTGGCGCGCCTTTGGGATTTCTCCTGAGATACAAAACTGTGCTCTGTTGAACTCAGGTCAGGAATCGGAAGACGACGAAGAAGATGAAGTACCGCGTGAGTCGATACTCACTTCGGAACAGTTAGCGCGCGTAGAAGAAGTAAAGAAGTGTTTCCAGGCAGTAGAGCCCGGAAAGCTAAGCCCAACCTCATTCACAGAGCACAGGATTGTCATCAAAGATGAATTCCAAGGTGCGGCACCCGTTTGCCGATATCCTTATCACATGAGCCCAAAGAAACTGTCAAAGGTCTGGGAAGAAGTTGACCGATGGCGGTCTATGGGTATTATCGAGGAGTCTAATTCGGATTGGTCGCTTAATATTGTGGCGGTCACGAAACCAGACGACTCAATTCGCCTTTGTCTAGACGCTAGGCCTCTCAATGAGCGTACTGTACGAGATGCATACCCTCTGCCCCACACTGGGCGAATATTGGGCGGCTTACCCAAGGCGAAGTACCTGTCTACTATAGACTTGAAGGAGGCCTTTCTCCAGGTACCCCTGGCCAAGGATAGTCGCAAATATACCGCTTTCAGTGTTCCCGGCAGGGGTATGTTCCAATTTACTCGTCTACCATTTGGTCTCGTTAACAGCCCCGCTACTCTGGCGCGACTGATGGACCAGGTTCTAGGACGCGGTAAATGGGAACCTTACGTTTTCGTCTACCTAGATGACATCATAGTCGTAAGCGAAACGTTCGAACATCACATACAGTTGCTCAAAGCAGTGGCCGATTGTCTAGCAAGAGCCAATCTAACCATCAATTTGGAAAAATCCCGTTTTGGAGTCCCCGAACTAAAGTTTCTTGGTTATTTGTTGAATCGGGACGGACTCAAGGTCAATCCTGACAAAATTCAGCCGATTCTCGACTACGAGAGACCGGTTACCGTGACGAAACTTCGTCGTTTCCTCGGGATGTGCGGTTATTACCGCCGTTTCATTGATCGGTTCAGTGAGGTCACTGCTCCCTTGACCGATCTGCTCAAAACGAAAACCAAGAGCTTAGTTTGGAACTCCGAGGCAGAACTCGCGTTCCTTAAAATTAAGGAACTTCTAGTCACTCCTCCAGTTTTAGTCCCACAAGACTTCTCCAAAGAATTCATTCTTCAGACAGACGCTAGTGACGTAGCAGTCGCTGCTGTTCTGGTGCAGGAGTATCCCGAGGGTGAGAAAGTAGTTGCTTACTTTTCGCACAAACTGACCACTCCCCAAAGGAACTATCATGCAACTGAAAAGGAAGGTCTGGCGGTGATAATGGCGGTTGAACACTTTCGAGGTTACTTGGAAGGTTATCATTTTCGACTGGTCACTGATTCGTCAGCGATTACATGGATACTGAAGACTAAATGGAAAACCAGTTCACGTTTGAGTCGTTGGAGTTTAGAATTGCAACTCTACGACATGTCTATTGAGCACCGGAAAGGCAAGGACAATGTCGTTCCAGATGCGTTATCCCGGGCCGTAGCAGCCGTTTCCGCTTTGTCCACCTCAGACTGGTACTGTTCCATGAAGTCCAAAGTTATCCAAAATCCTGACGACTATGCCGACTTCAAAGTAGAAAATGATCAACTTTTCAAGTATGTAAACTCGAAAGTTGTTCCGTGCGACTCGCGGTTCAGTTGGAAACTCGTCCCAGCACCCGAGTTCCGTCAAGATTTGATTCAACGTACCCACGAA
Organism: Topomyia yanbarensis; assembly: GCF_030247195.1. Classification (NCBI taxonomy): domain Eukaryota; kingdom Metazoa; phylum Arthropoda; class Insecta; order Diptera; family Culicidae; genus Topomyia; species Topomyia yanbarensis. The sequence continues at coordinate 242,223,713 of NC_080671.1, read as the reverse complement.
AATTTGCTTCACGTGGGATACGATAAAACGATCCACGAAGTGCAGTTACGATATTACTGGCCTCGTATGGGATCTGAAGTACGAAAGTTTATTCGAGAATGTGGGACGTGCAAGGAAATCAAAGCTCCTTTCGTCCCAGTCCAGCCCGAAATGGGTAAGTCGCGTGCGACTAATGCACCATGGCGAATGGTTTCTGTGGACTATATTGGTTCTCTTCCAAAAAGCAAACGTGGCAATCAACACTTGCTTGGCGTCCTCGACGTCTTCAGTAAGTACGTCATGTTAACCCCCGTTCGCAAAATCGCTAGTACGTCACTCTGTACGATACTGCGCGAACAGTGGTTCAATCGCCATGGCAGCCCGGAAATTCTGCTAAGCGACAATGCCTCCACTTTCACCTCGAAGGAGTTCAGTCAATTCATAAAAGAAACCAACGTCAAACATTGGCTGAACTCCCGCTATCATTCGCAGGCTAACCCAGTGGAGCGAACAAATCGCTCGATAAACACCGCAATCCGGGCATATGCTCGAACCGAGCAGCGCAACTGGGATGTCCACATCACCGATGTGGAGCGCATCCTAAATACTACCGTTCATTCCTCCACTGGGTTTAGTCCACATTTCATTATACACGGGTGTGAAATGGCATCTGCCGATGACTTCAGCAGGATTTCCGGTGAGGGTAACCTAGAAACAAGACACTAACAGATAGACAAAGTCCGGGAGATTGTGGTCAAAAATTTGGCAAAGGCAAGCGAGGGCATTCGACATCAGTACAACTTGCGTCATCGAAAGTTCTCCAAACCTTTTGAAACAGGACAAATGGTATACCGTCGAAACATGAAGTTGTCGAATGCACTCGAGTCTTACAATGCTAAACTTGGACCACAATACTTACCGGCAAAAATTGTCTCAAAAAAAGGTGTATCCTCCTACGAGCTGGAGGATTTAGCAGGTAAAAATCTCGGAGTTTGGCCAGCAAATCTCCTTAAACCAGCATAAAAACTTTTCCGTGCCGTCTGTGGACTGACGGTATGCTTTTATATGGATTACTCACTTGGGAGTTTTCCAAAAGCAGCCGTCAGTTCCCGACGGCAACAACACGGACTTTGGTCCGAATAAAAAAACAATAAACATTTCTCCGTCTTCTCTATTTTTATTGTGGAAGACCAACTCTGCCGCGAGAAGGTTCTTCAACACCTTCTTGCAATTTTTCAGAGCCACACTCTCGCAGTGTGGTAAACAAACACTCGCACGAAACATATGCTCCGGCCCCGATGACGACTACGGTAGGGTGGAATACTCTATTAAAAAAACACTAATCTTATACCGTGCCGTACGCATCTAAATACACTACCTGCCGTGTTCGGCAAACAAATACAAAAAAAATTCTTTTGCGCCCCACTCGCGCAGTGAGGTAACCAAATTATCCACTAATTTGCTTTGCTCCGGCGGTCGAGACGGTTACGGTAAACAAAACTTTCTTACCAAACCAGTACCAGTGTTTGGAAGAAACAAAACGAACCTATCGTACCGTCTTTTCACCGCCGGATGCATACACATTCATTCAACATAAAATTTTTCAAAAACCCCTTTCGGTGGGGAACACTCGCACCTACGGGTGCACTAAATTATATAAAATCTCCTTGTTTGGAGCACAATCTCACAAGAAAATCACTACTCCCTTTTCCAACAGGGACACAACACTCGCGGAAATGGGTTTCCTGCGCGACTACTACTCCGGAGCCGACCGCAAACGAAAAAAAAACCGCGAATAAAAACAGTTTGCTAACCGATTTCGCGAACTGTTTTGTTTTTATTTACGATTTTGATGATTCATTCATCATATCGAATGGATCATCGATTTGACACTTTCCCCGATGTTCCCATCAATGCTCTGCATCATGCAGGTGTAGCCCGATTTGGATCAGAGTAGTGTGAGTGGAAGAGCGAATGGGGTAAAAAGCGCCTCGCGTCTTCGATTTCGAATCGAATAAAATTTCATTTCGCATAATTTTGGGTTTGTGGTTAAACCTGGGGTGGTTCGTTTGATTCCAGCGGGAATCATTTTGATCTGTTTAAATTATGCGAAAGACATTCTTTGGTCCCTCTCATACGTTTCTTATGCAATGTACGAAGCGTTTTGAGGCGAAAAGGGACGAATATACAAACTTTTTGTCCGGAATGTCTGTGAGTGGGAGAAATGATGACGTGTTAAGCGGTATTGTATGAGTGAATTTATGAGTGCGGAATCGAACAGAGTGAATGAATGCATGTGTGAATGATAAAATAAAATTGTTTTGGGGTTAATTCGAAGTGCTTATCGGAATGTGAATGATCGAGTAGGCCAGTGATTGAGTATGAATGAATGGGATAATTGTATGAATGTATTTGGATAGAAACCCCAACACAAGCGTGTAGTACTGGTACCGTAAGAACACGAGGCATTTCTGGACAGTCGATGAAAAGAACAATATAATGCCGACAACCGTTCCCCTGCAAGTTGAAACATTGAAAATTGTCAATGTCACTTGCAGAATTTTAGGAATATCGAGTTGTTACCGATCTTGCTTTCGGATTAGATTTAGGGTTCAACCCATAACCGAGTAATGACAATGGCTGACAACCTCTCGCTTCGCGTATGCTGTCAGCATTATCAGACCCAACACAGACAAACAGTTCACCGGTTAGGACATCCGGTCGATTAGTTCTGAGATGAAAATTTATAAATTGCGGAAGAAATGATTAGGTGTAGTTAGTTTTTCTTTGTTTATTTATTTATTTATTTATTCATTTCGTTCATTATTATTGTATCGGTGTTAGGTGTTAGGTTAGAAAAAAAATTGTTGCCAATTTTTTTCACCCGGTGTGGGCGAGATTGTAACCCGTCAGGGTAACAATTTAGCACTGGGTGGAAATATACCCTTTTTTGCGTATACACTCCGTAGAGTGTATTGTTTACGTTAAAGTTATGCTCACCGCTGTTCGATACCGTTCACATTTAGTTTGTAAATTTTTATATAGTTTCGCGTTTGTGAACGGTATTGTGTAATCAGATAGGTGTAGAAAATTTTGTTTTATGTTTGTGAATTAGTAGCATAGGGTTTAGCTAGGCTACCGCTCTCCTCTTGCGAAAATACGAGTGCGCTGGTTATGTTGCTCATGGGTGACAGCTATGCAATGAGGCGGATTGTGTTGGTGATAGTCGAGTGCGGAAGGCAGCCATCGAGTTTTTGACCGGCGGAAAGTGACGAACCACGGCGAATAACAGACGTCCGTAATAAGTTTTTGTGGGACAGTTTCCGCCACTAGAGAAAAGTTTCAGTGCGCGCGTACGACGGCAAACTAAGACCGTCGGAAAGTGTCGGCCCGTGGTTCGGGCACAGTGTATAGTGCGGTGTTGGGTCGCCGGGAATGGGAAGCTAATCGCAAAGGAGCTACTCGCTTCCCCCGGCTAATTACAAAGGACCCAGTGACACCACGCCGCCCTCACTGTGGAGGATCAGCCGAACGAGCATAGCTCTCCTCCACAGTTAATCGCAAAGGAGGGCGAAGCAGGTAGGACAACGGATCCACCTGAGGTAGTTTACTGCGGTATCTACCTGGGCCATTCACGGGGAGTGAGTGGGCCCGGCGATCAGTCGCCCTGTCGCTAGGGAGGTTCCAACAAAAGAGCAAAGCTCACCTCCCTAGCTAATTGTAAAGGACCGCTGCGATAGCAGCCAACGATACCAGCAGGAGAACTCGGCCGTCGGAGTCCCGGCCGGTCGGATAAACCCCCGCCTTCCGCAGTCATCACAAGCAGCAGCAGCAGCAGTGAAGTAGAGAAGCGGAGAAATAAAAGTCGGTAAATTTAGTAAATTACTTGTTTGTTTACTTTTGTTTTTTTTGTTGTTACGAAAATCCGAAATTCTGTAGAAGCACCTAGGCCGCCCTGAAAAGAAGGGTTCGCCGGGCAAACAAGAACCCGAGTAGTGGGCAAACCGCTACTTACACGCAGTGCCATCCTTAACCGCTAATCCTACCCCTTGTCTGCCGTGAGAGGAGTAAGGTCCTAATAGAAGGTGATAGGATCTTCCGATGTAGTTAACTGTGGTACTGTGTTCTTCCGCGTTAGTTTCTTGTAGGCAGACTACTGTTGGCTGATACTGGGTTAGTAGGATTTGCAGTTCGTTTCGGTGGGTACGTAGGCCGTTGATGTTCCATTGGATGGCAAATGTGTTCGATGGTGTTGTATCACTAGATTCTGAGTCGGATCTATTTGTCTCTGGAATGTTTTGTGCTTCTGGTTCGCGATGCGGTTCATTGTGTCTGTGTTGTTCTACGATTACTTGTTCAGCCATTTGCGCTTTTCATGAGAGGTCTCCAAAGTTTCAGGTTGCTGTATGGAGTTGTGTTCCCAGTTGCGATTTTAAATTTGTCGGTGGCGCTCAGATGGAGTGTGCAGATTGAAGGTATTTGTGGAAGATACTCTATCATAGCTGCTTGATTACTCCTTGAAATGTGGTTACGTTTCTGTGTAGTGTTCAGAGTAAAATTTGAGTTTGCCTTAGGTCCAAAAAAATCCATAGAGGAATAGGCGCTAAGTCCCTTGTGCGTCTCTCTTCCGGCGGTTCCTGGGCGTGGTGGGTTGTCCGTCAGTTCCGGTGAGAGTGTAGCGTCCGCACTGACGGGGCCGCGGCTACCCAGGAACCTGAGCGGGTATGTTGAAATATTGTCACCTGGCAAAGCCGATGGGTTCATCGTTTGGGGTTTTGTGTCTCATGTTGCAATGTGGTGCGGGAGGCCGTCTGTTATAGCCGCTTTGTTGTATTGCGTGGTCAGGAACAGAGAAACGGTATGTTGCATTTGATGGTCTTCCGTGGCTATTCGGTTGCTCTTTTGTTTGCATCGGTGCATTCGTTCAGGGTTGTTGGCAGTGATTGGTTTGGTAGTTAGATTCGGTAATTCCTTAGAGGAATAGGCACTAAGTCCCTTATGCGTCTCTCTTCCGGCGATCTCTGGGCGTTGCAGGTTGTCCGTCAGTTCCGGTGTGAGTGTAGCGTCCACACTGACGGGGTTGCGGCTACCCAGAAATCTTAACGGGTATGTTGTTGTGTTTCGTTGTTGTTCTACCATAGCCGCCTTGTTACGTTTTTGCGAAGATGAGCCAGTGACGGTGTTAATTGAATGGCCTTCTGCCATAGTCGCGCTGTTTCCGGCGTCAATTGATGTGGGATTTGGTGCGGGGTTTGGGAGGGAGGTTTGGAGAGAGGGATAATGGTACTCTGCAGCAGGATGATAATGGTTTTCTATCGTTGGTGGGTATACTTGTGTTGGATGTTTGATTAGGCTTGAAAAGTTAATCGGACATAGCATGTACCTCTTCAGTCTCGACATTAATTTGAATTGTTCCACCTTCTTTTATGCTGGGGGATCTACTTCTGCAGCTACTCTCAGAGCTGGCGCCAGGTCCGTCTAATTTGGGTTTCTTGGAGCGGGCCCTCGTCGCCGGTCTGATCGTTGTTACGAAATGCGTTTGGTCGTTGTGATCCGAAGATATTTGTGTTCGTAGTTGAGAGTGAATGGTTGATTCATCGGCGCTTTCCCCACTAGTTGCAGGCCCGGAGTTTTGGCCTTTTTTACTCCGTTGATTGTGTGTGGATTCATTGGAGTTACTTTTGCTTTCAGCTTTGCTGATTAGGTGCTCCCCTAAAATTTTCCTGTACGCGTCTTTGTATTTCCCAAGTTCTGCCTTCAGGGCATCAATCGTTTGGTTGTTCTGTTGCTTGGCTGCTGCTTGCCTACGGAGACTTAATACTTCATCTCGCAGGGCTTTCATTTCATCGTTCTGTTTCCGGGCCTTTTCCAGTTCGTGGCGGAGTTCCCTCATTAACTGGTCCTTTTCGCTGTCCAGGGACTTAGTTTGGTTAGCATAAGTTGATAGCTCCTCAAATTTTTTGAATTCTACTCGGGCTTCTCCATAAGTAAGGTTGTTATCAATTTTGAATTTGATCGCCGCTTCCTCTTTTTGTATATTGGACAGTTTCGGTCTGTGGGTCCATGATCACCCTTGCAGTTGCGGCAGTACTTCTCCTTCTTACATGGTTGGGCCTTGTGTATTCTTTATTTTGCTGTTCATCAGTTGTACTCACCGCTTGTAGAAGAAGGGTTTGCGTGAGGATTCTGTCCCCATCTTGTTGCATCCATGAGGGTAACGTGGGTAGCAATAATGTTCCTCCCCCATCTGGGGGGAAATCGTTCACCCCCATGTAGCAATCTTATTCAAGTTAGCGATCTTAACCACTGGCACGATTTACCTCTGTTTAACACTGCTGGGTGGATCTATACAATCAAACACTCTGCGGTAATCCGGTTACCGAATTTCTTCGGATACTATCACTTGGCTACAGTGTACGAAAGCACTCACTCACTTCACCAAATTCGACAGACGTTTAGAGGGGAACGGGGCGGCACGCGGTGCGACCGACGTCGTAGTATCACCACAGCTCTTCACCACTGTGCACAAAATTAGCCGATGATTAATACAAAACGCACAGACTTTATTTTCTCCGATCTTCACCGTCTTGTGGGAGCGGGGTAAATAATTGGCATGCGACACGTCTGGTTGGCGGGGAGTTGTTTGCGCCAGTATTATTTGCCGTTTGCACTGCTTTGAGCTGTATCACAAAGAAGGTATCAGGCAGGTTGGCTAGGCAACCGCCTTGGCGAATGAAATGCCGCACTGATGCACTTCAAAGAGGCGATTTTTGATAAATTAGCAAGCTACTTAACAACCACTGCACTCTGTGCAACTTTTGATCACTATTCTTCACAACGAGCGACAGCTGCTATTAGCAATATCGAACCGAAATAACTAAAACTGCGTTAGATAGCCCGGAGCAAATTAGCGTACGTGTGGCACGTACGGTGTGTTTACTCGAACTGAAATTATTTTAATGTTTCATAACTTTTAGTTCAAGCATTATATGTATTTTAAGTGTAGTGCAGTAGAGCGTCAAAGCATTTGTAAATGCAATGCGATCAAACACTAAACCGTTGCTCTAAAGGTGTGTATAATGCCTGTTATATTGCTCATAAGAGGCAATGTCTTGAAACATTTGGGATGTTGTGTTATGGTAGCACTGTTTTAAGAAAGTAGTTTTAGAGCAAATGAACATTATCGATGTTAAAATAATGCTTCAATATAATGCATGTGGTTATTCGGGAAGCTTTTTCAGTGTAGAAAAAACAGTTAAGCACACTTGTAGTTAAGCTACACGCAAACCCCTAGGGCTTGCGATGCATTTTTAAAAATCAGCTAAATTAAATGCATTTCTTTCCATCAAAATAGAAATTAGTTATGTATTTTGCGTTGCGTGCAATGTATTTTGCGTTGCATGTAAGACGTCAAAACCCTGCAAAAAATCAGCCCTACATTCAACAAAACGTCAAACAAAGTGGATCAGCGTAGGACATTTGTTAAACAAAATTTTCTGCGAGGGAGTGCAAAGTTGATGCAAAAATGGAAATTAAATGCATTTTTTTTTCTAATTTGATGTAAATTTGTTATACATTTCTAGAGTGATCTGCCCCTAGAATAGAAACGTGAGGGCACTTTTTCACCATATGTAATATGAAGATATCTATTCATATGAAAATCGATATTGATCGGTATAAAAAATAAATAATCGGTATATTTAGAAACTATCACGGAGAACAGAAAATATACTAAATAGCATAAATCTTATGCTAAAACAATATTCTGTCTGTTCACCCATTGGCATGCATAAACTGGAAATATGCTATCATAGCATAAACCATGTTTATTCTTCGAATGTATATTTCGATTTTATCCTAATAATGCATAATAGTTATTTAAAAGAATTTTGCATGATTTTTTCTTGGGAAAATGAAAACAAAGCGATGAGGGAAATACGATTTTGTTGAAAAGTATTCCCATTTCATTCTAAATACATTAATTTCTAGGGTGACTTACAATTTACTTTTACCATGCGGTCGGCGTTAAGTCAGACCGGACTAAGTCGCAAAACATAAAAAAAATGAGATAATGACAACACTGGATAAAGAATTTCTTCTCCTACATTCAATTTTGCCATATTTGAAATATATAACCTTAAACAAGAATTATGGCAAAACATAATTTCCAATTATAACTTTAAACCCGCTTTTCTCGAAATCAATATTTTGTCACTTAGTCCGATCTGACTTAACACCGACCATTTTACTGTATACAAAATCAATCATCTGAATAAAATTGACAGAACTTCCAACTAAACGTCAAAGTCCCAAGAGTAACTCCGAATAAATAACTATGCATCGCAAATATTAAATTATTAGAATGCAAGAAAATGCATAAATATTTATGCATTTCAAAAACTAAAAACAAAACTTTTTAGTAGTATTCTTTTTATCCGTGAACATCGATATTCTGATTCAAATTCTGTATAACTGGCAACGCTGCCTTGCAGCAAAATTTATTTTTCACTCCGCGTGTCTTTATATTTAAAACATTGTCTTTTTTTTAAGTTTGCCTTTTTAGACGCGCGTCTGTATTGTGGATTTTTTTTTCTTCTAATTTGGAAAGAAGAATCAAGGAAATTTCTCAGGTAAGCGAAAGCAGGTTTTTTAGTACCCTATATTTGCTCCATTGCACTCCGGAGAACATGGGTTTGTTACAGTACTAGGAGAAACAAAGTACTCCGGAGCAGACATGTAGAACCTTGTTCCTGTATTGTCTTCTTTTTTTTCTGGTAGCGAACCGGAGCAGAATTATATGTTGCTGCGTAGCAGCTTCTGTGTACTGGAATTCTGGTCCTCTACCAGAAAAAAGAATAAGGTTTGTTCCAGTAGACGGAAGTTACTCCCTGTTATTCAGAAGCATAAATTTCTTGCTTTTTACTCCAGTTTGCTGCCAGAAGAAAAAATACAGGAACGATTTTTTCCATGTTTGCCCCGGAGCACTTCCGGTTTTTCCTGGTACTGAAACAAACCTATAAAAACGATTTCCTGGCTGTTCCGAAGTATTTTCTGGCTCTGGAGCAAACCTAGTGTAGAAAAAATTACTCATTTTAAAAAAGTGCGTCAATCAAGCTAACCAATTCTACTTTACAGCCACGATGGTCCTACGACTTACTGCTACTGCTACGTGCTGACTCGCGCTTCCCGCCGATCGGTCAACATCTGGAATCAGAGCCGGCTTCTTGAAAATTGACGTCACGTCTCGTACAGCTGCCGGTCCATTTCAGACGATGGGCAGGTCGTATTTTCTCGCACCGCCTGTCCTCTAATTAAACGCGAATGATCGATTCGACAATGGCCAAGCTGAAACCAGGTCGAGTGTCATCCGGGTATGCCGATCATGCGGACAATGTTTTTCAGCTATACTGTCATCCGAAAGATCAGATGTTTCCTTCGACTGCTTCTGATCACACGAATCAATTCAGTTTCGAACTGTGCACTAGTATGACGACTAGTAATTCAACCGACAGGATACTAAATACGGAACCGATCGTTCTTTACAGAGTTCAAACCGGGTAGTCCTTTTGTTATATGTTACACTGTCCCCATGTGTGTAGGGATACCCGTACCGTATGGGATAGTTATGCATATACGGCAGTGTGTGAGCGCTATCCTATCTCGACAGCACATGGATTCTATTCCCTTTCAACTATGGGATGGTGCTAGTTGCTGCATTAACACTCAGATGTCTGTTCAGTAGTCAACTGGAAAAATCTGGCCATCTTGTTAGGATTTTTGTCTTATTCCACCATTGTGGAGTGAAAGGCACTATTTTGATCGTTCTTTTCCGGATGACGTTACCACATTTTTGCGGAATTTGCAATTTGTTGCCATCAGATATCACTTAGTTACAGTGCTGTGAAGTTTGGTTTGGTTGCTTGAGTTAACCAGAATTTTAATTTTTAGTAATATGAAAATAGGACGAGTTGATTTATTGTAACTTGTATATATCTGCAACCATTGTTACCTTTTGTCCGCTACAAGAAAATTCATTATCGGATGATGTCTCCGCAACCATTGTTACCACATGTCCGCTTCAGGGGAATCCCTTTAGACTTTCCCGTCGGATAGGGTATCCGCTACAGGGAAATACGTTTGGAAATTCCCGTTTGCCCACTCTTGTCGGATGGGGTATCTACAACTATTGTTGCCACATGTCCGCTACAGGGAAATCCATTCGGAAATTCCCGTTTGTCCACTTATTGGATGGGATATCGGCAACTATTGTTGCCACTTGCCCGCTATAGGGAAATTCCTTAAGACTTTCCAATTTGTCCACTCTTTTGTTAGATGGAATCTCTGCAACTATTGTTGCCACATGTCCGCTACAGGGAAATCCGTTCGAAAATTCCCGTTTGTCCACTCTTTTGCCTGATGGGTTCTCTGCAACTATTGTTGCCACATGTCCGCTACAGAGAAAGCCGTTCAGAAGTTCCCGTTTGTCCACTTCTCGGATGGGATATCTGCAACTATTGTTGCCAGATGTCCGCTACAGGGAAATCCGTTCGAAAATTCCCGTTTGTCTACTCTTTTGTTTGATGGGGTCTCTGCTACTATTGTTGCAATCATGTCCGCTACAGGGAAATCCATTCAGAAATACCCGTTTGTCCACTTATTGGATGGGGTATCGGCAACTATTGTTGCCACTTGCCCGCTGCAGGGAAATTCCTTAAGACTTTCCAATTTGTCCACTCTTTTGTTAGATGGAATCTCTGCAACTATTGTTGCCACATGCCGCTACAGGAAAATCCATTCGAAAATTCCCGTTTGTCCACTCTTTTGTCTGATGGGGTATCTGCAACTATTATTGCCACTTGTCTGCTACAGGGAAATCCGTTTAGACATTCCCGCTTGTTCGCTTTTGTCGAATGGGGTATCTGCAACTATTGTTGCCACTTGTCTGCTACAGGGAAATCCGTTTAGACATTCCCGCTTGTCCACTTTTGTCGAATGGGGTATTTGCAACTATTGTTGCCACATGTCCGCTACAGGGAAATCTCTATACTTTCCCGTTTGTCCACTTTTGTCGAATGGGGTATCTACAACTATTGTTGCCACATGTCCACTACAGGGAAATCCGTTTAGATATTCCCGCTTTTGTCGAATGGGATATCTGCAACTATTGTTGCCACTTGTCTGCTACAGGGAAATCCGTTTAGACATTCCCGCTTGTCCGCTTTTGTCGAATGAGGTATCTGCAACTATTGTTGCCACTTGTCTGCTACAGGGAAATCCGTTTAGACAATCCCGCTTGTCCGCTTTTGTCGAATGGGGTATCTGCAACTATTGTTGCCACTTGTCTGCTACAGGAAAATCCGTTTAGACATTCCCGCTTGTCCACTTTTGTCGAATGGGGTATCTGCAACTATTGTTGCCACATGTCCGCTACAAAGAAATCTCTATACTTTCCCGTTTGTCCATTTTTGTCAGATGGGGTATCTGCAACTATTGTTGCCACTTGTCTGCTACAGGGAAATCCGTTTAGACGTTCGCGCTTGTTTACTTTTGTCGAACGGGGTATCTGCAACTATTGTTGCCACATGTACGCTACAGAGAAATCCGTTTAGACATTCCCGTTTGTCCGCTTTTGTCGAATGGGGTATCTGCAACTATTGTTGCCACATGTCTGCTACAGCGAAATCCGTTTAGACATTCCCGCTTGTTCACTTTTGTTGAATGGGGTATCTGCAACTATTGTTGACACATGTCCGCTACAGGGAAATCTCTTTATACTTTCCCGTTTGTCCATTTTTGTCGAATGGGGTATCTGCAACTATTGTTGCCACTTGTCTGCTACAGGGAAATCCGTTTAGACATTCCCGCTTGTACACTTTTGTTGAATGGGGTATCTGCAACTATTGTTGACACATGTCCGCTACAGGGAAATCTCTTTATACTTTCCCGTTTGTCCATTTTTGTCGAATGGGGTATCTGCAACTATTGTTGCCACTTGTCTGCTACAAAGAAATCCGTTTAGACATTCCCGCTTGTCCGCTTTTGTCGAATGGGGTATCTGCAACTATTGTTGCCACTTGTCTGCTACAGCGAAATCCGTTTAGACATTCCCGCTTGTCCACTTTTGTCGAATGGGGTATCAGCAACTATTGTTGCCACATGTCCGCTACAGGGAAATCTCTATACTTTCCCGTTTGTCCACTTTTGTCAGATGGGGTATCTGCAACCATTGTTGCCACTTGTCTGCTACAGGGAAATCCGTTTAGACATTCCCGCTTGTCCGCTTTTGTCGAATGGGGTATCTACAACTATTGTTGCCACTTGTCTGCTACGGGGAAATCTCTATACTTCCCCGTTTGTCCACTTTTGTCGAACGGGGTATCTGCAACTATTGTTGCCACATGTCCGCTACAGGGAAATCCGTTTAAACATTCCCGTTTGTCCACTTTTGTCGAATGGGGTATCTGCAACTATTGTTGTCACATGTCCGCTACAGGGAAATCTCTATACTTTCCCGTTTGTCCACTTTTGTCAGATGGGGTATCTGCAACCATTGTTGCCACTTGTCTGCTACAGGGAAATCCGTTTAGACATTCCCGCTTGTCCGCTTTTGTCGAATGGGGTATCTACAACTATTGTTGCCACTTGTCTGCTACGGGGAAATCCGTTTAGACATTCCCGCTTGTCCGCTTTTGTCGAATGGGGTATCTGCAACTATTGTTGCCACTTGTCTGCTACAGGGAAATCCGTTTAGACATTCCCGCTTTGTCGAATTGGGTATCTGCAACTATTATTGCTACTTGTCTGCTACAGGGAAATCCGTTTAAACAATCCCGCTTGTCCGCTTTTGTCGAATGGGGTATCTGCAACTATTGTTGCCACTTGTCTGCTACAGGAAAATCCGTTTAGACATTCCCGCTTGTCCACTTTTGTCGAATGGGGTATCTGCAACTATTGTTGCTACATGTCCGCTACAAAGAAATCTCTATACTTTCCCGTTTGTCCATTTTTGTCAGATGGGGTATCTGCAACTATTGTTGCCACTTGTCTGCTACTGGGAAATCCGTTTAGACGTTCGCGCTTGTTTACTTTTGTCGAACGGGGTATCTGCAACTATTGTTGCCACATGTACGCTACAGAGAAATCCGTTTAGACATTCCCGCTTGTCCACTTTCGTCAGATGGGGTATCTGCAACTATTGTTGCCACTTGTCTGCTACAGGGAAATCCGTTTAGACGTTCACGCTTGTTTACATTTGTCGAACGGGGTATCTGCAACTATTGTTGCCACATGTACGCTACAGAGAAATCCGTTTAGACATTCCCGCTTGTCCACTTTTGTCGAATGGGGTATCTGCAACTATTGTTGCCACTTGTCTGCTACAGGGAAATCCGTTTAGACATTCCCGCTTGTCCGCTTTTGTCGAATGGGGTATCTGCAACTATTGTTGCCACTTGTCTGCTACAGCGAAATTCGTTTAGACATTCCCGCTTGTCCACTTTTGTCGAATGGGGTATCTGCAACTATTGTTGCCACATGTCTGCTACAGGGAAATCTCTATGCTTTCCCGTTTGTCCACTTTTGTCAGATGGAGTATCTGCAACTATTGTTGCCACTTGTCTGCTACAGGGAAATCCGTTTAGACGTTCCCGCTTGTCCACTTTTGTCGAACGGGGTATCTGCAACTATTGTTGCCACATGTCCACTACAGGGAAATCCGTTTAGACATTCCCGCTTGTCCGCTTTTGTCGAATGGGGTATCTGCAACTATTGTTGCCACATGTCTGCTACAGAGTAATCCGTTTAGACATTCCCGCTTGTCCACTTTTGTCGAATGGGGTATCTGCAACTATTGTTGCCACATGTCCGCTACAGGGAAATCTCTATACTTTCCCGTTTGTCCATTTTTGTCCGATGGGGTACCTGCAACTATTGTTGCCACTTGTCTGCTACAGGGAAATCCGTTTAGACATTCCCGTTTGTCCAGTTTTGTCGAATGGGGTATCTGCAACTATTGTTGCCACATGTCTGCTACAGGGAAATCCGTTTAGACATTCTCGCTTGTCCGCTTTTGTCGAATGGGGTATCTGCCACTATTGTTGCCACATGTCCGCTATAGGGTGATTTTCTTATACTTTCCCGATTGTCAACTCTTTGTCTTGTCTGATGGCGTCATTTGGCGCTTAAGTTTTGCCGTTGTTATTGAATGTGTTTCGAGTGAATTGTGTGCATAAGTATTAGTAAGAATTAAATTATAATAATTTATGGTATGAAATGGCAAAGGGTGGATGCACTGATGATCGTGGCTAACTGCCGAGGAGCGAACCATTATTTGTTGTCATTGGTGGACCGATATCCCATAGATCAGTTCGTCAATGTTTTATTTTTTAGAAAGGCAAAGCGAGTATAAATAAAATATCTACATTTATCGCATCGATATCTACACAATCGGTTATTTCATGGAAAATATGATAGGTATAGAATTAGTGAGGAGGCAGCACAAGACCTAAATATTTGTACAAGCAATATCCAAAAATTTGAAGAAAATGCACTCGAAAGATAAAAAAGAAATATTTTAGAACACTGATTCCTACAACCGATGTTGATTGAAAGTAAGGTATTGTAGAACATTGATAGATTAGTGGAAGGAGTCATAAACTCATGTAATCAAATAAATGCATGAAGAACAAACAGTAATGTAGAAGAGCTATGCACTATGGAAGCCCTTGATCCCCCTGCCACAGTCGAGCCATTGCAGCCAGCGTTCACCAGTCGTCCGGGTCCTGTGTGCAGGAGTGGTGAAGGGGTCTTCCAAATCGATACCAACGGCAAGTACGAACCTGATTTTGTTAATGCAGGCATTGATCAGCTCCTCGCTTCCAGTCAATCGCGGCATTCAAACCTACAAATATATTATCGGTGGAATGAATTCAGTAATCGAAGATTATTTGGTAGCAAGTTCAGATAAATGCTTCGACATAATTGCCCTCACAGAGACGTGACTTAGCGATAGCACTCTGTTAGTGCAAGCATTTGGTGCCAACTACGATGTTTTCCGAACTGATCGCAGCTCACGCAACAGTCTCAAGGCTACCGGCGGCGGGGTACTTGTGGCTATCCATCGTCGATTGAAAGCGCAACTGATTGACGATACTTTGGGGGTCTGTGTCGAGCAGGTGTGGGTGCGAATCAAACTGGCTGGCTACGCACTTTTTCTTTGCGTGGTTTATCTTCCACCGGAGCGCACTCGCGATTCGACATTGATTGATTCACATACTGAGCCACTGGAACGGATTTCCGCTTAAGCAAGCCCGGTTGATGAGATCCTGATTGTTGGTGATTTCAATTTCTCCGGATTAAAATGGCGCTCTGCTTCTGACGGATTTATGTTCGCTGATTTCGAACTGTCATCTTTTCATGCTGGTATCATCAGTTTGCTTGACTGCTACAGTCTAAATCTGCTGCGCCAAACGAATAATGTGGTTAACGAGAACAACAGAATCCTTGATCTCTGTTTTTCGAGCAAATCTGACTACGCGCCAAAAGTTACCGCAGCACCGTTCCCCCTGGTAAAGACTGTTAGACACTACCCTCCCCTGCATATATTGCTTGAAGCGATTCGAGTGAAGCATGACTGCAATGATTCTGACACCGTCAGCTATAATTTTATAAAAGCCAACTATAATAGCATTATTGACTTCCTGTCGAATATCCACTGGACTGAAATTCTGGACAATGATGATGTCAACGTTGCAGTGCAGACCTTCTCCAATGTTATGAGCTATGCTATCGATCGCTATGTACCCAAAAGAAGTGGCCTTCAATCTAAGCACCCAGCGTGGCACACTGCCGAGCTGAGACGGTTAAAAGCGACTAAAAGAGCCGCTCTGAAGAAGTACTTCAAGTTTGGGGGCTACGTGCTGCGACAACACTACGTTCATGTTAACCAAGCCTATAAAAAGACATCGAAGCGTTGCCATGCCGATTACTTGCAAAACGTGCAACGTAAGTTGAAGTCCGAACCTAAAACTTTCTGGAAGCATCTAAACGAGCAAAGAAAGGAATCCGGGTTGCCTTCAACGATGAGCTATGGAGGACGTATGAGCTCTAGTTTACAGGAGGTCTCCCAACTATTCTCTGAAAAGTTCGCGAGTGTTTTCTCCAACGAGAAACTGACACTGGCCCAGGCTTCACGCGCGGCTCTCAATGTACCTCAATCATACCAGTCTTTGAACTCTATCAATATCGACAATAATATGGTACAACTGGCGATTAGCAAAATGAAGGCTTCAACCTCGGTAGGCCCAGATGGTATACCAACTATTATTCTAAAAAAATGCTCTGCCGGTCTAATTAAACCTCTTTGTCATCTGTTTCAATTGTCGCTAACAGCCGGAGTATTTCCCGAACTCTGGAAATCCTCCTTCATGTTTCCAGTTCACAAAAAAGGTGATAAAAAGGTAGTTGACAACTACCGTGGTATTACAACGCTAAGCGCAGTTCCTAAGCTGTTTGAAATGGCTGTGTTGGAACCCATCTCCAGCCACTGCAAACAGTATATCTCCGAGACTCAGCATGGATTTATGCCGAAACGTTCAACATCTACGAATCTTCTGTCGTTCACAACATATGTTACAGATGCTATGTCGGACGGCCTTCAAACTGACGTTATCTACACGGACCTTTCAGCTGCTTTTGACAAGATAATTCACGCTACTGCAGTGGCAAAATTGGATAGACTTGGCTTTGGTACTATTATTCTCCGTTGGATGCAATCGTATCTCAGTGATCGTTGTCTAGCAGTCAAGATAGGTGATTGTGTATCCGAAGAGTTCTTTGCTTCATCTGGTATTCCGCAAGGCAGCCATCTCGGTCCATTGATTTTTCTTCTGTATTTCAACGACGTTAACTTTTGTTTAGAAGGACCACGGTTGTCTTTCGCCGACGACCTCAAGTTATACCATAGAATCCGGAATACTGATGATGCAGCTTTCCTTCAACGCCAACTGGAAACCTTTGCGGAATGGTGCGAGATCAACCGAATGACCCTAAACCCCAAGAAATGTACGGTCATTACGTTCTCGAGGAAAAAAAACGCCAATTCGATTCGATTACTGTCTAGCTGAATCCACAATTGACAGAGCGAATTGCGTCAAAGATCTCGGAGTTTTTCTCGATGAACAACTGACGTTTAAACAGCATATCAGCTATATTGTCGCAAAGGCATCACGCTGTTTGGGGTTCATAATGAGAATATCTAAGCACTTTTCAGATATTTACTGCTTGAAATCTCTCTACTGCTCACTCGTTCGATCAACTCTGGAATATTGTTCAGTCGTGTGGAACCCTCATTATCTCAACGGTGTCCATCGAATTGAGACAGTACAGCGCAGATTTGTTCGGTTTGCCCTTCGTCGATTGCCTTGGAGCAACCCTCACCAGCTGCCAAGTTATGAAAGCCGGAGTTTGCTTATTGGACTCGATACATTGCAAGTGCGACGGGATCTATTCCGTGCTATGACGATTCCGGATATTTTGCAAGATCGAATTGACTGCCCCGAGCTTCTCAGTGCGATAAACATGAACGTTCGCCCTCGCGCCCTTCGCAATAATTTATTCCTCCGATTACCTCTTCGCCGGACTAACTATGGAGTAAACGGTGCCATCATTGGTTTGCAGCGGACCTTCAACAGAGTGTCATCCGAGTTCGATCTTCACATTCCACGTAGCAGATTACAATCTGACTTTTTAAATAGATTAAGAAATTATCATTAGGACCACACTGTGTCTGTTGATATTAATTAATTATAAATAAATAAATGGAAAAAGAGATGGTATTTATCGCAAAAGTAGTTGATTAAAGAAATATCGTCTCAAGAACTGGACATTGTATTTAGTGTTAATTTAGCAAAACAAAAAAGTTATGTTATTAATAAATGTATTCTCGTGAACTGTATTATTTCTTACGAGCAGATCCGAATAACTCCCCACAATAAAATAAACCCGCTCCAACTGAACATAGTGAATTCAATAGTATTTATCCGATCTGTTTACTCCTAAGTATATCTATCTATCTATCTATCTATCTATATATATAAAAGTCAATGTTTGTATGTATATGATTTATGGACTCCCAAACGGCTTAACCGATTTCCATAAAAATTTATACACAGTAGGCTTTTGTTATGGAGCGTGTTTGTAAGCTATTAATTGGGGATTATCTGCCCACCAGATGGCGCTACAGAACAAATTGTGTTTTCCTCATATTTCGTTGCAAATCGCAGCAACGCGCGATGGGATTAGCTAGTCAGCCTATGAAATTCTTGTCCAATTTGATGTTCATAAACTATTTTTTTTTTTTTTTTTTTTTTTTTTTATTATAGAGGTTTTAACCTTAGGGTCATTCGCCTCTTTTCGGGTTGGAGAAATCTCTTTAGAAAAAATCTCTAACCCTATGTGCGGGGTTGGGACTTGAACCCAGGTGAGCTGCGTACAAGGCAATTGATTTACCAACTACGCTATGCCCGTCCCCTTCATAAACTAAATTCTGTAAATTTTGTTCATTTAACACCTTTGAAATCTATATGAAAGTTACCAAGCGCACAGCGCACACATACTTTTATGTACCAACTATTATACGTGTAAAATTGGCGGTGGTCATCTATTTTCGTCCGCGTCCCTTATCACCTATTTTTATAAAGTGATTCATCAGCAGTGCTATCATTGAAAATTAACCATCTTGGTTATGCATAATTAAACAGTCTTCATTTCGTTTTATTCTAAATTGCACATATTTTGTCGTACGTAATTTTAAATGTTCTTTGATTTGATGGCATTGTAAGGGAACACGTATCCGCCGGTTGATGCCAATCGAGCCGACATTTCTTTAGACTGAGCAAACTGATTTATTTGTTTGTTTAGTGTTTATTCGACCAACTAGGGAACGAATCCACCCGCCTTTAATGCGCGTGGGGAACACGCATGGTCTTGTATGACTGAATGATGCCTTTTGAATTATGTATGAGGGTGGAGAATTGACAATTCGCAAGATCAATTCAAATCCAATTACCAATTTGCGGCAATCATTTCAGCACGAGGAACGAATGTTTTATGGTCATATTTAATGCTTTACTTTTAGTCCATTAAATGGTCAGTCAATTATACTGAGCTAAGAATAGGTACGTATTATTTAGAGACGGGATGTTTGATTCGTGCTATATCGTTTACGAACGCTGCATCGATATTTTTTCTGTTTCGCGTCTTCATTCCAATATCGCAACGTTTATTCGAACGAGGTGAAAAATTTCAAATTACGGAACCTCAATATGCTTCTGATAATACATATAAAGTACCATTTATAAATTCTGCCACACTATTAGGGGGAAGAACTATGACAAATAGTGACATAAATGGGAAGGGGAGCACGTCATGTGCTTTGACGCAATCGGCCGTTTTACTCACGATTGTACGATGTATATACGAAATTCCATAGAACATAAACCCTTTTGCGTGCAGCGGCTGTATTGTGCTCCTCCAAAGAAAGGAAAAAATCGAAATTGGTTCGTATTAGACTAAGGGGATAAAGAGCGTGGTAATATGAGAGAAAGTTAGTTACTATTGAGCAATCTTTGGGCGACATAATTTACAAATGATCCACAATACCACTTTTAAACTCATTGTTTATGATCCATTTTATATTGTCGACAGCACTCCCAACAGCCGGCTGTCCGGAGTTCAAATTATTTTCGATGAAACAAACTCTCGATCAACGGTTACCCAGAGTTTAAACGCCTTCACATCTAGAACATTTACGTATCCTACAGTCAATAAACTATTCAAACTTTTTATGCACGAAAATATATTCTCAGTCGCATCGCTTGCTTGAGGCGAATCCTGACTAACAACCCACCCACTACCCAATCCGTGATACTTATGGGAGTGTCACTGAGTCGGGGCCTTCCGTTAAGTAAATACCACATCAACACTTCCTTTCTCGTATCCCAAGTTACGGTAAAGATGGTCGCGGCCCGCAATGGTGGTTCTCAGCCGAAATTCTCGCTTGGACTGGATCAATTGTTATTCCCAAACAATGCTTCTCAAGTAGTCTGGGTGGAAATGAGAATCATCAGTCAGCAATCTACGGAGTATACCGTGCTTACGCAACGCAACGCCAACTATTATACGTGTAAAATTAATAGGTATATTTTTATCAGTGTATGCGAGTTAAACTTGATTGTTTGGAGTGTTATCCCAAGCAAACCTAAAATTCGCATAAGGGAGCTGCATAAGTTTCTCGTTTTAAATAATTTTGCGATACGTTTTATGTTCTAATGGCGGCTTGAGCAGTCAATGTAATGCAGTTCACGGATCGTGTCAAATCCGTCCGAATCTTTTTTTGTTTTGCTTAAAGAATTTACAGTTCAGTTTCATAAAACTTTTGTCCTTCATTTTCTATCCACTGCAAGGTAAAAAAAATTAAATGAAAACACTCGAAATTCAAAAGTTTTTTATTTTTTTAGTGTACCAGGAAATAGTCGAGTTCCAATGAAGCGGATCTGTTGCGTCCGTTTTTAACCAAAGTTAAAGGAAATCTTCGAAACCACATCAGCCCACGATTTTATCTACCCACGATTTTATCAGCTTCATATAAAAATTGATAGTTGGTAGTTTGATGAACTCTAGCGGACGCACCAAGTTGAATTTGAGTAAATCCTTTCTTGAGGAAATCATCGAGTTCCAATAAAGCGGATCGGTTTCATGGGGTATCAAGAACGATTCGAAATGATTGGTTTGTAGTTTTCCTTCATGAAACTCTAATCCTCCGTTTTTTCCCGAGGCAAGTTCAAGATAATCTATGAAAACACCTGAATTATTTTTGAAAATTCAAAAATATTTAAATTTTTCGAGAATATCAGAAAATCATCGAGTTTCAATGAAGCGGATCTGTTGCGTGGGGTCTTAAGAACGATTCAAAATGATTGGTTTGTAGTTTTTCTACATAAAACTCTTATCCTCCGTTTTATCCTAAGGCAATTTCAAGAAAATCTATGAAAACACTTGAAATATATTTGAAAATTCAAAAATATTTAATTTTTTTGAGAATATCAAGAAAATCATCGAGTTTCAATGAAGCGGATCTGTTGCGTGGGGTCTCAAGAACGATTCGAAATGATTGGTTTGTAGTTTTTCTTCATGAAACTCTTATCCTCCGTTTTTTCCCAAGGCAAGTTTAAGAAAATCTATGAAAACACTTGAAATATATTTGAAAATTCAAAAATATTTAATTTTTTTGAGAATATTAGGAGATCATCGAGTTCCAATGAAGCGGATCTGTTGTGTGGGGTCTCAACGCAATGTTGCTTCAGAATCTTCATCGCGACGAAGCACGGTGAATATGAATCACCTGCATTCGTCCCACATCGTTCTTCGCTGTTATATTCAACTTGCTGTTGATATTCACCTACGAATGAAGCCGACTACCAATCCGTGTTCATCCGAATGCCTTATCCATACACTCGTGCCTTGCTACTCATCGAGCGACCGAATGAACTGCACGAGGAAGCTAGGAAGTGAATGACGAATAAATCTTCAGCAAACCATTCTTCACCATAGCGATGATCGCTTACAACTATTGACGAAGATGACTTCAATTTTATCTTCGCAGAATGATGGCTCGCGAAGAACTATATTTGTATTCTGATGCGTTGTACTGTTCGGAACAAGCCAATGCGCTACTGGTTCTTCAGTACAAAACTATGGGTTAAATTAACAGCCGAATCAATGCAATATTTGTTAAATATAGTACAATCTTAATAGAAGCCTTGTGTGTCAAGTATTCAAAGGAGATTGAACCCATGTTTGGTGATAAAACTCGCAAAACAAAATTCTTTTGGATGAAGTTTTAAATTTTAATCTGCACATGGTGTTATATCACAATAATTTAACCTATTGCGCATGTTTTGCTAGTATCACGACGAAATCGCTTAATCAGCACGGTTGTTTAAAAATAAATTAGCTGTAGAATGAACAGTGTGTACAGTGTGTTGACAATACAAATGTTACTTCTTGTTCCTCCATCGGGAAAGACTTGGCATAAAAAACGTGCTGTAATTATTTTACTCCATATTGTCGAGATCCTTAGATACCAACAAAAATATAAAATGGTTGAATGGATTAGCTATAATGATTACATTGCATGTGCAGTGTGCACATCTCACGAATTCAACCATGACTGCTAACTTTGTTAACTAGTGCTATAAAGATAGATTGATGTTAAAGGTGAGATTTTTTGTGACGTGAATGAATGAACAAGAAATTTGTTTTCCTTGGTCGCAATGCAGGAGGAATGAAGAACGAAGAATCCTTAGCGAAGAATGGTTAGTGGCGATTATCACCTAAGCCATTCGTGTGCCAATCCGAACGATGCGTGAAGATGGACATTGCATGAATGGCTAAATTCAACAAACAACTATGCGAACAAGCAGCGAACAGCAGTCATCAGATTCGGATTTTTTGTTTGTTTGTATTATTCATTTTCGCTGATTCTGTGCTTTCGTGTGACGAACGGCGCAGCGTTATTCGAGGCATGGGTGAATGACACGACGAATATCGCATCGATGATGAACGAATGAACTAGTTCGGTGAAGAATATTTGCAACATTGGTCTCAAGAATGATTCGAAATGATTAGTTTGTAGTTTTTCTTCATGAAACTCTTATCCTCCGTTTTTTCCCAAGGCAAGTTCAAGAAAATCTATAAAAACACTTGAAATATTTTTGAAAATTCAAAAATATTTAAATCTTTCGAGAATATCAGGAAATTATCGAGTTCTGTTGCGATCTGTTGCGTGGGGTCTCCAGAGCGATTTGAAAGAATTGGTTTGTAGTTTTTCGTCATAAAACTCTTATCCTCCGTTTTTTCCCAAGGCAAGTTCAAGAAAATCTATGAAAACACTTGAAATATATTTCAAAATTCAAAAATATTTAATTTTTTTTTGAGAATATAAGGAAAATATCGAGTTCCAATGAAGCGGATCTGTTGCGTGGGGTCTCAAGAGCGATTTGAAAGAATTGGTTTGTAGTTTTTCGTCATAAAACTCTTATCCTCCGTTTTTCCCAAGGCAAGTTCAGATCCGCTTCAAAATCTATGAAAACACTTGAAATATATTTGAAAATTCAAAAATATTTAATTTTTTGAGAATATCAGGAAATCATCGAGTTTAAATGAAGCAGATCTGTTGCGTGGGGTCTTAAGGAAGATTCAAAATGATTGGTTTGCAGGTTTTCTACATAAAACTCTTATCCTCCGTTTTTTTTCCCAAGGCAAGGTCAAGAAAATCTATGAAAACACTTGAAATATTTTTGAAATTTCAAAAATATTTAAATTTTTCGAGAATATCAGGAAATCATCGAGTTTAAATGAAGCGGATCGGTTGCGTGGGGTCTTAAGAACGATTCAAAATGATTGGTTTGTAGTTTTTCTACATAAAACTCTTATCCTCCGTTTTTTCCTAAGGCAAGTTCAAGAAAATCTATGAAAACACTTGAAATATTTTTGAAAATTCAAAAATATTTAAATCTTTCGAGAATATCAGGAAATTATCGAGTTCTGTTGCGATCTGTTGCGTGGGGTCTCCAGAGCGATTTGAAAGAAATAGTTTGTAGTTTTTCGTCATAAAACTCTTATCCTCCGTTTTTTCCCAAGGCAAGTTCAAGAAAATCTATGAAAACACTTGAAATATATTTGAAAATTCAAAAATATTTAATTTTTTTTTTGAGAATATAAGGAAAATATCGAGTTCCAATGAAGCGGATCTGTTGCGTGGGGTCTCAAGAGCGATTTGAAAGAATTGGTTTGTAGTTTTTCTTCATAAAACTCTTATCCTCCGTTTTTCCCAAGGCAAGTTCAAGAAAATCTATGAAAACACTTGAAATATATTTGAAAATTCAAAAATATTAAATTTTTTTTGAGAATATCAGGAAATCATCGAGTTTCAATGAAGCGGATCTGTTGCGTGGGGTCTTAAGAGCAATTCAAAATGATTGGTTTTAAGTTTTTTTTTCATAAAACTCTTATCCTCCGTTTTTTCCCAAAGCAAGTTCAAGAAAATCTATGTAAAACACTTGAAATATATTTGAAAATTCAAAAATATTTCAATTTTTCGAGAATGTCAGGAAATCATCGAGTTCCAATGAAGCGGATCTGTTGCGTGGGATCTCAAGAGCGATTTGAAAGAATTGGTTTGTAGTTTTTCGTCATAAAACTCTTATCCTCCGTTTTTTTCCCAAGGCAAGTTCAAGAAAATCTATCAAAACACTTGAAATATATTTGAAAATTTAAAAATATTTAATTTTTTTGAGAATATCAGGAGATCATCGACTTCCAATGAAGCGGATCTGTTGCGTGGGGTCTCAAGAGCGATTTGAAAGAATTGGTTTGTAGTTTTTCTTCATAAAACTCTTATCCTCCGTTTTTTCCCAAGGCAAATTCAAGAAAATCTATGAAAACACTTGAAATATTTTTGAAAATTCAAAAATATTTAAATTTTTCGAGAATATCAGGAAATCATCGAGTTTAAATGAAGCCGATCGGTTGCGTGGGGTCTTAAGAACGATTCAAAATGATTGGTTTGTAGTTTTTCTACATAAAACTCTTATCCTCCGTTTTTTCTTAAGGCAAGTTCAAGAAAATCTATGAAAACACTTGAAATATATTTGAAAATTCAAAAATATTTAATTTTTTTGAGAATATCAGGAAATCATCGAGTTCCAATGAAGCAGATCTGTTGCGTGGGGTCTTAAGGACGATTCAAAATGATTGGTTTGTAGGTTTTCTACATAAAACTTTTTTCCTCCGTTTTTTCCCAAGGCAAGTTCAAAAAAATCTATGAAAACACTTGAAATATATTTGAAAATTCAAAAATATTTAATTTTTTTGAGAGTATCAGTAAATTATCGAGTTCCAATGAAGCGGATCTGTTGCGTGGGGTCTTAAGAACGATTCAAAATGATTGGTTTGTAGTTTTTCTACATAAAACTCTCCTCCGTTTTTTCCCAAGGCAAGTTCAAGAAAATCTATGAAAACACTTGAAATATATTTGAAAATTCAAAAATATTTAATTTTTTTGAGAGTATCAGTAAATTATCGAGTTCCAATGAAGCGGATCTGTTGCGTGGGGTCTTAAGAACGATTCGAAATGATTAGTTTGTAGTTTTTCTCCATGAAACTCTTATCCTCCGTTTTTTCCCAGGGCAAGTTCAAGAAAATCTATGAAAACACTTGAAATATATTTGAAAATTCAAAAATATTTAAATTTTTCGAGATTATCAGGAAATCATCGAGTTCCAATGAAGCGGATCTGTTGCGTGGGGTCTTAAGAACGATTCAAAATGATTGGTTTGTAGTTTTTCTTCATAAAACTCTTCTCCTCCTTTTTTCCCAAGGCAAGTTCAAGAAAATCTATGAAAACACTTGAAATATATTTGAAAATTCAATAGTATATTAGGAAATTATCGAGTTCAAATGAAGCGGATCTGTTGCGTGGGGTCTCAAGAATGATTTGAAATGATTATTTTGTAGTTTTGCTTCATAAACCTCTTATCCTCCGTTTTCTCCCAAGGTAGGATTTGGCAAATTAATAAAAGCAGCATATGCCCTTTATGATCACACTCAATTATGTTTTCTCATTCGATTGAATCAAAAATCACAAATTATCACTATTTAAACAATTAAAATGGTTATTTGATTAAATTGTGCATCATGCTTCGAAATTCTGTAGTTATCCTCCATTCAGTGATGTCCCTGGTATAAAAGAAATTTTGCTCGATCCCACCAAACAATATTATTGTCAACAGTTTTCATCGAATTAGCCAACAATTGCATGAGAATATTACATAAATGGAAAGAATGTAATATTTCCTACCTGTTTCAATAGTTGTTTGTTTATTAGACAGCATGCAAGACTTATCCTCTAACGATTTGCAGTTATCCTCCAAATCACCCTACAACAGCATAATTTACAGCTCATTTTGTAAGGTTCTGGTACAAACTTTTTTTAGCATTCTATTGCAACCTTATTTAAATAAAATTTAATGAAAAAAGTACGTTGTTTTGATAAAAAGTGAAAGTACTTTAAATCCCTTCAATTAGTTTCACGTTTAAATGCACAGAAAGCTTATCCTCCGTCGAAACCCTACGACAGCATAAAAAATATTTAAAGGATAAATGGAGGATAACTACAAACCGCTCGCGTGCGAAGGGATGGTTGAGTGCGAAAGACCCCGCTCTCTTGCTCTCCAAATTATGCGTGGCGGCCTCAGATAAATTCATCATTTGGTTAATTTTCTTTTGACAAGTGGTAGTATGATTGACGATGACGATTTTAATGGCATTGGTTGTTGTGTTGTGTGAAGGAGATGATGTTGGCTTATTGGGTACTGATAAAATATGTTTCTGCCGTTGATTTGATACTCGGGGCAAACTGGGATAACTTTTTACATATCATCTATGTACATATATGCTGTTATAAACACAGTTTAATTGTATAACTGCTGCATGTGTGACGGGATTTACAGACATGTCGGAATTCTACAGACTTTTGATAGCCTCCTACAGACGTAGCAAGAAATCTACAGACTTTTAAAAGGGTAATAGTATTTAGCAAAATTGTATTAGAATAACTGTATTCGACTACGAGTGATTCCTTCATTAACAGTATTCTAATTTCAATCTATTTTTAAATTAATATTCTAGTGTAACTAGGATTTACACAATCTTCTAGAAACATTTACAGACATTTCAATTATTCTTCTGCAGACATTTCATAAAAAAACATGTGGCATCGCTGCCTGGTACTACATTCGTTGTGGGTTATTATCATACATGGCAACTGCAGGATTATTACGAAAACTCCACGCTAAGAAACCTGCTTGGTGAAGGTTTGAACATATTATGTATAGGGTATTCGTCTTAACTCTCTAATGCTGACATTCCACGCGCAAATGCCCTTCTGCTGGCTCTTAACTGCAAAGTAAGTACAATTTACAGTAAGTCCAAAAACTATTTGTTATCCGATTTGGCCCTCAATTTACTTTATTTGTACAGTGGCCTATTTCTAAAAATATTCAACAAGTGAATGCATTTTGATCCCACTATACATATTTGTAATGAAATATTCAATAATCAGGGCCAGTGGGTAATATGAGTAGTAAAGGTAGTACTATCCAAGGTGCTCAGAGTTATAAGGTGGCTCGTCTTTGGCAGTAACTAGGTGAGGAGTGAGGTAAGCGTGCAGCAAGCTGCGGAGTAGAAAAATGACGGCGAACAACTCTGTTTACATACTGAAATCCAAGCAAACATGCATGGGGATGTAGTAAACAATGTTGTTAGCTGTCGTTTCTAGAACCAACATGGCTGATCGGCGATTTAGAGGATCGTATCACCTGAGAATAAAAGCTCCTTGGTACTATCCACTTGAAAATAATCGAGTTGGTAATTACCCACTCGAAACTTTGGAACAAACCTAACATTTGAATTTTGCAACGCATGTGTCTCGGGTGCACGCTTGAAATTTTCAAGGTATGATCAAGATTCCATTTGCACAAACGCGTCGCAAGTGATTTATGTGAATGTAATGCAAGCGTATGTAGAGGTAAATGGGATAAAATACACCCATAAGAAAATATAACCATAACTTAGCTAAAGACCATCAATTGGGAGAATTTAATTAATGATATCATTTAGCCAACATGTTACTCTGAAATCACAATCGCTTTGCAAAATATTCAGGAACATGAAAAATATTCAATTTTTCAAAATCATTATAAATTGCTCTTTGAAAAATGGGCAGGCCAAAACACACCTGTGCAGGGGTAAAATGCACCACTACAACTGGGCACAATACATCATAACAAATATCGAAATAGCTGATTTTATGCAGAAGGTAGCAAAAATTGTAGCATTCGAATTAACAGCCTATGTGTATTCCACTTCACTTCGGTTATGTCTGTGACATTACCTACACATTTTTTTGAGTTGAATAGGCCAAGCAATATCACTGTCACTTGGTCATTAAACTTAAGGCAGTAGCACTGTCACTCGGTCATTCATGGAGTGGAAAACACTGTTTGTCTCGTTTTCGACTTTTACCCCTTTCTCTGTTCAACCTTAAGCCTGTATCACTGCCACTTGGTCGCCATGTGACGTTTTAACTCTGGTCGCAGTAATTTATCTAGGGTGTCACTGGGATGTCATCGAAGCGACGTACACACTTCGTTAGACAGTGAATGTTTTATTCAATTACTTTGTCTACAGTTCCTCCTACTGGAGGCGAAGCGGTAATTGTCTAGTTTAGAGACTTTATGTTTAGAGGTCCATTTTTAATGCGGTTTTTTGCTAAAATGGTGTATTTTAACCTCAATAAACCGAATCGGAGATCGGAAATGTAAATTTTTTTACCAAAGTTTGATAAATTGAAAAAATAGGTTGCGCTTAATAACGCTCATAACAATGACATACATTCGTTTTCGAGCTCTCCATCGAGACAGAGGTTTTTTTTCTAGTCCGTAGTGCTGTGTGAGGCGATAAAGAATAGTGTTAATCCACATTCAAGGTTATTTTGCCAGTTCGGTTCGGTCCTCAGTCTTTTGTTCGCGTGTGAGGATTAAACAATAGCCAGCTGCATAAGCTGGATCGGTTCGTCGTTGGACACCAGTTTAAAGCTAAGTGGTTTTTGTCTTTTGTAACACATTTATTGCTTTCTTCCGTCTGCGCGGGCGCTGATCCCGTGCGTTGACGTTTTCTATGGTTCCCTCTCCGGATGGTCAAATGGAAGTTGAATCGGGTTCAACTTCTAAGGCCCCCCCCCCCCCCCCCCCCGGCCCAAATGCTATCCAGAACTCTCAACTGGTCCATTTGTGGTCTTCTTTCGGCCCAAGACTAAATCACTGAATCTTCTTCAGATTTCTAGGGACCTGACGGAACGGTTCTCGGCTGTGACCGAAATTTCAAAGGTCCGCTCGGACAAGATAAGGGTGTTGCTAGCCAACTCAAAGCAGGCAAACGATATTGCTTGCTGTGAGCACTTTACGCGGGATTATAACGTGTATATTCCAGCTGTAAAAGTACAATCCGAAGGCGTCGTAACCGATGAGAGTTTGAGTAGTTGCGGGGGATGGTTCAAAAACGTACCCCCAATCAAACTCTTATCGTGTGACCTTCGCTGGTACCGCCTTGCCAAATTTCGTCCTCTTGCACAGGGTTCGTCTGCCTGTGCGTCTGTTTGTGCCGCGGGTCATGAATTGCACAAAATGTAAACAACTGGGTCACACAGCCAACCATTGTAGCAAAAAGGCCCGCTGTGGAAAATGCGGGGAGAATCATCTAGATGATTCGTGCAGTAAGCAAGCCGAAAAGTGTCCTTACTGTGCGGAGAGTCTGCATGATATCTCGGCATGTCCCGCGTACAAACTACGCGGGGATAAACTGAAACGTTCCCTTGCGGGACGATCCAAACATTCTTTCGCAGAAATGTTAAAGAATGCTACGCCACCATCCTCAGCAAACATCTATACTCACTTGCCTCCTGACGAGGGCGAGGCTGGTAACCCACAAGAGGGAACATCTACTAGGGTGCCTAGAATTTATAGGAAGAGGAGGAACATTTCCTCTCGTAAAGTTCCTTGTAAAGGCCAGAAGGTGTCCATTGACGGGGCTCCGAAAGCGACATCTATTGGAAGTGTTGCAACCAAACCGAAGCAATTAGCTCCTGGTCTCGGAGGATTAAGCTCAGAGAAGGAGTTCCCAGTGTAATGTTCGGAGTTCTAATGACACACTAAGATATTAGTTATACTTATATTTATACTTGATGTTGATTGCTCCAAGAGCAGGCGAGGAAAGAGAACGATTCAATTACCGTCGCTCTTTTATATGGTACATAATTACCTATCTGAGGGATTGTCCTCATGACCTATGCCAGACCTATAGATTATTTATTAATACCACAGTTTATCCATAGAGCTGATCTAGATATACTACAACTTCCCCTTTTTTAACAAGCTACCTCTAATCAGTAATCTTCAAACCTAAACCTAATCGGTGATCTCCTTTCTCTCTCTGATCTTCTCAACATAATTTCATCACTCACTGATTCACTTCTTTGTTTTCTCAATCTAGATTGTTGATTCATAGGCGATTCACCTGCAGATTCACTTCTTCGTTTTTCTAATAATCGTTCAGGTATCTTTAAAAGATTTTTTTCTAAATTTGAACTGGAACGTCTCAGCTGGTTTACATGAACATTTCTTATAGTACTATTTGAATCTATTTTAATTTTATACAAATATGACCCAATTTTTTCCAAAACCACTGCAGGAATCCACCTGATAATGTCTTTCAAATGATTCCTGTATAGGACATTTTCCCCTTTTTTAAATTCTTCTTGTTGATTTGATACATCGTACACCATTTTCTTATTACGCGAAATATCAAAAGTTACTTTCTTAGGCAATTTTAATGATTGTTCAGCTGTTTGATTATTCTCATCAATTTTTGAATGAATTCTCGGGTTAACTGTAGTTAGTGTTGTTCGCGATCTGAAACGTAAAATCAATTCACTAGGTGACTTAGATGTAATACTGGAAGGTGTACTGTTATAGCAAGACAGAATTTCAGTCAATTTCCGCGATAAATTTTTCTGATTCAATTGTTGATCCAATAGTCTTTTCTTCAAGAAGTTTTTTATTGTTTGAACTCCTCGCTCAGCTGCACCATTTGATTGTGGGTGATAAGCTGGGGATTTCGTTATTTTTACGTTTCGCGATTCCCAAAAATTTACAAAATCAAATGCATTAAATGGTGGTCCATTATCAGACACTATTTCTTCGGGTAACCCAAAGTATTTGAAAAAATCTTTCAACTTCTCGATAACCTGGTCAGTATTAGTGTTTGGGCCTAGGGGTGGCCCTTGTTGTGGGAAATTTGCAGTTTGCTGTTGGTGGCTGGCAATGTTTATAAATGTCCGCAGACAAATACAACTCCTCGGATGGACCACCTAAAACAATCTGCAAACAACTTATGTGGACTGTATTTTGGAAAACCACTTGAAACTGGATGTGATTGAATGGAATGGAAAACACTTTTTTACACTTTACACTTTATTTGTTGGAATAATACTTTAATTGCACTTAACACTTTACTTGTTGAAATAAAAGTGACTGCTCCGATGCGCAGAACGCGCGTACTTATATTACACGCCACACGTTCTAGAAACGCGTGGCTCATCCGCGATGCTTGTCGATGCCATGTCACACATCAATTGTTTTTCGTCTCCTTTCCGCATCGGGCGATTGTATCGTTGGATCACTCACGCTCGCTGACGATGATGCAATACCGCGCGTATCGCTGCTGCTGCTATTGTTGTTGCTACTGCTGTGTGTGAGATGATCGTGCGCGAAAGGAATATTTGGCGTTCATTCGAGAATGTTCTTGCTAGTTGGAGATGTTGCTCGATAATAATGAAATAGTGTGGACAATTTTATTTGGCAGTGATTAGCGCTGAACAGAGGCGCGAAAATACTCCCCCGGGCTGGGATGGATTCCCAGAATTATTAGGATGTTCATACTTAGAAAACCGGTTGTCCTCAATCGGAAGGATTGATGGCTTCGAGCTGGGGTGTCTCAAATATGAATTTCCTATATCTTCAGCGACTACCCATCCGAAATGAGTCTCTCGAAGATCCGGAAGGTCATCAGCCATTTGGAAGAATCCCGATTTTAGCAAACGGAAGAACTTGGATACACCGATGAGTATGTCAACATGGTTGGGCGTATGGAACTGCGGATCCGCCATTTGAAAACCTGCTGGTATAGGCCAATTGAATATATCGATCTTTGTTGTGGGAATCACTTCTGTTACTTTGGAAACGACCAAGCATTCTATTTCCATGCTAAAATTGCTGATTCTGGATCGAACTTCTGCGAGGATGATGTCTTTAGCATACGTTTTTGATTCTCCTATGCCAGTAATAGGGATGCATACTGGTTTTCTTTCCAGACCTAAACGGTTCGCCATTGATTCAGAAATTAGGTTTACCGTGGAACCGTTGTCCAGCAAGGCGCGGCAAGAAATAACTCCTCCTTTGCGATCTCACACATTGACGACGGCCGTAAGAAGCATAGGAGTTTTCTGTAACTGGGAGTGGTTGTGCGAAGATGGCTCATTACCAAATCGTTCACTGCTGATCGATTCACGTGCTATCGACGAGTTTGTTGGCTGACTCACAAAACTTCCCTGTGACGCAACATTCTGCAACGCAGTTTCATAGTGCAACATGGTATGGTGTTTCTTTTGGCATTTGAAACATGACTTAGTGGAGTGGCATTGTATCGATCGGTGTCCAACTCGGAGGCAGTTAAAACAAATATTTTTCCTCCTCACCATTGCGAAACGCTGGCTGATCGATAACTTTCTGAATGACGGACACTTGAAGTTAAAATGATTGCACTCACAGAAGTCACGCCGAGGTCCTTGTTTTGGCTGTGTTGTAGCTGTGTAGGCTCTGTGGAATGATGTCTTGGTGGTTTGTGGTACGGGATTGACATGCTGTGGCTTGATGGAAAATTCGTTGCGTTGTGATTGGTTTTGGCATCGCTCTAGTACGTAGACACGGTGTTTCAGGAAAGCAATGGTTTCGTCATAGGTAGGCAGTTCCCCACGCTTGATTGTTGACTCCCAGTGTATCTTGGTTTCGTCATCCAGCGCTCTAGCCAGTATATAAATCAGCATCTGCTCTGAAACTCCAGTGAAATCCTGGCCAAGAAATTTGAGGTTCTCCACATGGCTGACAAAAGACTCGACAAGCGTTCGTAATTCATCGTAGCTCCGCTTGGGCAACTTCTTCGTGTTAATGAGACCTCCAATGTGTAGATGAATTATGCGTCTTTTATCTTCGAAGTGTTCCTCGAGCAGCTGTCATGCCCGTTCATAGTTTCCATCGCTGATAGTTTTTGCGTCTATTATACCTGCAGCATCTCCGATGAGTGCTTTTTCAAGATGATACAGTTTGATGCGGTTGGATTCGTTGGATTGATCCACCACATCACGGAACATCATCTTGAATCTCTCCCAGTGCTCATATTTTCCATCGAACGTAGGTATAGCACGTGGGAGAGGCTGTTGGACAATCACCGGCTGCTGATTGACGATGGACTGTGAGGGTGGCGGAATTAGTGGTGTCTTGGAAATTTTCTCGAGCCATGTTTCGAGCAAAATGGATACACTGTCGTGAAGATCCTCAAATTGCAGATAGCACTGACTGTGTTCCTTCCTTTTGGCTGCAGGAATACTTTCAATGATTCGCTGATGATTGCTAGTGAACTCGGTGTAGGCTGCTTCTAACTTCTTCACAAATGTTTTTATTTGTGGAAGAGTGAGCTCGGTTTGCTCCACTCTGGCATTCTGCAATATGGATTCAATCCTGACCACTTTTGCTTGCGCCATTTCGCGGAAGTGAATGAGCGCACTGACATCTTCATCACTATCAACATCAGCATTTTTCACTGGGGTTCTTTTGGGCGGCATTTTGGCTGTTTATCACTAATCACTCAGTAATCACACCAGAAGTCACGGTGGCAATAGGAACGATGGACCTAATATCCGGCTCGAAGGACCAATGTTTGGGCCTAGGGGTGGCCCTTGGCAATGTTTATAAATGTCCGCAGACAAATACAACTCCTCGGATGGACCACCTAAAACAATCTGCAAACAACTTATGTGGACTGTATTTTGGAAAACCACTTGAAACTGGATGTGATTGAATGGAATGGAAAACACTTTTTTACACTTTACACTTTATTTGTTGGAATAATACTTTAATTGCACTTAACACTTTACTTGTTGAAATAAAAGTGACTGCTCCGATGCGCAGAACGCGCGTACTTATATTACACGCCACACGTTCTAGAAACGCGTGGCTCATCCGCGATGCTTGTCGATGCCATGTCACACATCAATTGTTTTTCGTCTCCTTTCCGCATCGGGCGATTGTATCGTTGGATCACTCACGCTCACTGACGATGATGCAATACCGCGCGTATCGCTGCTGCTGCTATTGTTGTTGCTACTGCTGTGTGTGAGATGATCGTGCGCGAAAGGAATATTTGGCGTTCATTCGAGAATGTTCTTGCTAGTTGGAGATGTTGCTCGATAATAATGAAATGGTGTGGACAATTTTATTTGGCAGTGATTAGCGCTGAACAGAGGCGCGAACAATTAGTACCATTCATTAACTTGACTTCAATAAATTTAGTAAAAGAATCAACAATAATCAAACATGTTTTTCCTTCGAACATAAAGAAATCTATGTGAATTCTTTCCAGAGGACTTGTTGTTGGTTTCCACTTTGATGTTACAATTTCTTTTGATACATTTTGCCTCTGCTCACATATCTGACAATTTTTAAAATAATTTTCAATATCCTTTTGCATGCCTCGCCACCAGAATAATCCTCTTCCTAAAATTTTACCACGTACAATTCCGTCATGATTTGCATGTAAGATTTTTAGTATAATTTGTTGTAACAATTTTGGTATTACAAGTCGATCACCATAAAATACACATCCGTCCATGACAACTGAGATAATTTCTAAGGCTATAAAAATACTTCATCGTTTCTGGGACTTTCTGGGCCATCCTGACATTACAAATCGATAAACCTGAACTAGAACATCATCTTTTACTGTAAAATCGCTCACGTCTTGCGTTTTCAGTGGTAATGTAACTAATCCTTCTAAATTATTAATTGAAAACTCCTCAATATCAGTACCTCCGGCGATTGGCAACCTAGACAATGCGTCAGCATTTGCCAAACTTTTATTTGGTCTAAATTCAAATTCGTAAGTGTACATTGATAGAATAACTGCCCATCTTTAAAGTCTCGATGCTGCTACAACCGATGTACTTTTTCGGGGATGATAAATTTCTTTCAACGCTTCACAATCTGACACAAGCTTGAACTTGTGCCCGTAGATATATTTATGAAAACGTTTTACTGCAAAAACTATAGCTAGGCCTTCGCGATGAATCTGAGAGTAGTTTTTCTCAGCTGGTAACGTACATGATATAAAACAAACTGGCTTTTCTTCCCCATTGATTAAATGCGACAATACAGCACCTATGCCATACGGGCTCGCATCTGCAGCAACGATGATGGGTTTTTGGGGATCATAAAGCTGTAAGACACTGTTATTTACGATTAACTGTTTGCTTCTGGCAAAGTAATCTTCGCAGTCCTGATCCCAATCAAACTTAACATCTTTTCTTAGCAACCTGTAGTACTCTCAATTCTGTAGAAACATTTGGAATGAACTTTGCATAATAATTCAATAATCCTAAATATGATTGTAGTTCTGTCATATTTTTGGGAGAAGGGGCATTGACGATAGCGTTAACTTTGTTTCTATCTGGATGAATCCCACTTTTGGAAATTGTATGTCCTAGATAATCTACCGATGTTTCAAAAAACCGACTTTTTTCGATATTAACTTTAACGTTGTATTCGCTCAACCGACTCAGTACTTGATCTAATATTTCTTTGCACTTTTTTAAACTTGAAGCGCCAATTAGAACGTCGTCTAAATAGCATCCCACTCCTTTAATGTCTCGCAAAGTTTGATCAATAATGCTTTGAAAAATTGATTGCACTGTCGCTACTCCAAACGGTAACCGTAGATATTGAAACAATCCAACATGAGTATTGATAGTCAAATATTGTTGTGATTTTTCAGAAACCTTAAGCTGTTGATATGCACCTCGAAGGTCGATCACACAAAAAACTTCACAATTTGCTAGTTGTGCAAAAATATCATCAATTCTCGGTAACGGATAATGCTCAGATCGCAAATATGGATTGATCGTAACTTTACAATCAATACATAACCTCAAAGTTCCATTGGCTTTGGGTACAACAACAATAGGTGAGGCCCACTTACTGTGTGGCACTCGTTTTAAAATGTTTTCGTCGCACAATCTATTTAGCTCAGCTTCGATCGCCGGCCGCTGCTGGAAGGGAGGAGAATACGCCGCATGGAAGATTGGACTGACAAAGTCTTCTACAACAATCTCAGCTTCAAACCCACGAATCGGAACGTCATCAACGGAGACGACATTGGGGTATTTTTTCCCTATTGAATCGACAATAGAGGCATCAATAACATTCATACTCACACTACTTGCCATAAACGTGTTCCTCCATCTTGGCCACAGTACATCTAACCACGTGCGTCCAAGAAGTGGTCTGAACGATTTTTTACTCTCTATCACTACGAGCGTCAATTTTTTGCTCGGACCACTTTTATCCTTTGCCACTTGCACATTGATTCCACCTAAAATCTTAATTCCCTGGCCCGTTACAGTTGAAAAATCATTTTTAATCTTAAATAACGAACGAATAACGGTTTGATGCTTCCGATGATCCCTGTTCGAATTTCGACTCTGCGCCTTCGAAAAGCACATGTTCGCCGCATGGCCTTGCTTGCCACAAGCGAAACACTTCCATTTTTTTGCTGGACAATTACCATAATCGTGATCGCGTCCACACTTGTCACAAGTTCTGCCCGATTGGCTCTTCTGACCGGAATAATGTCGAGATTTACTTCTTCCCCTGAATTGCTTGTTCGTTTTGACCATGTGAGCACTTAACGTTTTTTCGCGCACTTTGCTATCTTTTTCTGCTAACTCCCACGTCAAAGCTTCTTCGTGGGCCTTATCGAAGGTCACGTCCTTCTGCTTCAGTAGATGCGTACGAAGCCTACTGTCATATATTCCGAACACAAACCTGTCCCGTAAAGCCTCTTTTAGGAAATTGCCATATTCACATTTTTCTGCGAGGGCTTTCAATTCCACCACATAATCCGTACCTGATTGACCAGCTTTCTGATCTGCTTGATGGAACCGATAACGTTCGGACTCTTTATTCACTTCCGGCCTAAAATGTCTCTTCAGACCCTTAACCAATTCATCGTATGTCTTCGTAGTGGGTGCCACTGGCTGTAGCAACTTCCACAAAATAGCGTACGTATCCATTCCTAAATGCGTTAACAAGAATGGAACTTTTCTCTCGTTAGGAATATCATGAAGAAGGAAACTTTGGCAAATCCGTTCTTCGTACACATCGAAATCGTCACCCGCGACATAATTTTCAAACGATCCGAAATTCATCGTAATTTTGGTGGTATTACTCGATGTTCCCGGTTTTGGCTTCTTTTTCTTGTCCTCACTATCAGACATACCTAACCTCTACGCAACACGTGTTCATTTGCGTCGGACTAACGATCACTGCTGTCGCTACTCAACCGCGCACACCGTTAATAACGTATACTTCACTGTTCTGTTGCGTTTGGCCACATCCTCGTCGCCAATATTGTAATGTTCGGAGTTCTAATGACACACTAAGATATTAGTTATACTTATATTTATACTTGATGTTGATTGCTCCAAGAGCAGGCGAGGAAAGAGAACGATTCAATTATCGTCGCTCTTTTATATGGTACATAATTACCTATCTGAGGGATTGTCCTCATGACCTATGCCAGACCTATAGATTATTTATTAATACCACAGTTTATCCATAGAGCTGATCTAGATATACTACACCCAGCACTTCCAGGAACATCAAAAATCCCAACTCCGCTAGCGAATGACGGATCTCAATAGTAGTATGTCTGTAATAACATACGTACATGGAAGTATTGAGAACCAGAGCTACAGGTCCAAAGCCCTGGTAAAGGAGGATGGTTGTGATGATCCGGGCCGAGATCACCACGTAAAGCAAGGTAGGGCATAACCCCAATTCCAAGGCGTGAAGCGACCCGTGCCGAGGGATGAGTGATCGAGGGGGTGAAAAAGATGCTCGATCATTAACGGAGCCTGTGGGGTACCTGGGCAACCCCCACAGTAAGCGTCCCTTACCACGCTAATGCGGGGCTCTGGCGTGGCGGACATTTATTTCTCGCGCGACTCGTGGGACTTTACATGGAGACAACTAAAAATAAAAACAAACAGACGGAGGTGCCAAACCCCTTCGCTAGAGGTGGTTTGGCGAGGTCTCCCCCCGTGGGGAGAGTAGTGGAGCGATGAGTGCTGCATCCGAAAGCACCAGTGACCCCCCAGCGGCGGTAGGCAATAGCCCTACCAATGCATCGGAGGGGCCAATATCTGCGATGCGCAAAGTAGCGAAGCAACTCGATTCTATAATCGACTTCGCTGGCGCAAAGCAGAATATAGCCAAGGAGTTGAAGTTGAGCCTCCTGGAGCTCCAGAAAGCTGTTCGTGTCGCAAGACAGGAACAGCAGGCCTATGTTGAGAGGGTGGAATGTCGGGAGAGGCCCGACAGAGAAACCCAGACAGTGGCCTCCAATAGGGAGGAAAGAGAGAAGGTCGATAGAGGTTCACAGACAGTGGCCTTTACCTTCTACGGAGCAGCCACGTCGATCGGAGCGGCGACCGAGTTCCCCTCGAAGGGAAAAGGAAAGGGCAATTGCAAGACGGCATCGAATGCGAAGCGCCCTAGGAAGTCGCCAGGCGAGGGTGCCAAAACCGACACCACTCGGCGTGCAACCGTCAAGGTCAAACGCCGCCTGGGTGAGGTAAGCGAGGGCGAGAGTGACCTCGCTGTGGAGAGCGATGGTACCAGCAACCCGGCACGACCGGGGCAGGGGGGCTCAAACCCTTGGACGCTGGTCACCAAGAAAAAGCCGGCACCGAAACCGGAGGTACCGCGGCCTGCGAGGAAGGCCAAGGACAGAGGCGAAGCCTTGTGGTTAAAAACCGACAAGGACAAATACGCCGATGTCCTTAAATCGATGAAGGCGGCCGAAAGCCTCTCGGCCCTTGGGCAGGATGTGCGTAGCGTAAGACGCACCAACACGGGAGAGATGCTCCTGGTGCTGAAGCGAGGCGCACAATCAAGTGCAGTATATAAGGCCTTGGCCCAAGAGGTCCTTGGTGAGGGCGCCCAAATCAGGTCGCTAGGTGCGGAAACAACTCTCCAGTGCAAGCACTTGGACGAGTTCACGACCGCAGAAGACGTCGTCGCAGCCGTCAAGGAGCACTGCGACGTCACAATCGAGCGGGCCTCTGTGCGATTGAGAGACGGACCCTCTGGCACCCAAGTAGCCTACCTCAGGCTACTGAAGGCGGATGCCAAAAAGGTAACCGAGAAAGGGAAGCTGAAGATCGCCTGGTCGGTATGCCCTATTAGTATACCCCAGCCGCCTTCAGTGGATAGGTGCTATCGGTGCCTTGAATCCGGCCACAAAGCATACGAATGCAAAGGCATAGATAGGAGCAAGCTATGTCGTCGCTGCGGCGAGGAGGGACATAAAGAGCGGGGGTGCACTAAGGCATATAAGTGCCTTATCTGCACCGCTAAGAAGCAAGCCCATAAACATGCTATGGGCGGACCCTCGTGTCCCTTCGGCGAGTTAAATAAGAAGAAGCCGTGAGAGTCACACAGCTAAATCTTAACCATTGTGCAGCAGCCCAACAGCTGCTGTGGCAGTCGGTCTCGGAGTCGAGGACAGATGTCGCCCTCTTATCAGACCCGTACAGCATCCCTGCCGGCAACGGCAATTGGGTGTCGGACGGGTCTGGAATGGTGGCAATCTGTACAACGGGACGGTTCCCGGTTCAAGAGGTAATACACCCCTCCGCCGAGGGTGTGGCGATTGCCAAGATCAATGGTGTGTTCTATTGCAGCTGCTACGCCCCACCAAGGTGGCCAATAGAACAGTTCTACCAGATGATCGACAGGCTCTCGTCGGACCTCGTGGGCCGGAAACCGGCAGTAATAGCGGGAGACTTTAACGCTTGGGCAGTGGAGTGAGGCAGCCGCTGTACAAATAGCAGGGGTCAAGCGCTAATGGAGGCGCTTGCGAAACTCGATACTGTGCTAGCTAATGATGGCTCCGCTAGTACATTCCGTAGAAACGGAGTGGAGGCGTGGATTGATTTGACCTTTGCCAGCCCGAGTCTGGCTCCAGGCATGGAATGAAGGGTAGACGAAGGCTACACCCATAGCGATCATTTAGCAATCCGCTTTAAGATCAACTATGGTGTGCAGCATCCGAGGGCGGGAGATCCCTGTCAGGTACGCGGGTGGAAGTCCAATCACTTCGACAGCGAAGCTTTCACCGCGGCCCTGGGACTGGAGGCCAACACCGACAGTCTAAGCGGGGATGCGCTGGTAGCTGTTCTATCACGCGCCTGCGACGCCACTATGCCGAGAAAAACACTGCCAAGAAACGGTAGATGCCCGGTATACTGGTGGAGTGCCGAGATTGCAGCTCTACGGTCAGCCTGTCACAGAGCTAGACGTAGGATGCAAAGAGCTCGCACCGAGGATGCAAGAGAGAACCGCCGTGAAGTGTTTCGAGCTGCGAAACTGGCCCTTAACAAGGCTATTAAGAGCAGCAAGAGAGCGTGTTTCGACAACCTGTGTGAGAGTGCCAACGCGAATCCGTGGGGTGACGCCTACCGCATTGTGATGGCCAAGACCAAAGGGGGCTCCTCACCCCCAGAACGGTCTCCGGACCGGTTGGCAACGATTATCGAAGTACTCTTCCCGTCTCGAGCCACAAGCCCCTGGCCACCTGCACTACGAGACAGTGCGGGCACGGTCGAAATGGTGGCTCCAGTGACGAATGAAGAACTACTCGCAGTGGCTAAATCCCTAGCAATGAACAAAGCTCCAGGGCCGGATGGAGTTCCAAACAACGCTCTCAAGGCAGCGATCATAGCGAACCCGAACATGTTCAGGCTAGCTATGCAGAGATGCCTTGACGAGTGCCGTTTCCCCGATAGATGGAAAAGGCAGAAACTGGTGCTGTTGCCGAAGCCCGGGAAGCCGCCAGGCGACCCATCGGCGTACAGACCAATCTGTCTGATAGACACGACTGGCAAACTGCTTGAGAGGATCATCCTCAACAGGCTCACCCCGTACGCGGAAGGTACGGACGGTCTGTCAAGCAACCAGTTTGGCTTTCGGAAGGGTAAGTCCACAGTGGACGCTCTCAACTCAGTGATAAATACTGCCGAGATAGCGATCCAACGAAAAAGGCGAGGTATTCGATACTGTGCGTTAGTGACACTTGACGTGAAGAACGCATTCAACAGCGCAAGCTGGGATGCCATCGCGCTCTCGTTACACCGGCTTAGCCTACCGGTGGGTCTGTACCGGATCCTGGAAAGTTACTTCCAAAACCGCGTACTGATATATGAGACCGATGCCGGTCAGAAAAGGGTTCCGATTACCGCCGGAGTCCCGCAGGGCTCGATCCTAGGCCCGGTGCTATGGAACCTCATGTATGACGGGGTTCTGAG
This sequence comes from Topomyia yanbarensis, assembly GCF_030247195.1. Classification (NCBI taxonomy): domain Eukaryota; kingdom Metazoa; phylum Arthropoda; class Insecta; order Diptera; family Culicidae; genus Topomyia; species Topomyia yanbarensis. Next base: position 242,182,363 of record NC_080671.1, on the reverse strand, counting down.
ACTGAAGTTCCCTCCTGGGGTCAAGATCGTCGGCTTTGCCGACGACGTAACCTTGGAGGTCTACGGGGAGTCAATTCCTGAGGTAGAACTAACCGCAGAACACGCGATTAGCACGGTGGAGGAATGGATGAGCGCGAGAGGCCTGGAGCTCGCTCATCATAAGACGGAGGTAGTTATCGTCAACAACCGCAAGTCGGCACAACATGCAGTTATCCATGTGGGAGAAGTCGCGATCACTTCACAGCGAAGTCTGAAGTCTCTCGGAGTCATTATAGACGACAAGCTGACCTTCGGCAGCCATGTCGACTATACGTGCAAGAGAGCGTCGATTGCTGTTGCGGCACTATCGAGAATGATGTCCAACAGCTCAAAGGTGTGCGCCAGTAGACGTAGGTTACTGGCAGGCGTTGCCGTATCTATCCTCAGGTACGGCGGCCCGTCATGGTCAAGAGCACTGAGGGTAACCAGTTACCTACAGAAACTGGAGAGCACCTACCGCGTGATGTGCCTCAGAGTGATATCTGCCTACCGCACGGTATCACACGATGCATCCTGCGTGATAGCGAGCATGATGCCAGTCGGGCTGGTCATTCGGGAAGATGAGGAGTGCTTTGAGCTACGTGGAAATAGGGGAGCCCGCGAGCGCGCCAGGGCGACCTCGGTCGCCAGATGGCAGCGTGAGTGGGACAACTCCTCGAAAGGTAGGTGGACTCACCGGCTGATACCTAGCATATCGAGCTGGGTGGGAAGACCCCATGGGGAAGTTCACTTCCACCTGACACAATTCCTGTCAGGCCATGGCTGTTTCCGTCAGTACCTCCACAGGTTCGGGCACGCGGAGGTCCCTGTCTGCCCGGACTGCCCAGGTGTAGATGAAACTACCGAACACATACTGTTCGTATGTCATCGGTTCGACGTCGAAAGAAGAGCAATGCTTGACGTCTGTGGCTGGGACACAACCTCTGATACCCTTATTCAGCGGATGTGTCAATCGGTGGAGAAGTGGAACGCAGTCTCGGCTGCTACCATCCAGATTGCCAGTAGGCTACAGGTAATCTGGCGAACCGAGCAACAGACGACGGGCACGGCTAACTAGTGATTGGTTAGCTGGAGCGAAGAAGGCCAAGCGCAAAATAAGAGAGTGAATGGTCTGTTCATGCCGAGGTAGGTTGGCGCAGCGAATGGCAACCGCGTAAGGGGTAAACCCAGCCACCCCGAAGCAAGACAGAAGAGTGAGTGTATAGGCGTATAAATGGACTGCCTCATGCCAAGACGGGAGGGTCGTAGCGTAGTATGTTGGAACTAAGCTATCGATGCCTCATGGCGTGGCAGAGGAGTGAAAGGGTGAGCATCCAAGTCAGTCTCACACTGCATGTTAAGGGTGAGCATAAAAGTCAGCCTCACAGGTTGGTAGAGGCTAGCACAAAAGTCAGCCTAGTAAGGAATGAAAAAGGTGAGCACAAAAGTCAGCCTCGCATGGTATGTCAGAAGTGGGGCCTAAGAAAAATGTCCCACATGGGATGCCAGAGGGAGTGACAAAGGTACAATAGAGTGGCACGATTGAGAGTGAATCAGGTGATAGGGTGAGCACCCAAGTCAGCCTCACATGGTATGGGTAGGGCGAGCACAAAAGTAAGCCTAGCAAGGAATGAGTAAGGTGAGCACACAAGTCAGCCTCGCATGGAACGTAAAAGGTGAGCACAAAAGTCAGCCTCATGTGGGAGTGTTTGAGAGTGAATCAAAGTGCGGTTGAGTGAGCATCCAAGTAAGCCTCATACAGGATGTATGAACGCGTGAGTGAGAGTGAATGAGTACATTTAGTACAGCCATCCCCCCAGAAGTAATACCGAGAGGTAGTTCCTGGGAGGAATGATGGCGGAGCCCAATGGAGTTTAGTCGGTATTAATGGCTGGTCACCATTCGAGTCCGACACGCCCCCAGTGCACCCCGTGCGGTAGATTGGACCCTACCATAAAGGTCTTCTCCATTGTAAAAAAAAGACCTATAGATTATTTATTAATACCACAGTTTATCCATAGAGCTGATCTAGATATACTACACCCAGCACTTCCAGGAACATCAAAAATTCCAAGTGTTCCTTTGTTTCAGTTCGAGAGTAATCACAGCACTGGAATTATAAAACTCTCGGACATAGTGGACTGGATAATAAAAACTTTCAATATTACTGATCCTATTAAAAGTCTTATGTTAGCTTTTCTCCCTACAGTGAGAACATTTTTGAAGCAGTTGACTGCTAAATGGCCCCTCCTCTCAGCGATTGTATCATTCGTTGGCTAACTCATCGAACGAGGTCATGGATTTGATCACTATTCTACAGTGGAATTGCAGAAGTATCATCCCGAAAATCGATTCCTTCAAAATTTTAATAAATAATTTGAGTTGCGATGCATTTGCATTATGTGAAACTTGGTTAACTTCCGACGTAGATCTCAACTTCCACGACTTTAATATTATTCGCCTGGATCGAGACACCCCCTATGGAGGAGTGCTTTTGGGGATCAAAAAGTGCTATTCCTTCTACAGAATTAACCTTCCCTCGATAACAGGTATTGAAGTTGTCGCTTGTCAAGTAACAACCAAAGGCAAAAGCCTTTGCATAGCTTCCATATATATTCCCCCCAACACCGCGGATGGGCACCGACGGCTACAAGACATCTTAAAATCCCTGCCAGCACCGCGACTAGTTTTAGGAGACTTTAACTCTCGCGGTACAGCATGGGGTTGCCTCTATGATGATAACCGGTCTTCCTTAATTCAGGATCTTTGCGATAACTTCAATTTGACAATTTTAAACACGGGTGAAATGACACGGATTCCTGCTCCTCCAGCGCGCCCGAGCGCCCTAGACTTGTCCCTTTGCTCAACATCGCTGCGGTTAAATTGCACGTGGAAGGTAATTCCTGATCCCCACGGCAGCGACCATCTGCCGATTGTAGTCTCAATCAATAACGGTTCAAGGCCATTGAAATCAATCAATATTTCGTATGACCTCACACGAAATATCGATTGGAAGAGCTATGCTGCCGCGATATCCGACAACATCGAATCTACCCAAGAACTTCCTCCGGAGGAAGAGTACAGCTTTTTGGCTGGCTTGATTCTCGACAGCGCGAATCAAGCTCAGACTAAGCCAGTACCCGGCGCGAACATACAAAAACGCTCTCCTAATCCGTGGTGGGACAAAGAGTGCTCAGACGTGTACGCGGAGAAGGCCGCCGCGTATAAGACCTTCCGGGACGACGGGTTACCCGCTAGCTATCGACAATATGCGACGTTAGAAACGCGAATGAAGAGTTTGATGAAAGCCAAGAAACGTAGTTACTGGCGCCGGTTCGTTGACGGACTAACGAGAGAAACATCGATGAGCACTCTTTGGGGCACGGCCCGGCGTTTGCGAAACCGAAACAGTACTAACGAGAGTGCAGAATATTCAAACCGTTGGATATTCGATTTCGCCAAGAAGGTTTGTCCGGATTCCGCCCCGGCACAGAAGATTTACCGCGCCGCGTCTCCTCACGACAGCGCGAACGAAACACCTTTTTCGATGGTGGAGTTCTCACTTGCTCTCTTGTCGTGTAACTATAAAGCTCCGGGGCCGGACAGAATCAAATTCAACTTGTTGAAGAACCTGCCTGACTCTGCCAAGAGACGCTTGTTGAACTTATTTAATAAGTTTCTCGAGGCTAACATTGTCCCACTCGATTGGAGACAAGTGAAGGTCATCGCCATCCAAAAACCAGGAAAACCAGCCTCCGACCACAATTCGTACCGTCCGATCGCAATGCTATCCTGTATCCGGAAGTTATTCGAGAAAATGATCCTATCCCGCCTCGACAATTGGGTCGAAGCAAATGGCTTACTGTCAGATACACAACTTGGCTTTCGCAAAGGCAAAGGGACGAACGATTGCCTTGCGTTGCTCTCAACTGAAATTCAAATGGCCTATGCTAGCAAAGAGCAGATGGCATCAGTGTTCCTAGATATTAAGGGGGTTTTGACATTAAAAATGTCTTACTCCACTATCTGGGGCTAGGTGTCATTCTAAAATCTAAACTATCTCCCATGTAACGAAACTATGTAAGGTTTGCACACTTATAACCCCGATATTACTAGATGGATTTTAATCATTCATACACCAACCGATTCAGAAACACCTAACTTAAATATTGGTAATAATTTAATATCTCCCCAATAAAAGTAGACGTTTGGAAATTGGTAAAATTAAAAATTTCACGAAAAACGGGAAAATTACCATTCGTGAGGCAGATTTCTCAGACACAGCCGTCAAAAGAGGGCAGCTTAGTTGCTCAATGAAACACGAAAATTCATAAATAGAAGCAACGCATGTCCGTTTAAATCAGTTGTTGCTCTTATCCCATAGGAGCAACATCGTCTCCGGGCGATGCAATAAGCGCTATCGATTTTCGGTAACGTTGGCATTCGCACACACTCGCACCTAAGTGACTAAACCATATACGGTTAGTTTATAAATAGAGGTGACGCGTACCCGTTTGAATCAGTTTTTGTTCTTATGTCGAACGGGTAAGATCATGGCTGCAGCGTCTGGGCACTACACTAAGCGGTAGACGCTATGCATTTTTGGCAGCGGTGGCCGTGTGCGGATTCTTCGGGTACCAGCACGGTGTCGCAGAATGATTTGCAAAGTGGGTGGGTGGGGTGGTTTGGATTTAATTCAATACGGTGTGTGCTGCTTAAGAGTGTTGCGTTTGAAAAAAATATATTTATTTTTATGCATGCGTGTGCGTTGTAACTTGTTAATCCATGTTTACGGCGCTTTGTAGCTGCGTAGGGTAAAGAGCCTGTTGGTTTTCATGTTTCATATTTCGGTTGTATGTTTTTTATGAGTAAGGCATCTGACAACGTGCTTCTGTAGTTATTGCACTGTTCAGCAGCGTAGTATTTTACACTCAGGTTTTTTTACGCGGATTTTGAAATTTACGCGGTTTTCATCAACGCGTTTTTTTTTTAAATTTACGTGGTTTTCATTTACACGGCCTGTATCCCCTGCGTGAAAAATCTGAGTGTAATTGCACAGGAAACAATCACATTCCCAGCAGAACTTTTTGTTTTCTAATTTCAAATACTTTTGTTTCGTACTGCACACAACGGAAAATTTTAAAACAGAACTTACCGTCCTAGCAGCAGTTTAAGCGGGTGTTCTTTTTCGATTCAAATTCGAGCCATGTCGTAAGCGTTACTGGACTAAAAATTGTTTTCCCAGTTTATCCAGTCAGAATATCTGTCCTACCCTGTACTGAAGATATAATTATGTCAGTCCTATTACCACATAAAACACCTATATAACATAAAACGCTGCAGAATTGGTTTAATAATACAATGTTTACACTACAGAGTTATAACACGTTTTAATAATTAGCAACAAGGAAAATGTCACCAAGATAGCATAAAAACCCGTTTTAACTGGTAGTGCGAACGTTGTATAACAATGTAATTTATCAAATAATTTCATTTGTTCAACCACTAATCGATCAAGAAATACCTAACCTTAAGATTGTTTACTTAAGTTCATTAGCACATTATTGAAAATTTAAATGGAAAATGAAATTTCATATTTCATGGAGAATCTGTATATTTCCGTTGGCGGGCGTGGGCTTCCTCATCACAGCTCTCAATATGGAACTTTTCTTTTGAATATATTTTCTGGACAGACCAGCCTATTTTTACTAGATGGATCAGCCAAATAATGCCAATCACCTAGTGAGATACTTGATTAATTTATAGATTACCGTTAAAAGACCTTCAATAAATTATGTTTTGATGGGGAGGGTATATAGCAAATTGTAACATATGAAAACAGGCGAGTGAACAAGAACGTGAGTCGATATGTGTGATAGATAAAATTCATTTCCACGCTCTTGAAAAAAGCTACATTTTTAATGTCACCGTGGTCGTGTCCTGTACACAACCCTTTAATTTTTTGATTCAGTTTCGATCAACATTCTTTCAGAGAAGCTGCACCAGCATGGTCTTTCAGCGACTTTAAACAACTTTTTACTAAACTTGTTGTCGGAAAAGCACATGCATTTTTCGCATGGTGACTTATCGACATCACGATTTGGCTACATGGGCCTTCCCCAGGGCTCATGTCTAAGCCCCCTGTTATACAATTTTTACGTCAACGAATGTCTTGACAATTCCTGCACGTTAAGGCAACTTGCAGACGATGGCGTGGTGTCTGTTACGGGACCCAAAGCTGTCGATCTACAAGGACCATTACAGAATACCTTGGACAATTTGTCTGCTTGGGCTATTAAGCTGGGTATCGAATTCTCCACGGAGAAAACTGAGCTAGTTGTATTTTCAAGGAAGCGTGAACCAGCACAACTACAGCTTCTATTAATGGGTCAAACTATCGCTCAGGTCTTCACAGTAAAATATCCAGGGGTCTGGTTCGACTCGAAAGGTACTTGGGGATGCCATATTCGGTATCTGAAACAGAAATGCCAGCAAAGGATCAACTTTCTTCGTACAATAACCGGAACATGGTGGGGTGCCCACCCAGGAGACCTAATTAGGTTGTATCAAACAACGATACTGTCGGTAATGGAATACGGATGCTTCTGCTTTCGCTCCGCCGCGAACATACATTTCATCAAGCTCGAAAGAATTCAGTATTGTTGTTTGCGTATCGCCTTAGGGTGCATGCAGTCGACCCATACGATGAGTCTCGAAGTGCTGTCGGGCGTTCTCCCGTTGAAAAATCGATTTTGGGAACTCTCATATCGATTGCTCATTCGATGCGATATCTTGAACCCGGTCGTGATTGAAAATTTCGAAAGGCTTGTTGAGCTCAATTCTCAGACCCGTTTCATGTCCCTGTACTTTGACTATATGGCGCAGAATATTAACCCTTCATCTTACAATCCCAACCGTGTGCATTTCATAAATACTTCTGAATCTACTGTTTTCTTCGACACATCCATGAAAGACGAGATTAGTGGAATTTCGGACCACATACGCCCACAAGTGGTTCCAAACATTTTTTATAATAAATTCCGAGAAGTCGACTGTTCTAAGATGTTTTATACTGACGGATCAAACCTCGAAGGGTCCACTGGCTTCGGTATTTTCAATCAAAAGTTCTCCGCCTCCTACAAACTCAGTGACCCTGCTTCAGTTTACGCCGCAGAACTAGCTGTCATTCAGTATACCCTTGGAGTCATTGAAACATTACCCGCAGGCCATTACTTCATCGTTTCGGATAGCCTCAGTTCCATTGACGCTATTCGCTCGATGAAACATGGAAAGCACTCCTCGTATTTTTTGGGGAAAATACAGGAGCTACTGAGTGCTTTATCTGGTATGGGTCCCTTCTCATTGCTCCATTCCGGGCAAAGAGAAGGCAGACTCCTTAGCTAAGGTGGGTGCCTTAGAAGGAGACGTTTACGAAAGACCAATTTGCTTCAGCGAATTTTTCAGTATTACTCATCAGAGAACCCTCGAAAGTTGGCAAACTTCGTGGAGCAGTGGGGAGCTGGGAAGGTGGCTGCATTCGATAATCCCTAAGGTATCGACGAAACCTTGGTTCAAGGGGATGGATGTGGATCGTGACTTCATTCGTGTGATGTCCCGACTCATGGCAAACCATTACACGCTGGATGCACATCTCCGGCGTGTTGGGCTCGTGGATAGTGGTATCTGCGCTTGTGGCGACGGCTATCACGACATCGAGCACATTGTTTGGGCGTGCACCGAGTACAGTTCCGCCAGGTCTCGGCTAATGGATACCCTGCGGGCCCGAGGAAGACCATCCAACGTCCCGGTTCGAGATGTGCTGGCAAGCCGCGATGTCCTCTATATGTCCCTTATATACACCTTTGTGAAAACCATCAATATACAAGTCTAACTGCCCCTTCTTATTTTCCTTATCATTCTCAGAACCCTCTTCCACCTGTATCAAAGCATCTGTATCGAATGAGCCAACAAACACGGGACCTACGGCACGAAAATAACACGTTTAACTCGAAATGTAGCCGTTCCACATCTGAGCCGTACTACGAAATCGTCTGGAAAAACCCCTGCCATCTTGATGAGGACCACCCGCCGTCCCAGTACATGATTCACCTGATGAAGGCCACCCTAGTTTGTGATCCATTCGTTGATCTCACGGTGCCTGAAACTGAAATAATTTTCTCTCCCTGCCATCTTTGTCTACCCTCCCTCCTCTGACTCTTATACCCAGAAGTAACACCCCTACCCCCCCCCCCAATATCATCACGAAGCATTTAGCTCTTCTTGTCTCTTCTAGTTTTAACTATTATATTATATAATCTCGTTGAAAATTCCCAACTCTACTACCCACAAAAATAACTATAATTACGATTCTTTACAAAATTCAATCATGCCCTCTAGTTATTCCTACTTTTAAGATAGTCGTAAAAAATTGTCCCCCTTAGTTAAACATTATTTGCTCCAATAATCTCACTGATAAAAATGTCAAACCATATTGCCACAAAAACTAAATGACCCCCCTAATCTTACGAAAATAATATTATCCTCTTGTGTAGATATATAAGATAGCTATAGAATCGCATTAGTTTCATTTTAAAAAACCGATTTAATCCACCTAGCAGTGAGATGAGACATTTCTTACACATATCACTATTGGATTAGTTTTCAGAGCTCATGAAAAGTAGGCACCCAATTAGAGGTGGTATGAAAACAGTTTCTAGTCTTGCACGAATAAAATCTCGAATAAACTGAATAAATTAGAGAAAATCACCAAAACGAACGAAATAGAAAGTAAAGAAAAAAAATGAAATAATAGGTTTTTAAATTCATAAAATGAGTAAAAAAAATAATGTAAATCAAAATTATAAAATACACGAATCAAATTAGATGGCTATTAAATAAAAATTAAGATTATATTTAGAAATAGTTATAAGATTAATAGAATAAATTGACTCATACTAACAAATTGAATGAAATAAAAGGAATGACTGAGCATGAAATGCATAAAATTAAAGATATGAATCAAATTAATCAAATGAATCAAATGTATCAAATGAATCAAATGAATCAAATGAATCAAATGAATCAAATGAATCAAACGAATCAAATGAATCAAATGAATCAAATGAATCAAATGAATCAAATGAATCAAATGAATCAAATGAATCAAATGAATCAAATAAATCAAATGAATCAAATTGATTTCATTAATCCAGTGAAAACAATGAATCAAATGAATGAAATGGATCAAATGAATAAAATGAATGGATGAACAAAATGAATAAAGTAAAAAATAAATGAAATGCATAAATAAATCAAAGGAATCAAATAAACAAAATGAGCTGAAGTGATAAAATGAATAAAAAGAACAAAATGAGCAGAATAAAATGCATTGAAAAAAAATGAAGAATTAAACGATGGTAAAAGGTTATAAAATAATATTCTTTAAAATTAATTGTATCAAATAAACCATTTGGATGAAATGATTAAAACTGAAAAAGTAGTCAGATTATTAAAATGAATAAACTGGAAAAAATGAATAGAATACATGCAATGAAAACAATGAATAAAATAAATTAAATGAACAATATGAGTAAAATGCACAAATAAACTAAACTGATCAGAGTGAATCCAAAGAATGAAACGAATGAAATAAGTAAAATGACGCAGATGAACAAAACGAATAAAAATATGCTGAATGGAATAAGTAATTAAAATGAAATGATCATATATTTAAAGTTAAAAAACATTTTTGAATAAAGAAAATGAATAAACCGGATTGTACGAATTTGAGAACCATTGCATCAGAAAGTTTTGAAATGTTTTTGAAAATCCTATCTTCTGAGAAAAGGCTTATGAATATGCTATGGACTTTCTAGGGCTTCCGTCTTTTTTGGTTTTATTCTTTTCGTTTGCGTGCTTCTTTACTTGACGACGTCGTTTTAAGATTATCTGGTGTATCTACTTTATTGTTGGACCTTAATTAGTTATCAGGAACCTGGAACGTTCAATTTGCTTTGGAATTCGAAGTTTACTTTTGGACACATAATTGCGCGTTAAAATACTGGTCCAGTATTTTAACGCGCAATTGAATATAGTAAAGTGAGACAAGGGCACATGTGCTTTCAAGCCCCTTGAACAGAGAACGATTGAGGGAGAATGCGATTCTTGAATGAGACAGGTAGATATTTCAAAGTTTTTATTTGCATTGAAGTTAATAGTGTGAAATGTCTATGCTATGTCGATAGCATAAAAGCCATGAATTCAGTTGATTGCAATGCAGTCTCTTTCCATTCATCCTTATAGCTTGCATATTGTTTCGTTCGGAATTCTCGTGCAGGAAATATGGATAAATAAGTCCTATACAAACCAATACTGTGAAAAAGAAATGGTTCAAACTACTCAGTATATGCAAATATGGACGACGATAAGTTAGAAGACACATTGTAGTTGCATTCCCCATCGAGAGTGGGTACTTTGGAAGACTTCTTTTTCTGGATCTAATTTGTGGATATTTTTGGTCTTTGATCCGTTATTTTTCATGAAAGTTCGTACCAATACAACGAATGTGCATTTCAAATAATATCATTACGAAAAAGTTGTTCTTAGTTTTCACATGACATATTTAGGCATATACTTACCTTACCGTTCAGGCTAGAGCCTTTTTGTCTCTTGCTGTATGCAGAAGCCGTCCCACTCCATTCTGCTTGTCGCCAGCCTCGCAGTCATCGAAGGGTCCGCAGGTCGTCCTCTATCTGGTCGATCCACCGTGCTCGCTGTGCGCCCCGTCTTCTTGTTCCTGTAGGGTCGCCCTCAAGAACCATCTTCCCCGGGTCGTCGTCTGACATTCTCACGACGTGTACAGCCCACCGCAAACGTCCTATTTTCGCGGTATGTGCGATGAATGGTTCTTCCAGTACCTGATACAACTCATGGTTCATTCGCCTGCGCCACGTTCCTCTTCCATCAGCACGCCACCATAGATGGTACGCAAGACCTTTCGTTTGAAAACTCCAAGGGCGCGTTGGTCCTCCACGAGCATAGTCCAGGTCTCGTGGCCGTAGAGGACCACCGATCTAATCAGCGTCTTGAAGATAATCAACTTCGTGCGGCGGCGAATTTTGTTAGACCGGAGCGTCCTTTGGAGTCCAAAGTAGGCACGATTTCCCGCCAAGATCCGTCTGTGAATTTCTCTGCTGGTATCATTGTCTTCGGTTACCAGTGAGCCAAAATACATGAATTCGTCGACCATCTCGATTTCGTCACCGTCAATCCGAACTCGGGATGGGAGGTTCACATTGTCGTCTCTAGAACCTCTTCCTCTCATGTATTTTGTCTTCGAAACGTTGATGGCAAGTCCAATCCTGCTGGCTTCAGCTTTCAGTCTTTGAGCATATGTTTCATTAAAAATTCAATAGATACGAATAGTTTAAATATCGCACGTGGAATGTCTCTTTTGAAAATTTTGATCGTTAAACATCCATATTACCCAATTAAGCCAAATATTTTTCTGATATAGCCACGAATTTCCTTAATTATAGCGTAGATACAGGCTTTGAATACAATTGAATTAAAGTTGAGTTGATGTAGTAGCAGACAAAAAATAGTTTTGTTTTCTCAAACCTTCACAATTACATCGCACACATGAAATTGGCTTGGATATGAATAAATATTTCAGATTGGCAGAAGATCTTATCACACAACTTAGAAATGGATACAGAAATAGCTAGATAGATGCGATAGAAGGGAGACAGAGAGAGATGGTGTAACGTGCGAGAGGGAGGATAAAAACGGTCTCCGCTTTCGCGCCAGGCAGCGTAGCTGCCGCGAAGCCGCGAGGGTTTAAATGCCCGGTAAGACTCAGGGGAGTTCACTTCCGAAACCACACCTACCTTCGACAACCCATAAGCGACCTAAACGGTAAAAGTTAATTGCATTCTAGCTATACAAATCGAACGCGAATCATCTAATCTTAGATATCTATGATCTCAAATCTAGTCTGAAGCACTCGAATTCACCCTTACGCCTTAGGTTATTCTACTCACAAGTGGCGACTTCTACCGCATGTGCGTTTCCCGCCGTCTATGTAGTTCACCTGCATGCGAGTTGAGGTTCGATGAATCGTTTAGCGGGTGATGGGTGGGCGATGAACCTTCGGTAGGGTGGATGAATTATGCTCGATGCTTACCGGTACGATGCTGTAGGCCCAAGTGGATTCACTAGCATGCGTACAAGGGGCGCTCGAATACAGTTGCGGCTACTCGAAAATTTCTACCTTCTCGGCTGTTCCGGTTCTTCTGACTTGAGTCGAATATTGCTATTCCGATGCGGGCCGTGCTATCCGGTCAGAAGGAGACTTCGGGGATTTCGGGTCACAGTCTGTTTGTCGATTACTCTAGCCCACGTGCTCAACCGTTTTTATTGTTTCGTATAATTGTGGTGATTTACAGACAATCGTTGGTCATCGTGTCCCAACCTGGCACCTTCGTTTGAAGGTATCTTCAAACGAAGAAATATAATCAAATTTATGCTCGAAATTCTAGATTTAGTTATTTCTATATATTACCTGGCCAAAATGCTGGTTTTCGCGAACATACAATTTCCTAACCCTTGTGTTCCACGCAATAGTTTCCTATTTTCTACTACGTTGAAACCTTCGATTAGTTTTATTTTTCTTCGCTCATCATACTAGCCTACTTACATAATTGTACGTTCTATCAAACCTAGTTTACTCCAATTCTATTCACCACTATATACACTGTATACTTCTGCCTGCAGAGCGTGCAGTTCAGACTGGAATGACACTATAGATACCTATTCCCTATACCATACCCTTACATTTTTCCTATCTCTATCGATCGCGTTAACGTGTAGGCCACTGATTGGCTGGAATAATATGTGTGGATCGCAGCGATTTTTTTAACGATGCGTTTAGCTCGTCCGAGTTTGATCGAAGGATTTAAACCCATATGTCGGAGTAGTTTAAATTTGAATTTCTCCGAGTATTATTTTATTATCTGTTTCTATTGCTTTATTACTTTGTTCAAATCGCGTTTATTTTTGTAACCTCGTTACATTACCCCAAACACACAGAAAAGAAAATATTTTCTTAGAGCTTTTTCTAAGAAAATATTTTCTTAACCCAATCTTCTATTTTACTTTTTTAGAACCACCCATTATTCATTTACTTTAATTTTATATTGAATTATTTTTCTGTAATTATATTGCATTTGGGCTTGGTGATGTTTGCAGGTCAGCCTTGCAACATAATTTCAATGGTAAATTGTATCCACTCCGAATCTCGCCTTCCCCTCAGGCATTTCAGACCTCGTCTTTGTAACGTCAAACTATTTCGACTGATTCCCTAATATTTTTAATCTTCCTTTATTCCAATGCGTCAAAATATATTCGACAAAATTCTATTTCCTCATTAAATTAAATTATTTTGCATCCAGATTTTCTGAATAAATTACTGTCTACTGAACGCAGACTAACTGACAGCATGCCTTGGCTGACCTCAAACACTGCCTCCACTGTAACTGTCAGCGACGCGAATGAACTTTCTCACAAAAGCTCCCGGTCACTGTGTTCATCTGTTTGACATTTAGGGTTTACTTTTTTTTATGCTGCTATATTATTTCGACTTTTGCTTTTTGATGACATGAAAGGAATGATTCTATGTGATCTATTGAGTGATTTGGCTAGCCTGAAGTGAAAATTTACGATCTTTGCAGTTCTTTCTGGCCGCGAAAAATCTGCAAGACCTATTTGTGGTGATGGTAATACATGTGAATAATGGATAGCTTCTGGTTCTAAAAGTGTTTTCTAATGTTGACTAAACAAATCTACCTATGCATCTAAATTTATGTATTGCAAACCGAGTTGCTTTTTGTGTTATCGTGCCATTGGCGTAGTACACGTACCTAGCTTTTTATGCAAAACAAATTATTGCTACGCTATGATTGAGTTATTTTATTGACAACGAATTTAAAAAAAATACGTGATAAATGTGAAAATCGAACTAACAGCAATTATGCTGTTGTTGAACGTCCAGTCGTTCCTGATAATGTTTGCAAAACGGTTCCGAGTCTAAACCTAATCATCATCTGGGCTCCTCCAGACTCCTACTGCTATCCATTGTACTAACCCTTCTTCGTTCGCTATGAACTCCAGGATGGTTTTAAAGTAGTTATGCCGACTCTAGAGCATTAACCATTTTTGCAACATTTTCAGGGTCGATGAACATTTTTCCTAGTATTACCGCTCCCGAATTTTTTTCCCTTTTTTTGTTGATAGACTAGCTGAACATCTTATCGACATAGCTCTATAAATTTCTTTTTTATTTTTTCAATAAATCAGCTCTTTTGTATACTCCTAATTTATTTCCATTTTCATCTTCTACTTCGTAACAGTTTGACCCTATTTTTGCTGTTATTTTGGCCGGCGAGTATGTCTTCGCTAATTTAGCGCTAAATTTCTTTCCTTTGTTGGATTGAAAATAATTTTTTTTCAGAACCGATTCCCCTACATTTAGCTCCGGTAACTTTTTGTTTGATCTTGAATTATAATATTTTTCGTATCTATGATAGGCCTTTTTCAAATTTTCTTTGACTTTCGAGAAAATCTTTTGCAACTCTCCTTTTAAATTTCCTGGTTCGTAGTTTATTTCCTGCCCTGCATCTCTAATTAATTGGTATTCATCTCCCATGCTTATATAGTTTCGCCCATAGTTAACAAAATAGGGTGTAAACTCAGTCGAGTCGTGGACTGCGGTTCGGATAGCCATTGCTATTTTTTGAATATTTAGATCCCAGTTAGTTTGATCGTCCTTCAAATGAGCTCGAATAGCGGAATTAATCACCCTGTTCACCCGCTCGGTGGGGTTATTTGCTGGATGGTAATTTGCATTTCGCCAGTGAATTACTTTATACCTTTTTAGTAAGCCAGCGAATAAAGCAGACTTGAACTGTGGTCCGTTGTCTGAAATCAAAATTTCTGGTACGCTAAACTGTAGAAATATCATATTCTCTATGAATTTAACCAGAGTGACCGTTTTCGCTTCTCTCATGGCTTGAATTACCACAAATTTTGAGAACAGATCTGTGATTACAAGGAGCATTGTGTTTCCTTGTTTACTTCTAGGAAAGGGACTCACGTAATCTACTGATATCACTTGCCACGGCATACTTGCCAACTTCTGCTTTCCCATTACAGGAGTCTTATTTATGTTGGGGTGCTTCGAAGTTTTACATATTTCACATGCGGCACAGTATCTTTTTATTTCTGTGCTCATTCTAGGCCAGTAATATTTCTCCTGAATTTTCCTCAGTGTCTTCTCTGTCCCCAAGTGTGCTAAACCATGTTCGTTCTCCAAAATGGAAATTCTTTCTGCTCTTGGCGGCATATATTTCCATTCGAACCTCGGATCCGCGCTTCCCTTCTCCGGCAGATATTTATAAATTTTGTCATTCACGGTTTGAAAGTCCTTAAATTTTTGGGGTTCGATTTGTATATCCTTTTTAAATTTTTCATACTCCACATCCGCAGCCAAAACGTCGACTGACTGAATGCGCGATAGTGCGTCAGCGACCACATTGAAACGACCTTTCCTGTATTCCAGTTCGAAATCGTATTGTTGTAGTCGCATGGCCCAACGAACCAACCTGGCAGAATTCCCTTCCGCGCTGACTGAATTCAACCATCTCAAGGACTGAGCATCGGTAACAACCTTGAATACTGAACCCTCCACGTAGTATCGGAATCGTTCGATAGCCATGATGACGCCCAGACACTCACGTTCTGTGGCTGAGTACTTCTGCTGTGTTGCAGATAATTTTTTTGAGTAGAACGCTATTGGTTTGCGAACATCAGCGTGCGTTTGCATTAACACAGCACCTACTGCATGCGCGGATGCATCCGACTCTATGATGAACTGAGCTCCGAAGTCCGGATTGGCAAGAACAGGTGGTGATGTAAGAAGGTTTTTCATTTTATTTAACGCTTCGTCGGCTTCTTTGGTCCAAACTAATTTAGTGTTTTTCTTTTTTAGGAGATCAGTAATTGGTGACAAAATTTCACTATAATCTGGAATAAACTGCTTGAAGAATCCAATCATGCCAATAAGACTACGAATTTCTCTTGAAGTTTTTGGGACTGGATAGCTGAGGATGGGTTCGAGTTTGTCGCTATCAATCGACAGTCCTTCTTCGGACAGCACGTAGCCCAGATATTGCACGCGTTTCTGGCATATTTTTGATTTCTCTAAACTGATGGTTAGGCCCGCTTTCCTTAATCTATCTGCAATGATTTCAAGCAGTCGAACATGTTCCTCAAGTGTGTCGGACAAGACGATTATATCATCCATGTAAACAAACACCCAAGGTTCTAGATCGAATCCTATGACCTTATGCATCAATTTGGTCTGGGTCATAGGAGCCCCCTTCAAACCAAAAGGCATAACTTTGAATCTGTAGAGCTTTCTTCCTGATCTAAATGATGTATAATCACGGCTGTTCTGCTCCAATGGTATTTGCCAATACGCTTTAGACAGGTCGATTACTGAGAAGTATTTGGCTCGCTGAATCTTCCCCAATATCGCCTGCATGTCTGGTAGTGGATATGCTTCACTTTTTGTCACCTTATTTATGCTGCGACAATCAAGACATACTCTCCATTCGCCAGAGCGCTTCCGAACCGGTAATAATGGGTTACACCATTCGGAGCTTGATTCTTCTATGACGTCTAGTTCAATCATTCTGTCTATTTCCTTCTGGACCTCCTTCTGCATGGCTGGCGATGTCCTATATCTAGGTGGCCTTTTTGGTACTGCCCCCTCCACTAATTCAATTTTATGTTCTAAGATACTTGTTCGTCCTAGCCTTCCGCTAGAGTCAAATAGTTTTAAGACCCTATGAAGCTCCGCCTGCTGTTCGTCTGTTAAATCGTGGTCTGTAGTAATGCACTCCTTTTTCATACTTTTTGGAATTTCTACGGACGGGATATCCAGGGATTCGTCTTCATCCTGTGTAGATACCAAAAGTCTCTCTCCAGACGGTTCCAGGATAATGTTTATCTCGTCACCATTTTCCGAGAAGTAATCCCACGCAGTGTTCAGAGCGATTTGGTCTATCTGTCTGTTGTTTAGTTCCAGTGGGCTCCAACTTGCCCCCTTAGCCATTGCTGGTTCAATGCCAAATGCCCGCCAAAAATCCACGCCTAGAATTATACGCCGTTTAATCGGTGGTACATATAACGTAGGAATGATTTTGGTCAGTCCTTCAAATGAATACGGAATATGAACCATTCCTACTCCAGAATGTTCTGTTTCATCTGCTGTCCTTACTTTTAAACTGGTTGGCCTCACCCTAAAATTGTGTCTTTTAATGATGTCGAGATCACTGATTATGCTTATTGCTGCTCCTGAATCTAACAGTGCTTCGACCTGTGTTCCTAGAATGTTAACCAGAATATGCGGACATTTATTTGGCTTGGTATTTATTTGGACTACATCTTTAAATTTTTTATTTTCGTCGGATACCTCGCTCGCTAGTCGCCTGTTGGGAGTTTCAGTTACCACTTGGGAAAGGTTACCCCCTATGACCTCTCCGTGTACTCGTTTTTTGTTTCATCTGATTTAAATCGATGGTTATTTGGGCACGTTGTAATGACCACGTTTGTCTGCCCACAAATATGACAAAAGATTCGTTTTTGTTTGGTACAGTCCTTCCAGAAATGCCCGAACTGACGACAATTCCAGCATAACACATTGTTCTGTTGGTTTTTTCCCGCATTTGTCTCGGTTTTTTCTGCACCGCTAGATTCGAACGACTTATTATTTGTGTTGTTTTTCAATGATCGTATTGCATTGATGTCCTCACTGAGATTGGTGGCGAGGTACTTTCCTTCCTCGTCCATGCAATTCACGTTGAATGATCTACTCCGTGGAGCGTAAGCATGGTAAAAAGCTTTGTCCAAATCGAAACACATACTGGTGAGAGCTTCTATGTTGATATGATCCAAATCAATGAACGCTAGATGGGGTCGATAGCAGTCCTTCATATTCTCCAATATTATGTTCACTTTTTGAGCCTCATCCAGTGTTTTGGATAATTTTTGACACATACGCTCAATTTCTGCAACGAACGCGATAAATGTTTCGCTATGAAGTTGTTTTCTGTCCCTAATCTGTTTATCTGTTATTCTATCCGTATTTGGAATTCCGAATCGCAGTTTAAGCATGTATTTGAATACTCTCCACGAAGTAAAACGTGTACTATAAGTATAGTACCATTCTTCGGCTATGGAGTCTGGCCTAAACAAAAAGTTTGCCTGTCCTAACAGTTCCGCTTCCGACGTCCTATTGTTATTTGCCAATGTTTCTATTCTTTTCAGAAATTCTTCTACTGACGGTCCCCTAGGATCCCCACTGAACTTTACTGGCCATTTGTCTACGGAGATTTTGGGGTAGCGCACTTCCCTAGGACCCTCTGCATATCGCGTGTTTTGCTCGACTTGCCTTCCCTCTGCGTTGGCTTGATCTATATCCCCTAGCCTGTGTTGACGACTCGAGCTGGTTCCCATCCGAAAATCTTTCCCTACAGCACCCATACCTTGGCGTTCTGGTTGCCACTGCCGCCTGCTGATATTAGCGTACGAAACATGAGAGGCTACTGAATTGTTATCTTTCTGTTCATTCCGAATAATTCCTGAGAAGTCGGGCATGGGCGATTGCCTCCCTTGAGCTAGACTCGCCGAATGTTGTAGAACGAGATTTTGAAACATTTTTGTCATCAATGTTTCCAGCTTATTTGCTAAGACCTCCTCAACTACTCTTCCTATTTGTTTACTGGTGTGCAGCACGGCTTCAACCGTATTGCTTGAAAACGGTTCCTGATCTTTTTTCCCTTCCGTTCCAGGATATTCTGGATGTACAATAGGGTGTCCCAAAATGACATCATGTTAAAAAAGTCATCGGGCTCACTTCTTAAATGAAAGGTTAGGGTATTAGGACCACTTTCTTCTTCGGAGTGAGTTTGCTAAAACGCTTCCTACTGGTGGCGACTTTTGATTTTTTGAAAAATGGGCCGATTTTGGATAAAATTTTAAATTTATGCCTGTTGAAGTGGTCCTGAACTGTCTAAGATTTTTTTCAGCTTTTTTTTATTTTTCTGGAGATTCAAACGGAGAAGTTTGGTTAGTTAGTTTGTACAAATTTGGAATTATAAGAGCGGCAGGGTCATTAAAACTTAGTAAAAAGTGAAATTTTTGGTGTTTTTCAGTATTTTTTCTTCAAAACTGGGTATCTACAAAATTTTAAAAGTACAGAAAACACTTTATATAGTTGAGCCGAATTCAGGGGCGTAATTTTGCTGAAGAAAGTCTATAGCTACGGCCAATGGGGTATAAGTTATTTACGTTTTTGTTAAATAACCTTTTGGCCTTTTATGACATTCATAAGAAATAACACTGTTCTACAAAATAAAACAATTTGAGTGGGCTTAGTCCGCATATTATTTTTCGGAAAATAGAAGGAAAATGATGAAAAATGGCGTTTTTCGCTTGTCTCTAGTACATCAGAATCGGTTTCTATGAGCATTTGACGATTTTTTTAAAAATATTTTCTTTATTAATAGCCACCTAGCGGGTTTGAAAATCACTAAAATTAAACGAATATGTCGAGTTAATGGCAAGTTATGGCGTATATTTGAAGGCTGAATTGATTAACGTACTTACATTTAGTATATAAAGTCTTATTTTCATGTTAGGAATTTTGAAGTGGAGAAAAATGCAGAAGAGTGAGGTGAGTGTTGAAAAACTGATATTTACTGTTTAGATCACATAATTCCGATATAGTCAAATTTGGGGCAAATATCCTCGAAAAAGTTTTACAACAGAATACAGCGCATCTTCTGACACAATCGATTTGTTGAAGATGCCTCCTAGAAGTAATTATGGAGAATTAACTCTTCTAAAAATAATTAGAGAGTTGGCCTCATTAGCAAAGTTATTATTTTTATAATTTAAGTTACAAAAAAAATCATCAGATGCTCATTAAACCTCGTCCTGACATACTAAATACGTACAGAAAACGTCATTATTCATAATTTTCCTTCTATTTTTCGAAAAATAATGTGTGGTCAAAGCACATTTGAACTGATTTACTTTTTGGAACAAAATTATTTTTGATAAATTGCTAAAAATGTCAAAGGTTATCTAACAAAAACTTAAATAACTCATACCCCATTAGCCATAGCTATACACTTTCTTCAGCAAAATTACGCCCCTGAATTCGGCTCATCTATATAAAGTATTTTCTGTACTTTTAAAATATTGTAGATACCCAGTTTTGAAGAAAAAATACTGAAAAGCACCAAAAATTTCACTTTTTACTAAGTTTTAATGGCCCTGCCGCTCTTACAATTCCAAATTTGTACAAACTAACTAACCAAACTTCTCCGTTTGGATCTCCAGAAAAATAAAAAAATGCTGAAAAAAATCTAAGACAGTTCAGGACCACTTCAACAGGCATAAATTTAAAATTTTATCCAAAATCGGCCCATTTTTCAAAAAATCAAAAGTCGCCACCAGTAGGAAGCGTTTTAGCAAACTCACTCCGAAGAAGAAAATGGTCCTAATACCCTAACCTCTCATTTAAGAAGTGAGCCCGATGACTTTTTTAACATGATGTCATTTTGGGACACCCTAATGTACAACCTTATGTTGACTGTTAGTCGTTTCTGATCGCTGCTCTCCTAGCGTTGCGTTGTTTCTTAATTCTCGTTGGTCTGTTGTCCCCGATAATGAATATTCCTGCAATAGTGGCGTAATGTTCCTACTTTCACTTGGAATGAATTCCCTTGCATCTGCGCTCAGAGAGTTGCTATGGCTCTGCGACATAATCTCTGTCGATCTTGGAGTTTTAGAAGGTGGAAATTCGTACATGGAAATCCTTGTTGGAGTTAACGTTGCTCTCGTACTAACCTGCGACCTCCGTAGAGTTCTGTTACGTTCCCTTCTGGCAGGATCATCCTTATAGAATGAGTCCTTTTCCGTACCAAAAACGTCTACTAGAACCTCGATTTCTTCTAACGTCTCTTGCCTCATTTGAACTTGAAGTGGGTCTAACGCTGCTGTTCTTCTCACCCTTAAATACAAATGCCTCAATCTAGTGATCAATTTTTCGTCATAGCCGACTTCCAATGCTTGCCTAATCAGCATTAGCTTAACGTGCACCAAATTAATTTCATCTATTATCGTTCGCTTTGAAAGTAGAAATTTAGGAACTTGTGCTTCCTTACATTGTTCTTTGTAAAATACCTGCTGACGCTCATCCATGGACATTCCCGAATAATTTAGACACCGGATCTTTAGCTCATACTCTAACTCGTCGGGAGTTAAATGGTTAGGGTATAGCCACAAAAATTGTATAGACGTTTCGCTCTGTGCCATAGTTTCGAATTCACTCAATTTATCACTTATAATTAATTTTATGTTTTTTTTTTTTTTTACGATTGATTATGTATATAGCTTTAAAAAAAATATGAAAAATATTCAAAACTATTCCTAAATTTTAACTACTAACATCACCAAATCCCAAAATATAACAACGAACTACTTAACCAATCTAATTCAATGAAAATAAATGTTTCTAAAATTTCAAATTCAAAATTGGTTCGATATGCCGGAAATAACTTAAAGGCGTTCCAAAAATACTTTTGTAGCAAAACCCGTTTGTTGGGCGCCAAATGTAACGTGCGAGAGGGAGGATAAAAACGGTCTCCGCTTTCGCGCCAGGCAGCGTAGCTGCCGCGAAGCCGCGAGGGTTTAAATGCCCGGTAAGACTCAGGGGAGTTCACTTCCGAAACCACACCTACCTTCGACAACCCATAAGCGACCTAAACGGTAAAAGTTAATTGCATTCTAGCTATACAAATCGAACGCGAATCATCTAATCTTAGATATCTATGATCTCAAATCTAGTCTGAAGCACTCGAATTCACCCTTACGCCTTAGGTTATTCTACTCACAAGTGGCGACTTCTACCGCATGTGCGTTTCCCGCCGTCTATGTAGTTCACCTGCATGCGAGTTGAGGTTCGATGAATCGTTTAGCGGGTGATGGGTGGGCGATGAACCTTCGGTAGGGTGGATGAATTATGCTCGATGCTTACCGGTACGATGCTGTAGGCCCAAGTGGATTCACTAGCATGCGTACAAGGGGCGCTCGAATACAGTTGCGGCTACTCGAAAATTTCTACCTTCTCGGCTGTTCCGGTTCTTCTGACTTGAGTCGAATATTGCTATTCCGATGCGGGCCGTGCTATCCGGTCAGAAGGAGACTTCGGGGATTTCGGGTCACAGTCTGTTTGTCGATTACTCTAGCCCACGTGCTCAACCGTTTTTATTGTTTCGTATAATTGTGGTGATTTACAGACAATCGTTGGTCATCGTGTCCCAACCTGGCACCTTCGTTTGAAGGTATCTTCAAACGAAGAAATATAATCAAATTTATGCTCGAAATTCTAGATTTAGTTATTTCTATATATTACCTGGCCAAAATGCTGGTTTTCGCGAACATACAATTTCCTAACCCTTGTGTTCCACGCAATAGTTTCCTATTTTCTACTACGTTGAAACCTTCGATTAGTTTTATTTTTCTTCGCTCATCATACTAGCCTACTTACATAATTGTACGTTCTATCAAACCTAGTTTACTCCAATTCTATTCACCACTATATACACTGTATACTTCTGCCTACAGAGCGTGCAGTTCAGACTGGAATGACACTATAGATACCTATTCCCTATACCATACCCTTACATTTTTCCTATCTCTATCGATCGCGTTAACGTGTAGGTCACTGATTGGCTGGAATAATATGTGTGGATCGCAGCGATTTTTTTAACGATGCGTTTAGCTCGTCCGAGTTTGATCGAAGGATTTAAACCCATATGTCGGAGTAGTTTAAATTTGAATTTCTCCGAGTATTATTTTATTATCTGTTTCTATTGCTTTATTACTTTGTTCAAATCGCGTTTATTTTTGTAACCTCGTTACAATGGGGGGGGGGGGGGCGTGTGAGGAATGGCAAATGATGGTTAAGGTTATTTTTATAGGTATATTATGCGATATACTGATTCCTTACATTATTATCATAAATAATGTAAGTGGTAATTTTTGTGCCATAACCAGTATAACCTAAATCTTGCAAAAGAGCTAAATTTTTGCTAGAGTTTTGGGCTTGAAACATACAATTGCTTTCGGTGACGCCACGAGTATAATTATATGAGAAATCTTTTATCTCACTACTAGGTGAATTACTTTTTGATCTGTGTATTGATATACCATCCAACATTTACCTCATGATTGAAAGCAACGCCTAATCCAAGAGATTAATACTAGAACTCGCTATTTCACTATCAACACAATTTTTGTCTTTGACGTGAACTTGTATATTGATTTTTGAGAAATAGTTCATTTATTATAGAGGTAATTCACAAAATGTTCTCAACATCGAATTCCTTGAATCACGTAGATGTGTTTTCATACCCCGATATTCAAAATCGGTTTAGTTTTGCCTCTAAAACACCAGTAAAGCAATACTCCGTATGAAACAATATCATTTTTAATTAGTGAAAATTGGTAAGCGAGGAATAAAAATACAAAATGTTTAATATCTCCGCCGCTCGTGTACGGATTTTGACAATCTATATCTTGTTAGAAAGTTATTTTTACAAGCTTTCTATTTATGTGCAGTTTGTGAGACAATATTGCCTTGTTCGAAAGTTATTTGCGAAAAACCTGCCGTGTTTTGACAAAATTGCCCATATATCAGAAAGTAAACAACACATCGAAAATCAAAAATAATAGTGTCAAATGGCAACGTTAGGCCTTTCATTTGAAACTAGTTTTATTAGGATCGGTTCAGCCATTGCTAAGATAATTACATGACATTTTGTACATACATACATACACACACACACATATAGACATTGTCTCAATTTGTCGAGCTGAGTCGATTGGTGTATGAAACTCGGCCCTCCGGGCCTCGGAAAAAGTTTTCAAAGTTTGTGCGAATCCTATACATTTCTTTTGTAAGAAATGTAAAAATCAATATGTAATCCCCTAGTTTTAAGCAATTTAAAATGTAAAACAAAACAAAATTGGCACCTTTAAGGTTGCACAGAGAAAGCGCAAAATTCGCAAACGAAAAAAGCAGTTTTTTTCCACACCGTATGTCAGATCTTCATAAAAATCAATCAGCGTATGTAGAATGTTGTTACAGTACTGCTGATTGATTTTTATGAAGATCTGACATACGGTGTGGAAAAAAACTGCTTTTTTCGTTTGCGAATTTTGCGCTTTTTCTGTGCAACCTTAAGCTAACGCAACGTGCCTTATCAAATAAACGATTTGAATAAAAAAACAATGACATACATTTTGTTATTTTGTTAACCATGTTCGTACAACAAAAATTTCATTATCTCGTCTTTGCCCATTAAAATAGTTTATCTGCAGTAACTTGGCACCCGCTACACGCACTTGGATCGTCCGACATTTTTCGCGATTTAAACCAAATATGATTAAACATAACCTCACATTTAAACAAAATAATAAAATGGTTGACGAATGTGGCTACGCCACATCGCTTTTTGGCGCACTGTCCGACTTCGCTACCGCTCAGTCGGCTTTAAACTAGCTATAGCCCCTATGTTTGAGTAAACCGGGCAAACGAAGGGATCACAGGTTTGCTTACTATTCCGCCGGAGTTAAGGTCTATCCGCACTAGACCGATCCGATCCGATCCGACCCGACTTTTTCATCTTCGGATTCGCTCGGGTTGTTGATGTGATGGTGTTGGTAGCATGTCGGGCGTCCGACGCAAAAAAGAATCGTTGCCAACGATATTCCTCGAACAGACTCTCCGACTTTTTTCTGCTTCTCCACCGACCGGCTCGAACAGAGAGAGAGAGAGAGAGAGAGAGAGAGAGAGAGAGAGAGAGAGAGAGAGAGAGAGAGAGAGAGAGAGAGAGAGAGTATGTATGAGGGAACCAAAGCAGGTAAAATGATTCTTCTGCTGGTGTGGGACAGCATGTTCGTCCACTCAGAAAGGAAAAATAATATCGTCAATAACTTTTGCTTCTACCCATGCTTGAACGGCTTGACCAGAGGCGCGTATGAGATAGCGGACAGATTTGTTCTCCAACCGGTGCGGAATTGATTCTATGTCGGGATAGCTAGGATTTCTTCCGATTTTACTTTCAGGTTGTTTTTGTTTCCGGGCTGGATGTTCAAATTTGTTTATGAACACCGCAACGTAGGATATTTGTACTATTTGCGGGTCCCGGTTGTATTTTATACATCGGTAGGAAGAATGTTCTCGATATGTTGACAAATATATCATTTTTGCTTGAAGCGAAACTGAGTCACGTTCTAACCCCGACTGCTGTTAAAATGTATGAAATGATAGCGTTTGGGTTTACAACCAGACTCAGTTTCGCGGTCAAGCAGCGCATATTTCAATTCAACTAAACATTAATTGTTTTATCGGGGCATACTATGATGGTCGAACCCTAATATTTCTTAATTCGATCGAACGTTTTATTGATTCTAATAATGGTCATATTTTATTATTGAAACAACGAACTTTCTTTTCGATCGTATCAACAATATTTATGTATAAAAAATATACCAGTTCGAAGCAATAAAACAAAACACGCAAATAATGTGTGTTAAAGAATTCTTCCAATCCAACAAAACAGAATTTGTTAACCAATCCTTTTCTTGAAATATAACAGAATCTTTTTTTAATTGAATAATGTGGAATTTTCAGCAAAAGTCGCCGAATGTGGAGCGGATATTAGAAAACTTAAGTTGGATATACCAACATTCGAACAATGTTTTCTATTTAAGATTTGCAGATTGCGAAGTTTGTAGACAAGACTTATTTTAGTTTTAAAACCTCAAAGTCTGAATCTCAGAATAATTTGAAGAACTTAGGATATTTTGTAATTTCATTTAGGCTTCTTACGCAATATATTTTACTATAGAAGTTTCGTGAACCAGTACAGCAAAATCGGTACGTCGTAGAAACCTATGTGATCCAATATAATTTCAAATTACAAACTTCTAGATGTTTTAATAACGTAAAACAAAATGTTAGTAGAAGAAAACACGACGAAATAAGGTGATAAGTCACCATTCGTGCAGAGGTGTGCGCGGCGCATTTTTCTACATTCGTGAAGCTAGTTAGAGCATTTAACATTTTAAGCCGTCATATGTTTTCGTTATGTATATCAGGGCGTTGTGGGACGTGTACCTTACAATGAATTTTGGTTGGCGTCCAAAAGGGGCCAACCCACATTTTGAATTTTTTACAGGAAATGAAAAAAAACTTCCGCATTTCCAAATTAACATTGTTTTACATTTCTTATAAAAGAAATGTATAGAATTCGCTCAAACTTTCAAGATTTTTTCCGAGGCCCGGAGGGCCGAGTCTTATATACCAATCGACTCAGCTCGACGATTTGGGACAATGTCTGTGTGTGTGTCTGTGTGTGTGTGTGTATGTAACGGACAAATTCTCATTCGTGTTTCTCAGCAATGGCTGAACCGATCTTATCCAAACCAACTTTAAATGAAAGAACTAAAAAACAGTATGAACGATATTAATTTGTTTTTGATTCTGATGTTTAGTTTCTAAGATATGAATGTTTGAATGCGTAAAAATGGCGTTTTTTGCAGTTTTTTTAAATTATCTGCCGAAATTGACAATATAGATTAACAATTTATATGTTTTTAGACAGCTTTAACGAATACCTTTCGAACAAGCTATAGATTGTTGAAATCGGACCATTATCAAAAGAGATATTTAACATTAAATGCGGACGAAAGATTTTTATCATTTCCCATTGCCAGAAATATGACCAAAAACATGTAATCTATTATTAACGCCAAAACGGCTTATTTTAGGTCAATAGTATCTTCGGAGAATTTAATGGAGGAAATATGCCCTTTCTTTTGATATTGTGCTTTTGCTGATTAATCCCCCTATGAGTGAGATATTTTCACAAATTTTCTTGGAAGTGATTATATCGAAATGATGCCTTCAGCAAATTTGTAGCTCTTACTTTTGCGAATAACTTTACTGAAGACTTCAAATATCTATTTTGAATACTTTAAAAGTTATGGCTTGTTGTTTGTGGATTACTCTTTGTCGCCTATTTATTGTTCAATATAGAAATAATCCATTGAAATAAGCCAAACATTATTTCGACAAATCGAATTTTGTATTTCATTTTTCTATCTACAACCGCTAGAAATAATCACCGCACCGAACACTTCCAAGTTGTCTGGAAGGAACTTGATAACTTATCAGTGCAAAAATGTTCATTTGTGCGAACCTTCTGACTGCAATTTTTCTAACTAATGACCATCGGATCGATCTGAAACATATCGGAAAATGAAAAGCCAAATAAATAACTTCAAGCAACGGCGTAGCCCAGAGAAGGTTTTAGGGTTTAACACCATACAACCCCCCCCCCCTCCCCCCCCCCCCCATCACACCCAAAAAAAATATTGGATTGAAGTTGAAAATTTATTGATGCAGACTGATTTAATTCAATATTACAATAACAATTATCTGATCCGTAGATTGATAACCTGTTGTTGTAAACATCATAAGGACTTTTGATAAATTGTCGGAATGGGGTCCTGATATGTACCTGATCTATTGGTCTTCATTTCACAGTTGTCTAATAGCATCAATATCAAATTCCTGCCTGAAAACATTCCAATAGAAAATTCCAGAGTTCTGTAATCAATCATAGTCCTCAGATTTATTTTCAAATTGATCTCGTTTTTGTAGAGATGTACTGTAATAAGGGTCTTTATTTAATAGGAAGAAAAGTTAAAATTGATTTAATGTCTATGAAACATAGAACTGCTCACCAAAAAAATGCATAACTTTCAGCATTTGCCAAAAATGTTTTTGCCTTTCTCATTCACTCTAAAATTCGTCAATCTAATCCCGACCCGGAGGGCCGAGTGTCATATGCCAATCGACTGAGTTCGTCGAGATCGGAAAATGTCTGTGTGTGTATGTATGTGTGTATGTGGAAAAAATGTGACCTCTGTTTCTCAGAGATGGCTGGACCGATTTGCACAAAGTTAGTCTCAAATGAAAGGTACAACCTTCCCATCGGCTGCTATTGAATTTTTTTTATTGATTGGACTTCCGGTTCCGGAGTTACGAGTTGAAGAGTGCAACCACACAGCAAATTCCCATATAAACTGAAATGAAAAATTTTCAAAATCAAATTTGTATTTTGACTTTTTTTGGACTTTGGTACATTTTTGTCTTTCTCATATAGAAAGGTTATACAATCACTCTAAAAATCGTCAATCATACCGGCCCGGAGGGAGTATGCAGTGAGGGGTAGCTACTTTAAAATTAAAACTAGTTTAAAATTTCTTAACAAGTTGAAAATTTTCGGCAGGATCTGGAGCTCCCGGACCTTTCTCCATGATCCGCCCCTGGTTTCAAGCGACGTTTCAGTATCACATAGTATCTCAAGATCGTGGCTGTCGATCCATTGTATGTATGTGCAAATCGTACTGAACATGTAATATTCATTTCCACCATTGTATTGAACATAACCAGCCATGGAATCGTAGTCTGGACAAATGAGACAAGCACAATTGCACCACTAGGTGGATTAAGACAGGTTTTTTTTTGGGAATGCGTCGAGTTGAGACGAAAACGTAATATGATTAATAACGAGGATAACACATTCCGAATGTAGAGAGAAATTTATGAAAAATAACGATTTCCATTCGATTCTAGCAGGTTCTGATCGATTTTGATGAGCATTTGATTTTTGTTGTATGACCAATTATATGTATAGGTCAAATGTTTAAAATCAGTAATTTAAGGTCAAGATAGCATCATTTTGAAACCGCCAACTTCGGAGGTTTAGTATCTTCGATGAGTTTTACAAACGTTAAACAGCGCATCATTTGATAAAATAATTTTGACGGTATATCGTCCAAGAAGTATTTATGGTGATTTTTCTCAGGTTAATATTCATGACTACAATAAAGTCTCAACAAATTCGCTAGACACGAACTCTGTTACCATTTTCTGAAAAATTAATTCTGCATAATTTTAAAACTTCAAAAATTACGGTTTCGGAATTATGCCGTTTGGACAGTATGATCGATTTTCACCAAACCCCCACCAAACCGAATTTCTGGCTACGCCGCTGACTTCAAGTAAGTAGAAACAAAGTCGTTCTACACTCGTTCACAAGAAACTTCTTCGAATGCTGAATATCTATTATAATACATTGAAACCCTGATTTTATCAGCCAAATATGAACATATGTTTGATGGGCTCTAGCAGACGAACAAGACTGAATTCGAGTAAATCCTTTCTTGAGCATGTTTTCCTTATCATGAAGATGGAAATATGCAAAAATAAAAAGTTCATCATAATCAGAAATAGTTATCAGACTACATCAAGGGACGGGAAGAATATTTTAACAGCTTCAGTTTATTATAAAGAAAAAAAATTGCCCGATTTAGTCAATGTCCCCATTTTGTCAGCCTAAAATACACCATGAGACTGATAAAAATGGGTCTTTATTGTATGTATTATTCACTGTGTTTCACAATAATAGGTACATTTCATTTTTGGGGATTTTTTATTGTATCGAACTACAACAATTTTTAGGTAATTTTCAAGGGGTTTTTTATAGACTTCTTCCAAAATTTGGCGAACCTATTCCAATTCGTATACCAATTAATTGGTATACTTAAGGGTTAATATGTTGCAGATAGAGAAAATACTGAAATTTTCAGCTTTTTTCTTACACAATATTACGAAAGATTATTAAACAATTTTTCTTAATAAGTTTTGTGAAAATTATAAACTATTTGAAATTTTTTAATAGTATAATTTTTTTTATTTAACCGTGATTTTTTAATAAATAGTGACCATCGCTTCACAACGCAGTCTATTTTTCATGGCTTGCGGTGAGCACGATCTCTCGAATTGCTGAACTGAAAATTATGGAATAGAAATTAATTTTTAGTATTCTTTACTTTACTCGCCGCGCAGATAGCTCTGAATTAGACCCGCTGGTGCCCTAAGACGATTTCGCTAGATTTTCAGTGCACTGTGCACACAGTGCATTAACGCAAGTGACGGAAGGTTATCGAAAAGTTTCGTGAAAATGAAAATTCCAGTAATGATGATGATTTTCCCAAACGGTTCGTTTTCGAGAGGTTTTTATTTGTTCTTTGGCATTAGCATTAGCGATAATAATTCAAATCAAGGATACTACTGGGAAGTCACCTTTAGAAAAAGTCGATGTCGAAGTAAAATTTGGAACTATGCACGCATGCACTTCAGAGATAGCGTGATATCCGGAGCTGCGATTTCATTTCAACCCTTTTTTGTGAAAATGGCGATACTTACAAATGTAAACATAAGGCTTTTTTCATACATGCGAATGAGGGCTTTGAAACGCAACCAATTAACCTAAAAATTTTGATTCTACGATATTGCTTTCTTAAATTACAGCAAAAAATACAACGGGCGAAACTGTATTTTTGTTTGTTTATTTAAAGTTTCGTCCTCCACGCTCCATGCAAACAAACAGGGCGATACTTTTTTTGCTAGTAGTTTAGAAGCGAAACTGTCATTTTCGTATTTTTTAGGATTATCAAGCTGATATCAGCTGTAAATAGTAACAATGATCGCTATTGAAAAAAACCCGGACGAAATCGGTGGTGTAGAACTGTAGTTATTGTAAAAAAACGTAAGAACGATACTTCAATGCTGATAGGTGGGACCGAAAAAGTAAACAATCGCCAAAGGGTAAAGTATAAACTTCAAATCGATTCAAAAAAAAATGCGATTTTTTTGGCTCAGTACAATATATAACCCCTTTAGGAAAATTCAGTTTTCCCACCACAATTTAGATATTTTATTAACAGAGCATTAACAATAATTCGTAGCTATGTCTATTTTATGGGCCATTTTTTCGCTTCCCATTGATTTGATTTGAGATTTCTAGCACTGATGTTGTCCTATGCTGATTTGAGCGATTCTCTGAGTCCTGCCACTTTCCCATGTAGTATGTGTTATCAAAAACATCGCGAAGCATCAAGTTCTAAATGTTCTCAAACGATATAATATCCGAAGAGAGTGATAAGAGTTATAAGAAATGTCTCATCACACTGTTAGGTGGATTAAAAGCGTTTTTATTGTAAAAATACATTATTTTATTAGTAGTTCATTGACCCATGTTGCCTAAAAAAATAAGATCATTACATGCTCTACTTTACAATTCACGAGCATTTTCGTAATTAGGGGGGCTAACCCCAGGGGTACCTAGTACTGGGATTACCTCCATGGTCAACTATGACTGCTAATAGCAAAAAATCTGAAAATTATTTTCAAAATTCTCAAATAGCAGTACACGTGGAATTGGCCTCTTAATTTCAACCACACACTTTCAAATCCAAAATCAGAGGTATTTGACCGAGTTACAGAAGATTGAATCAAATGATTCAGGCAGAAATTTTTTCTCAGATTTTGTTTCGCACGATTTCCTCTGATTTTTTAGTGATTTGCTATTACATACTATGCTGTTATAGGTAGTTTGACTATTTCAAAATCATGAAAAAATTTGAAGGTAAACGCACACATGAATGACATTACAAATTTATTTCATTTTCTTATAAAAGACAAAATTATAACGATAAGTCCACGTGGACATTTTCAATACCGCCACCCGCTCCCCATGGACAAGCATGAACTTTCTCGTAACCCCATACCCTCCCCTTAATTGTCAACGTGGTATATGGATGGTCCCTTGTTGTATCTTCACTAACAGACCCTTTGGCCTCAATGGTGGTTGCTTAAACTAATTACATTTCAGGATAGCAAATATTTTAGCTTTTTTTCGATTATAGAGGTTTTAACCTTAAGGTCATTCGCCTCTTCGGGCTACAAAAATCCCTTATGAAAATTTCTAACCCTATTTCCGGGGTCGCGACTCGAACTCAAGTGCGCAGCGCACAAGGCAATCGATTTACCAACTACACTACGCCCACCCCTATTTTAGCTTTTATCGAATTCCTCGTCAGGTTGGATTGAAAAGCCGTCGCCACACTGTACTGTTAAAAATACACTGAACTTCGGTAACAGCGCTCTGGCGATCATAGTTGGTTCTCCTGAACGGTAATCGCAAAAGGGAGTTATTGCAAACAGCTCAAACGCGGGTTTGAAGATCCAGGCGTCCGAGGATTATAGGACAATCCACCCTGAAATCTGTCTTGCCAAGGAAGATGTCGGAATGCAAAGCGTATGAACCGTTGGCGGGCCTCGATTGTGATAACGCCGTTCTGGTATATAGTACGGATTCCAAACAACAGAACAATATTCTAGTGTTGAGCGAGCCTGTGCGCAACAGTGATTTTGTTATGTTACTATGATTTTAACAGTGATTTTAACCAGTGTACGTGGTGTGTGGTTTGCGTGTTAGTGCCGAATCCATGATGACTACGAGATCCTTGATGTGAGAGTGTCTTGGAAAGCTCGAGTCGAAGAAATGGTATTTAAACTGAATCGGATGGCGTTTCCGCGTTGGCCGTTGTCGATCGTTTAGCCATAAAATAGTGTCGGTCGTCTGCAATGTAGTGTTTGCAGTGTAAGAAAATAGGGTCTGAAACAACCAGCTCGAATAGTATTGATACGGCACTTAAGCACGAGAATCCCCAATAATTACCAATGTTCGATTTGTTTCCTTTTTTATGAACTATGAACATGTGCGCTGCTTTCTAGCAGGAAGGGGTATGTTCCAGTAGTGAGTGATAGCACGAAGACTCGCCGAAGTGGTTCAAGAAGGCCGCTGATGCACTTTTTGACAGCAATCGAGAGCGCCATTGGGGCACGGGGAACTAGATGCTTTCAGCACAGACTAACAGACATAACACTCGAAAACAATGCCTCGCCCTCATTAACGGTCATTTTAAATATATTTGTATTTGGGACTGTGGCCGCATTTGAAATTATGGCGCCACTGACATATAAACAATGATATGGGGATAGACCACTAGTAAAAAATTGTTCCCAGCCCTGAAGGGTAACCCACCAGCAAACGAATGTTTGGGACTGTGAATAAAAGGTGGAGCTAGTGTTCTGGGAAAATTACTGGATCGATATTTTTTAAGGTAATTCCCTCATAGTGTTATGTATGTTAGTCTGTGCTTTCAGCTTGAAATTTGCTGCAAGAGTGGCAGCATTATCGACGCAATTCACTTGATAATTCGTCATAGAGAAGGAGTTAGATTGGCGGCGGCAGCGACTTGTGCTGGAAAGCTCTCGTCGAAAAAAACGCTTGAAAAAATTTCGGAGAACAGATGAAAAATTTCCTTAGTGTCGGTTCCTAAAACTCCATTAAATGACATACAATGTGGTAAGCCGAATTCTTTTCGCTGCTCGTTCACATAGTACTTTCAGTACGATTTAGGCTTAGATTTCAGTTGACGCTCGACGTTTCACTGGTGTCTAAAAAAAGGCACGTCTGCTTTGCTGTTTGCATTCGTGGTTGAGTTGAATTTAGTGGTTTCGTAATGCCGACATATTTTTAAATGTAGCTCTTTTGGCAGATTTTATTTGTCCAGTGAGGTTGTTGATGGGACTAATTTTTCGTTTTGGCACATAACGGTGAATTAGATAGAAAAATTGTCTATGACATGACACATGTAAATATTATGCTTATTATTTAGTAATATTGATGACTTATTACTTTACTTATTACTGAGTCTTATCAGAAGTCTTGAATCATTTGGATACCCCAGATCAAACTCTCTTAAAATTCTTGATTTAATTTATTTGACAGAGTTCCAACATATATTATGAAACAAGCCATAGAAAAAAATAAGATTGAGGCGGTTCAATACGTTGACCCAGAGAACTTCAAAAATTCAAATTTTTTTTCGGAACACTGCTAATTCAAATGGTAATTGGATGCACAAATCATGTGCAAAATATGAGCTTTTTCTGATAACTCTAGTTCACCCGCAAGAGGCTTGAAGTTTCTATAGTAATGCATATGGAAACTCGGAAATAAAAACTTAAAATTAAATTAAAAAATTCCACAGTAACTTTGCATACCTTAAATGTATTTCCTTGTATTTTGCATACCTTTTTACATTTCTTATAAAAGAAATGTATAGAATTCGCTCAAACTTTCAAGATTTTTTCCGAGGCCCGAGTCTTATATACCAATCGACTCAGCTCGACGATTTGGGACAATGTCTGTGTGTGTGTGTGTCTGTGTGTGTGTATGTAACGGACAAATTCTCATTCGTGTTTCTCAGCAATGGCTGAACCGATCTTATCCAAACCAATTTTAAATGAAAGAACTAAAAACAGTATGAACGCTATTAATTTGTTTTTGATTCTGATGTTTAGTTTCTAAGATATGAATGTTTGAATGCGTAAAAATGGCGTTTTTTGCAGTTTTTTTAAATTATCTGCCGAAATTGACAATATAGATTAACAATTTATATGTTTTTAGACAGCTTTAACGAATACCTTTCGAACAAGCTATAGATTGTTGAAATCGGACTATTATCAAAAGAGATATTTAACATTAAATGCGGACGAAAGATTTTTATCATTTCCCATTGCCAGAAATATGACCAAAGCCTTGTAATCTATTATTAACGCCAAAACGGCTTATTTTAGGTCAATAGTATATTCGGAGAATTTAATGGAGGAAATATGCCCTTTCTTTTGGTATTGTGCTTTTGCTGATTAATCCCCCTATGAGTGAGATATTTTCACAAATTTTCTTGGAAGTGATTATATCGAAATGATGTCTTCAGCACATTTGTAGCTCTTTCTTTTGCGAATAACTTTACTGAAGACTTCAAATATCTATTTTGAATACTTTAAAAGTTATGGCTTGTTGTTTGTGGATTACTCTTTGTCGCCTATTTATTGTTCAATATAGAAATAATCCATTGAAATAAGCCAAACATTATTACGACAAATCGAATTTTGTATTTCATTTTTCTGTCTACAACCGCTAGAAATAATCACCGAACACTTCCAAGTTGTCTGGAAGGAACTTGATAACTTATCAGTGGAAAAATGTTCATTTGTGCGAACCTTCTGACTGCAATTTTTCTAACTAATGACCATCGGATCGATCTGAAACATATCGGAAAATGAAAAGCGAAATAAATAACTCCAAGCAACGGCGTAGCCCAGAGAAGGTTTTGGGGTTTAACACAATACAACGCCCCCCAAAAATTGACTTTTTTGGACTTTGGTACATTTTTGTCTTTCTCATATAGAAAGGTTATGCATCACTCTAAAAATTGTCAATCATACCGGCCCGGAGGGAGTATGCAGTGAGGGGTTGCTACTTTAAAATTAAAACTAGTTTAAAATTTCTTAACAAGTTGAAAATTTTCGGCAGGATCTGGCCCTCCTGGACCTTTCTCCATAATCCGCCGCTGGTTTCAAGCGATGTTTCAGTATCACATAGTATCTCAAGATCGTGGCTGTCGATCCATTGTATGTATGTGCAAATCGTACTGAACATGTAATATTCATTTCCACTATTGTATTGAACATAACCAGCCATTGAATCGTAGTCTGGACAAATGAGACAAGCACAATTGCACCACTAGATGGATTAAGACAGGTTTTTTTTTGGGAATGCGTCGAGTTCAGACGAAAACGTAATATGATTAATAACGAGGATAACGCTTTCCGAATGTAGAGAGAAATTTATGAAAAATAACGATTTCCATTCGATTCTAGCAGGTCCTGATCGATTTTGATGAGCATTTGATTTTTGTTGTATGACCAATTATATGTATAAGTCAAATGTTTAAAATCAGTAATTTAAGGTCAAGATAGCATCATTTTGAAACCGCCAACTTCGGAGGTTTAGTATCTTCGATGAGTTTTACAAACGTTAAACAGCGCATCATTTGATAAAATAATTTTGACGGTATATCGTCCAAGAAGTATTTATGGTGAATTTTCTCAGGTTAATATTCATGACTACAATAAATTCTCAACAAATTCGCTAGACACGAACTCTGTTACTATTTTCTGAAAAATTAATTCTGCATAATTTTAAAACTTCAAAAATTACGGTTTCGGAATTATGCCGTTTGACAGTATGATCGATTTTCACCAAACCCCCACCAAACCGAATTTCTGGCTACGCCGCTGACTTCAAGTAAGTAGAAACAAAGTCGTTCTACACTCGTTCACAAGAAACTTCTTCGAATGCTGAATATCTATTATAATACATTGAAACCCTGATTTTATCAGCCAAATATGAACATTGTCCACATTGTCTGAAGGCACTGTACTGTTCACTCGTCCGCCCTATTCTCGAAAACGCATCAGTGATCTGGTGTCCGCATCAAGTAACGTGGTACATTAGAATCGAACGTGTGCAGAAACGATTTGTGCGCATGGCTTTAAGAAATCTACCGTGGAATGATCCAGCTAATTTGCCAGCATATCCGGATAGGTGTCAACTTCTGGGAATCGATACGTTGCAACGCCGGCGAAAAATACAGCAAGCGCTGGTAATCGCAAAACTGATTAACGGTGAGATGGATGCTCCAGAACTTCGTTCGGAAGTAAACTTTCGGATTCCTAATAGAACACTACGTAATACAACACTGCTTCAGCAAAGATTTCATCGTACCTTGTTTGGATCCAACGAACCGATTACCGCATGCACTCGGACATTCACCGCAGTGGAAGAGTTTTTTGAGTTTAATGAGTTGTCCAGTCGCTTCATCAATAAGATTAGCCGCTCTACTGTGCTTTGATGTTTTTATTTGATGTGATATTGTTTTACTTTAGTTTATCAGATGTATTGTTATTTATAACTATTTATAACTCTATCTGTCCATTTAGACTGCAAAGTCCGATGGATATAATTATATTAAATAAATAAAATAAATAAATATGTTTGATGGGCTCTAGCAGACAAACAAAACTGAATTCGAATAAATCCTTTCTTGAGCATGTTTTCCTTATCATGAAGATGGAAATATGCAAAAATTAAAAGTTCATCATAATCAGAAATAGTTATCAGACTACATCAAGGGACGGGAAGAATATTTTAACAGCTTCAGTTTATTATAAAGAAAAAAAAAGATGGGTGGGTAATGTCTGCGACATAACCGGAGAGATGTAGAATACATAAGGAACACGTTCTTCAAATATGTTGATACTCATTGGAATTTTCG
This sequence comes from Topomyia yanbarensis, assembly GCF_030247195.1. Taxonomy (NCBI): domain Eukaryota; kingdom Metazoa; phylum Arthropoda; class Insecta; order Diptera; family Culicidae; genus Topomyia; species Topomyia yanbarensis. The sequence continues at coordinate 242,145,043 of NC_080671.1, read as the reverse complement.
GACAAAAGGTGATTTGGGCGAGGAATATTTCAAATTATTCTTTACAAAAATGATGGTGGTCCTAAAAAGGACCGGTTTTGTTGGCGTTGTTGGCCTTGGTGAGGGAGATGGCTAACGATGAAATTAATTGTTAGCATGAGGAAGTCGCGTAGTACTGGCCAATGGAAGAACAGATAATAATTGATTCCTGAAAATCAATTTTTCTTTATTCATGTAAATTACACATACTTACAAATCTAATAGAAGATTCCTGGTCATATTTCTGAATCATTAGTGCGAACATTGTGTAATTTGGTTAAGTACAATGAAAGTTACAAACTTTCCAAACTCGACCTTCTGTTCCTTCAGAAATATTGAAATGGGGTGTCTATATTAAACCGTTAGTCGTGGTCACAATAAAAAAGATGGGTGGGTAATGTCTGTTACATAACCGGAGCGTCGTGATTTCAATTCGAGACGTTAATTTAAATCTAATAATATTCAACAGAATCACGTTTGAATGGGAAATTTTCAAATAATTCTCTATGGTAATAATGGTGGTTCTGAAAAGAACCTTTGGTATCGGCGTTGGTGTTGATGGTGATGCGCTGGATCGTTGGATATTTTTGGCATGATAGTTACGTGCCTGGCGAACTGTTTTGTAGCCTCGAACAAAACGACAAGACTGGCTTCTTCGGGTATCATTACGGCTGAACTTTATAAGCTTAGCTCGATTTTGAAATCCTGCACAATCTCACGAATCAGACACTGGTAGGGCCATTTTGTTTGCTACTAGCACGGAGCTGCACAAAAAAATCATTTAATGCAGTTAGTTCACAGAGGCTGCCAAAAAGCTCGAATAGAAGCATGCGACTTCAACATTTCTCTTAAACACATGCAACAACACATTCGTTTTGGTAATACTGATAATAACAGTAGAAAGGAATGGAAAAGCAGTGCATTCCACACAACGTATTATGTTGATTGTTGAAAATTTGTTACACACCTTAAAATGGAAGTTTCAGTTTAACTCTCACTAGAACACAATTGATTGGTCCTGAAAAGAACCGTTGCTTTTATTGTAATTTACGCCCACTCCCAGCGGACACTGTGAGCCAGTTTGATTTCTTTTGCGAGAAAGTTACGTACTTGGCGCACTATTTTGTATCCTCAAACAAACCGACCAAGTAGGCATCACTGGCTTCATTACGGCTGAGTTTTGTAAGCGTAGCTCGACTTTGAAGTAATACACAACCTTACGAACCAGACGCTGAAGTGTTAGCCAGCGGATTAGTTTCTCCGTTGCCCTTTATTTGGGGCGAAATACTGGCATGGCGACAGTTCCTGATCGGTAGTTGGTTGCGATGGGCCACCAGTAGCTGGGGCACTTTTGCGGACCGTCATCATTGCCAACTGCTTTCCTCCGGTGGACTGGCTGCTTGCTAGTGCTTGAACGAATACGAATGATGAGAAAAACCGACCGACCAATATTCATATATGAAAACACGAGAAAGCACTACTATCACTCTCTCGCTCGTTTTCGTGCCATTCCTGTACCTTTCCTTTCCGTTCGGCTACCAATACTAGCATAACCAAAACGAATATTCTGTCTTTCCATCGCCTTCAATCTAGTGGCCAGTGCTAGCAAACTTGTATGTTCAGTTTTTCAATAACAACATTCCAACAATATTTTCAAAGAATGTTGAAGATTTGAAAAGAAGGAAGGAAAAGATTTTCACAAATTTAAATTCTTTTGTCTTATTTGTTAGCGGTGATACTGGCCATGGGATGGTGGGGGAACACCCACATTCGTTTGTTATGATGGTATTAGCAGCAGAAAGGAATGGAAAAGCAGTGCACGAAAACGAGCGAGAGAGGATAATTTAAATTCTCTTTCTTTCTTTCCACACATCGTATTTCTTATATAGCTTTCTGAAAATTATTTGTTATACACCATAAAATGTAAATTTCAGTTTAACTCTTATTAGAACACAATTAATTGGTCCTGTAAAGAACCGATTATTGTTTTATTGTGGGAGCATAATTCAGACGCACTCCCCGCGGACACGGTGAGCCAGTTTAACTCTTATTAGAACGCAGATTAGTTTCTCTGTTGCCCTTTAGTTGGGGCGAAATTCTTGCAGGGCGACAGTTCCTGATCGGGTTGCGATGAGTCACCAGTAGCTGGGGCACTTTTTCCGACCGTCGTCATCGCCAACTGCTTTCCTTCGGTGGACTGGCTGCTTGCTAGTGCTTGAACTTGAACGAATACGAATGATGAGAAAAACCGACCGACAGATATTTTTATAATCGCGCTAATATGCACTACTATTGCTTTCTCGCTCGTTCTCGTGCCGTGCATGAGCCTTTCCTTTCCGTCCGGCTTCTAATGGCCTAACCAAAGGAATATGCCGTCTTTTCCCCACCAACTGCTCTCGTCAAGCAACCCAATGCGAATAATCATAGGAACAAACATGTAGTGGACCTATATATAAACTTTTCATTATTTTATTGTTCGGTTGGTCTACCAAAGTGACGGCTCTGTGCGGGATGGGCTGAAAATTTTCACTTTTCCGAGTCGTTTTCGAAAGGTTTTTCAAAACACATTTTTTTGTTATTAGTGCATGTTATACATAATTCAAATTTTAATACAGCATAGAGGAACATATTTTCAACAAATTGGCCTAAAAATCAAATCATTCTGTTAAGTATGATAAAAGTTATTAACGTTCAAAATCTGACGCGGCGCCGCAGCCGATATTTTGAAACGGGACCCCTATATTGAAAGCTTAAATGTATTCTACATTGAAAAAATTGCTCGATTTAGTCAATGTCCCCATTTTGTCAGCCTAAAATACACCATGAGACTGATAAAAATGGGTCTTTATTGTATGTATTATTCACTGTGTTTCACATTAATAGGTACATTTCATTTTTGGGGATTTTTTATTGTATCGAACTACAACAATTTTTAGGTAATTTTCAAGGGTTTTTTTTATAGACTTCTTCCAAAATTTGGCGAACCTATTCCAATTCGTATACCAATTAATTGGTATACTTAAGGGTTAATATGTTACAGATAGAGAAAATACTGAAATTTTCAGCTTTTTTCTTACACAATATTACGAAAGTTTATTAAACAATTTTTCTTAAAATTATAAACTATTTGAAATTTTTTAATAGCATAATTTTTTTTATTGAACCGTGATTTTTTAATAAATAGTGACCATCGCTTCACAACGTAGTCTATTTTTCATGGCTTGCGGTGAGCACGATCTCTCGAATTGCTGAACTGAAAATTATGAAATAGAAATTAATTTTTAGTATTCTTTACTTTACTCGCCGCGCAGATAGCTCTGAATTAGACCCGCTGGTGCCCTAAGACGATTTCGCTAGATTTTCAGAGCACTGTGCACACAGTGCATTAACGCAAGTGACGGAAGGTTATCGAAAAGTTTCGTGAAAATGAAAATTCCAGTAATGATGATGATTTTCCCAAACGGTTCGTTTTCGAGAGGTTTTTATTTGTTCTTTGTCATTAGGATTAGCGATAATAATTCAAATCAAGGATACTACTGGGAAGTCACCTTTAGAAAAAGTCGATGTCGAAGTAAAATTTGGAACTATACACGCATGCACTTCAGAGATAGCGTGATATCAGGAGCTGCGATTTCATTTCAACAAATGTAAACATAAGGCTTTTTTCATACATGCGAATGAGGGCTTTGAAACGCAACCAATTAACCTAAAAATTTGGATTCTACGATATTGCTTTCTTAAACTACAGCAAAAAATACAACGGGCGAAACTGTATTTTTGTTTGTTTATTTAAAGTTTCGTCCTCCACGCTCCATGCAAACAAACAGGGCGATACTTTTTTGCTAGCAGTTTAGAAGCGAAACTGTCATTTTCGTATTTTTTTGAGGATTATCAAGCTGATACCAGCTGTAAATAGTAACAATGATCGCTATTGAAAAAAACCCGGACGAAATCGGTGGTGTATAACGGTATTTATTGTAAAAAAAACGTAAGAACGATACTTCAATGCTGATAGGTGGGACCGAAAAAGTAAACAATCGCCAAAGGGGCGATGCTATCATTTTGTAAATTTTAATAGCAAAAACAAATTTTAATTTAATAATTTCAAATACTTTATGAAGTTTTGGGTTTCGATCACTGAATCATGCAATCTAGGATATAAAAAACACAATAGTTCTTAAATAGGAAATAAAAGTCTGGAAATATTCACTGTTGATTTTCTTTGAATGGTGTCACTGCTTGTATCGCCCTTTTCAAGAAAAAGCGTTGATTTCTTAGTTCTCAGTCGCGTTGGTAATTTGAGTAAAGTATAAACTTCAAATCTATTCAAAAAATGCGATTTTTTTGGCTCAGTACAATATATAACCCCTTTAGGAAAATTCAGTTTTCCCAGCACAATTTAGATATTTTATTAACAGAGCATTAACAATAATTCGTAATATGTCTATTTTATGGGCCATTTTGAAGTAGAATACTTCTATCGTTTCAATATGGGGTCCCGTTTCAAACATTTCAGTTGAGAAATTTTCCCAGGTTTGAAATGCGAATATCTTCCGTTCTACTGGACGAAATCGCAATATTTTTGCACTATCTGATCGGAAATTTGTGCACGTATTTCGTATTAGATTTCGGAATTACTGCGACTACTATAAATAAACCAAAACAAGGATTTTCAGAAAATCCTTCGGAAACAGCGAGGAAAATGCGCAATTTGCCGGCATATCCCACGCAGAGCCGTCAAAAAGGAGCATGTAAGCGTTTCATTACATACGGGAATGTTATAAATACAGGTCACGCGAGCTTGTTTTGTATCAGTGGGTGTTCGCTTACCACACGACCAACATGCTCGTCCGGACGGTACAATAAGCGGTATCATGTTTGCGTTCCCGTACTAAGCGTCATCGCAAGGTTCTTCGCGATAAAATCCAGGGAATCACCAAATCCGCCATTCGGCGTCTGGCTCGTCGTGGTGGTGTAAAATGCATCTCCGATTTAATCTACGAATGCTGATGGTGTGCAGGAAAATGTCATCCGAGATGCCGTGACGTACACTGAACACGCCAAGCGCAAAACCGCAATGAATGTCGTCTATACCCTGAAGCGGCAGGGACGCACTTTGTATGGATTTGGATATTGAAAAGGTAGAACTCACTTGTATCATTATAAAAAAGGCCCTTTTCAGGGCCACCAAAATCATTTCAAAGAATAAGTTTGCATTTTCTATTTCATGGACTGTTTCTCCTTGGAGAGCAATTTGGGTTAAACCCTAAATTATGATTTATTTCAGTACGCAAATTGCAAATATGGTCAGAAACAAACTGGAGTGAAGTGGAAAACATTTTTACTAGGCGCATTCAAAAAAGGTTTCAATTCTCAAACATTTTACCAAGGTACCGTATTACATTACTGTTTTTACCCTGAGTGTTCGATAACCTCCGTATTGGAAACACAATTTCAATTTTGTTCTTTATCAAAAATATGTGGTCGACCAACGAAGCGGTGGAGCTACGAAGAACACATATTGAGGACAACACAAAAAAGGACGAGCTTACATTGTGCTGTAGTCAGGTATAAAAACTCAGCATGCTGTTGCTCACGCTCAGTTCGTTTCCAGCATCAGCATGCAGCAGTTCGTTTGCAGCATCTCCCGCAAAATTCAAACCGCCGTCCGTTTGCTGCTGTCAGAAGAGTTGGCCAAGCACGCCGTCGCAGATGACACCAAAACTGTTACCATATACACCAGCTCCAAGTAAATTCCGAACATTGTCCAAACAAAAGGTCCATCTCTGACAATAGAAATAAACTATTTTATTTTGAATTCAACTACAACTTCCTTGAAAACAGCACAGCTAAAAAACTTTTGGGAAAAACGCGCAAACCTAAATTTTCCATTATAATAAAAACTAGTGCCCCGCCGCACAGCATCATCAAGATTGATAGTTATTCAAGCCGGGTGGAAAGGGGAAGGGAGGTTGTAAGGCAATGGAAAATTTCATTTATAATAATAATACTTTATAATTGGCTGGTCCTGAAAACAACTTGTTGGTTTGTGGTTTATTTTGGGTCACAATTTAGGCCCGCTCGATTTCTGATAGCTGTGAATTTTTCGCAGGGCGACAGTTTCTGTTCGGTAGCGATGAGGCTTCTTAAGGTGAAGCGATGCCAAAATCACAACAAAGGTTCGGTTATTCTCGGATATGTTCTGGTTACGTTTGGCATCTGTGTGCGGCTAGAACGTCCTATACCAATAGAAGATGACACGCACACAAGCGTATCGTTCAGCAATCAGCTGACTGATTTTTGTAGCACGTGTTTGATTTGTTTGGAAAAATAAAAAAGTACAAATTTTCCAAACGAATCAAAATTCCGTGAAGAAAATCTTTTTATCTGCATGTGCTAACATGCTTACATACAGTGATACAAATTCTAAGCAATCTGAGATAAGACATTTAAGTTACAAACGATTTTGTCTTGCGCGCCAGTGCAATGTTTTGATTTTGACGATGAAATAAAAAGAAGAAGCAGAAACGACGGCAGCCATTTTAGCTGCCACCTTGTGACTCTGTTGAGCATGTCCTTAACGCCAACCGTGACTGGGGCACTTTTACAAGGCCTTCGTTCCCAACCAGCCCCCTGTCAAGGACGACGTCTCTGTACAGTCAGCATCACTGCCATGAAAGGCAAAACATTGATTTTGAACCGAATGATTAGAATCTGTATTTAGTTACAAAATGTCGATTTTCTGAATGATATGATATTAAATCATCCCACAAGATGCAAAACATCGTGTGGAATGCTTGAATATCGAGCATAGTGCCGAACATAATTCTTTGCTTGGGGCTTTATAGCTATAACGCCCCATATATGTCGGTCGCTGTAAAACTCCATATGATGGTATAGGGTTGCCAGGGAGCTGTTGCCAACTGCTTGCGGGAAGCCTTTCCTCCGGTGGACTTACGAGCGGTTTGTTTGGTACTGGCCATGTAGCGAAAAATGCTGATCTGCTACTTCTCTGATGCTGGTAGTAGGACGACAGTCAAACGCTCGTTTTCGTGCCTTCATTCATAAAAGTTCAACAATATTTTCAAAGAATGTTGCAAATTGTCAACTTGATAATTCCAAAAATACTCCAAATAAACTATGAATGTGCAAAAGACGACAAAATCGCATAGAAATTGCTTATTACAGAGCAGAATTTACCGGTCTAAAGTGTATTCTACTTCACTCCGGTCATGTCCCTGACATTACCCACTCATCTTTTTTCGCTTCCCATTGATTTGATTTGAGATTTCTAGCAATGATGTTGTCCTATGCTGATTTGAGCGATTCTCTGAGTCCTGCCACTTTCCCATGTAGTATGTGTTATCAAAAACATCGCGAAGCATCAAGTTCTAAATGTTCTCAAATGATATAATATCCGAAGAGAGTGATAAGAGTTATAAGAAATGTCTCATCACACTGTTAGGTGGATTCAACAGCTTTGTTGAAGGTTGCATATTGATTGGAGGTTTCCCGATAAAGTTATTTAACTTTGAAGACCAACCGATTTTTTTTGAAATTGTCTATTCTAAGCATGTGTGAGAAAGAGAGGCCACGGTGTCTTTGTCGAACAACTTTTTTTTAACGGGCTGATAGGACTGCAGCTTATAGCTTGAGGGATCTCGGTCCGTCCCGCGAGACAAAATTAGCAAAATCGGAAGGATTAGCGACTGTCCGCCAAATAAACACCGGTCCTCGGGAGGAGGACTAAATTTTGCGCCTGTTTGTCTCGAAGTGTGTAACGTCAAGTTCTCTATTTTGTCTGGTCCAATGTATCCTGCTCCTAACAACGCGTGCTATGTCGTCAGTGATGCAATTAAAACTTCACATTGATTCCGCTTCTATTTTCTTCCTGATCTCCTCATGGGTCCCCTAGGTCAGAAGCGGATCAATTGACTGTTAGGTAAATTAGAGATCGCAGTCAGTCGTGATGTCAGCGAATTTCATACATACATACAAACTATTTGGCGCAAGTTCAGAGCGTGTAACGTCGTGTCATCTAGTCTGTCATCCTATGGAAAATCATCCTACCATCGGCTTGGGGTCAACGTCATATTGGCAAATTTTGCATTGAATCCGCTTCTGTCTCTTCCTAATCTCCTTTTTGTCTCCTAGGTCCGAAGCAGATCAATCGACTATTAATTGAAACGGTAAACATACTAGCAGTATTAGTCCTTACTCGAAAATACTTTTCCTTCAACTGTGATGTTTCTTCTCTATCTTATAACATAACTCGATTATCCCTGTTCTAGTCAATATACATATTCATTACATTATGGACCAGGCAAACCCCTAATTTTTCTATTTTTATTATCCTGAGGAGCTATACCAGTGAAGGTATTTTAGGATTTCGCAAAAAGAATCTCTGCCAATAAAGGCGTAAGAAATATTTATCCACTATTAACCATAAAGTTTGCTCGAACCGAATGTCCGCCTGGTTCGACTCGAATAGACCACACCGACCCGAAAGGGTTGCTTATCATTTCTGAGAGCCGGTGTGCTTGGTCGAGTTTAGTAATCATAAGAACAAGTCCTGAATAATTAACTATCTCTTAGGTGCCAGTCCTGCACTCCTTTCCTGAACTAGCCTCATACTCACGATCAAAAGAGTCGACAACTAGTAGGATCCACATGTCCCCCACCCAAGCGAATTGATCAACTTGCAAGTAGGAGCACATATCTACCAACCAGCCAAGAAGACTTCTGAATCAATGAGAATGGACCATGCCAGTCGAAGGCCACAGGCCCAGCGCCATCTCGTACAGTGTCATTGTCATTTCTCAAGATGAGAACCTACAAAGCCTAACTATTCGTATGTGCTAGTCCGTATATAGGTTTGCTGAAACGAAAAAAGGCAAAACAATTGTGATTAGTATCGTAGCTATAATAAATAAATAAACGATTTCTCCTCTGTTGTCGGTTTCCCTGTTCGCAGTCCTCCCTCCTATTCCTGAACTGTTTGGGTCACTGGCTTTCCGTTTCCTTGGCCGTCCCGCTCTCCCGCACACATCTAAAAGAAAATGAAAATAAATGGACGTGTGCTATTTGTGCCTAAATTGATGTTGCTTCTCAGTTTTGCACGACCCAGGGGGGACTTGGCCTTGATCCCAATGCTCTGTCACCGATGTTACGTGATATTCGTTATGGAATATTCTTTGTTTGGGGCCATTCATAAACAATGTTGTACGTTTTTTTATCCCTGATCCCCTGGTGATATATTTAGAGCAGACAATCCAATGAAAAATAGGATTGACAGGATTTTAGTGCGCTTTTGGCGCCTTGTGTCACATCTTCATGTTTGTTATACATACTAAGAATACCAAAGCATGCGATGTGATGACCGGAAGTTTAGAGAAGCAACTCCTCCCCTCCCCCCCCCCCTATTATTCCTGTTCTAGTTAATATACAATTATGGACATGAATCACAATGAATAGATTACGGACCAGGCAAACCCTTAATTTTTCTATTATTATTATCCTGAGTAGCTATACCAGTGAAGGTATTTTAGGATTTCGCAAAAAGAATCTCTGCCAATAAAGGCGTAAGAAATATTTATCCACTATTGCGTTGCGTTGCGTTGCGTAAGCACGGTATATTTCGTAGATTGCAGACTGATGACTCTCATTTCCAGCCAGACTACTTGAGGAACATTGTTTGGGAATAACAATTGATCCAGTCCAAGCGAGAATTTCGCCTGAGAGCCACCATTGCTGGCCACGACCATCTTTACCGTAACTTGGGATGAGAAAGGAAGTGTTGATGTGGTACTTACTTAACGGAAGGCCCCGACTCAGTGACACTCCCATAAGTACCACGGATTGGGTTGTGGATGGGTTGTTAGTCAGGATTCGCCTCAAGCAAGCGATGCGACTGAGAATATATTTTCATGTACAAGGAGTTTAAATACTTTATTGACTGTAGGATCCGCAAATGTAAAACAACTTGAACTCCGGACAGCCGGCTGTCGGGAGTGTTGTCGGCTATATAAAATGGACCATAAATAATGAGTTTAAAGCGGTGCGTTAATCTACATAAATTTCAGCAAATTGGAAAAGTGGTATTGTGGGCCATTCATAAATTATGTCACGCAAAGATTGCCCAATACTAACTCTCTTATATTACCGCGTTTTATATCCCGTTTGTCTAATACGAACCAAATGATGCTTTTTTTTTAGCACATTACTGTTACTATACGTAAAAGTGTCACATGTTTTATGGAATTTCTTATCTTTAGAACGGCCGATTGCGTCAAGGCACGTGGAGTGCTCCCCATCCATTTATGTCATAATTTGCCATAGCTCTTCCCCATAGTAGCGTGGCAGAATTTATAAATGGTCTTTTGTAGATATTATCACACACATCACGCAACTTCAAATTTTTCAACTCGTTTGAGTAAACGTTCGGATATTGCAATGAGAACGCGAAACAGAAAAAAATATCGATGCTACGCTACTAAATGATATTACACAATATCTGCAGTTCACAATTCAAATACGACCCCCCCCCCCCTCTCCAAATAGTACCTACTTAATCTTAGCTCAATACAAGATGAAGAGAAAGAAAGGTTGAAACATCTGACACTCCCAACTGTGCCAGTTTTACACTTCCAAAACCAAACATGGAGGTCGGGCCACTGGAAGCAAACACAAACCTACGGACGAGCATCCCGACTCCTCAGCGGACGATGAAAAGAAGAAAAAAGCCGAGCCCCACTTTGGATTTTCCAATGCAAGCTCCTATGGACACCTTCCTTCTCGAAACCACCGATAAAGAACAACCATGACCGAACCGAAACAAAACCTATGGCAACACAAAAGCCCACAACGTCATTTGTTTATGCTAACATCCCCCCGTTCACCGGCTTCGTCAAAGAAAAATGGCAAAAGCACACAGCAGGAAAAAAATAAATGAATAAATCAATAAATTAATAAATAAATGTGCCCACCTTGGTGCCCACCTGTATCATCTTGAGCTCATTCTACGAAGTGTATATGTATACGTGTATATATGTACGAGCGTGCTGCAGGCTAACAAAAATTCTCATAAATCCGCCATTTTTATTTGCGTCTTTAAATTTGGTAGCTATAGGAGACGATTTTTAAAATGGTATCCAAATGCGTTAAAAAATCTGAGCCAGTTAAGAAAAATGCTGGTGATCGGGTGTTGTGGATCCAGCCAATTCCGGGAGATGGCAATTGCCTTTACGGGAGCCTCGTGCACCAGCTGTTTCAGATTCATCCTTCCGATAGAGAGTTTCGAAGTTCCGTGATGGATATGCGGAAGCTAATTTCAAATCATTTGCAGTCTAATCTTGAGAGATATTGGCATTTTCTTCTTCCCACTGCAATGGATCAAGTTTGCTCGGATAATATCAGTGAGACAGAATGTGTTTTGATGTATCTGGAGATGCTAGCGCAGGATGGGACTTGGGGCGGCGAAGAGAGTCTCTCAGCTGCCACTGAAATTTTTTGTTGTGAAGTGGTTGTTTGGCAAGCTAATACTACTCATCCAATCATCTTCACACCAGAAGTCGCGACCGTGGACCGTTCAATTGCCTTGTATTATACAGGAAGTCATTACGATAGCGTGAGTTTACCTCCCATTTCCTGCTCTGTGGGTGTGTATTCTCTTTCACTTGACTTTTAAATAGATATCACTAGAATGTCTTTTCAGCTACTGTTGTGGAGCCTGCGAGAGATCACTTCGATCTCGACGCCCCTGCGCATTCAAAAGGAACAGGTGATATTGACTGTATTCGTATCCAAGAACCACTGACGAACCCAGAAAGCTATGTTAGTGCATTACCGTCTCCGATCGATCTACAACCCACAGTTCCTGATTCAATTTATCCGGTACCTTCAATCCTAAGTCCTACATATAGTAACTCTGACCTCGCGCCAATCCCATCAACCCACACTAAACACAACTTCCCTGCCAAACAAACAACCATACCTATTCGTCCGCTATGCATCCAACCAGTTCCCCCACCCACGAGACATAAACAGTGCGACAAACTCTCTTCCCCAAAACAAAACTCAACTCATTTATCACCGGATGAAAGGAGCCAACCCTCAATGCGAGTAAACAATATTTTGGGCCTTTTGCGAATGGCCACTTGGAATGTTTCAGGTTGCCGAAGAGCAGAGAAGCGAGAGCGGATTGATCAGTGCCTTTTCGAAAAGGAGGTAGCAGTCGCTTTACTCCAGGAAGCTAATATTGATTCCATAAGAAGCGAAACGAAAAATTTTGTTTGGTATACTGGTTCCGTTTCAATAAATCGGAAAAGAAATTTAGCGATTCTTGTATCTAAGTGGCATCCTCTTGTTGTTGCCCACGTTAAAGCAGAAGGAGCCTGTATCCAAGTTGCTCGTATACGGTACACTGCTGGACTTCTAACGAGAGACTTACTCGTCATAAATGTTCATGCCCCTAATCGTACTAACGGAATCTATTTGGGACGCCTCGGGTATGTGCTACGTAAGAGGGCTGATAAGGATATCGCAATATTAGCCGGTGATTTTAATAGTCATTTGGCATTCAAGGATTCATCTGAAGATGAGAGGAAAGTACTGGGGAAAGTGACTTGCCATGAACACTGTAATGAAAATGGTGTACAGTTGAGGTATTTCTTAGTGTGCCACGATTTAGTCGCTCGTTCTATGCAAGCTGACAAGTCTCTCACGTGGACGTGGACAAACGGTATCATGCGTTGGCCTTTTTTCTAGCTTATAATTCATATATTCTTTCTGTAGGTATAATTTGTTCGCAGTTGGATCATGTGATCGTCCCAATTTATTCAAAGCATTACGTAAGAAATATCAAAGCTCATTTTACCCCTTCTTTGAAAAGCGATCATAAGCTCGTAACTTGGGAATTATTGCCGAATAGGAATGCAGCGAAACCATGTGTTAGGGCCAAGCAAAAAATCAAGTGGGTTCGACGCCCCCCTGTAGTCTCCATCCCGAGAACGATTTCTTTGCAGGATCCGAATGCATCGGAGGAATTCCATAGGGAGTTGCTAAAGTCTAAACCTGAATCTCTGACCGGTCCCATCAGCCTCGCATGGGATAAGTATGCTAGGTGGATCCGTAGAGCCGCTGCCAATGTGTTTGAGGAAAAAGGCCTTCACAAAGATCGCGAATGTCGGAAAGCGGTTGCTTTGGTTTGCAAGTACAAGTTCTGGATGTCGTGGAAGCCCTCAGATCGGATTGCATCCAAGCTATCAAAATCTGTGACCGAACTCAAAACGTTGATGAAGCGTGCTGATGAAAATCAGTGCATTCAGTTTTTCAAAGATCTCGAAAGGTATCCCTTGGGGGTGCGTATAAACAGAACACATAAGTATTTGAAAGAACATCGACAACACGCCACTCGACCAGTGAGAAACTTCAATATTCCCATCAGTGAATGGCAACGGACACGAGACGTTATAGACGGGTTACCGGAATTGATCTTAGAAACCGACGGTCAGGCAGTTCAGCCTGGCCCTACTCTGAATGATTTACGTCGGTTTTTAAATTCTATGCATAACGGTAAAACACCTGGTCAAGACCAATTACCAACGGAATATTTGAAGTATGCCGATGAGTCAGCAATCCAAGAGCTTCAGCATCTGATGAGTAGTGTTTGGGTCAGCAATGTTATGCCTGAAATGTGGAAGCGAAATCTTATCATCCCCATTCCTAAAATACGAAAGCCTACTTCCGTTGCCCACTATAGGCGGATTTGTCTGACTAGTACCGGGTATAAAATGTACGCCATGTGGGTGCTTGAAAAATTGAAAGAATACGTTGGAGAGCTGGGGTATCATCAAGCAGCGTTTCTATCTAATCGATCGACCACGGACCATTTGTTTGTTGTGCAACGAGTTTTCCAAGAGCGATGGAATGAGGGGGTGCCGCTAATTGCCATGTCCCTTGATATAGAAAAGGCTTTCGATTGTGTCAGTTTAAAAGCTCTGCCAGCAATCCTGAAAGGTAAAATATATTTTCCTTTGATTAAGGATGATAATATTCAGTTCCTTTTTTAGGAAAAGGCGTTCCTCATTGGTTGATTAACCGAGTTGTCGAATGTCTGCGCGGTGATATCGAACAGACGCTTTGGAATGGTGAAATGTCTCATCCTTATGCAAGGAATACCGGTGTGAAACAAGGTTGTCCTCTTAGCCCCTTCATTTTTAATTTGGTGATTGAAGAAGTTTTGACGACGGTGGAGGAGATTCTCGAAATATTCACACTGAATCCGACGATGAGAATCCGTTTGCCGATAGTGCTTGTGTATGCAGATGATATCATAATAATTGCTGAGAATGTGGCTGATCTTGAACGAATAGTTGAATGCATAAAAGAGAATTTAGCGTATGTTGGAATGAAGCTGAATGAAGATAAATGTAAAGTTCTCGTGCGAGATCCAAACCAACCCGCTCCGGAAAAACTGAATGTTCTTGGTAGAAGCTATAATGTGAGGGAAAATTTAAAGTACTTAGGAACTGCATTAACGCCGCGATTGGACCGACCATTAACTACTAGAATGCGTTGCCGTAATGCCATCATAACATCCAAAGTTATCATGAGCTTTCTTCAAAAACGAGAGCCAAGCTGGGAGTTGGGGCGTCTTATATACGAGACCGTTCTGGCCCCGGCAATGTTGTACGGAACTCAAACAGCCGTACTTACGAAGCGCAGTCGCAAATCGTTGCGGAGATACGAGCGACAAATAGTGTATGAGATGGCTTCTCTCTGTTATCACAACGATGATCAGACAGTGAAACGTTCCATAAAACTACTCCTCCGTGAACGAAGCATCACCAAGAAAGTACGAGTCCATCAGATGCGGTATTGGGGGCATATACAGCGCCGCCCGATACATCATCCTATACGGGCAGCTTCAAGGTTGACCGCTAAGCGTTTGCGTCCTTGTCGTCCTTCTCATACCTGGTGGGATTCTATATTGGCAAATATGTCTCGATACGGAGAACTTTCTTACAACGAATGGCAAAACATCGCCCAAGACAAAGGTAAACTCCACAAAAAACTCGATGAAATATACGGCATTCCAGAGTCCAGCGACGAATCCGCTCAGGAAAACAATTGAGCTGCACTAAATGTAACTTGACTGCAATGTTTAAATAGCTTAAGCTAATCCCAATGCGCGGGTATTTAATAATGTTTATTTTTAGTGATCGCTCTAAGAGATGCGGATTGTAAACAAACTGATGGAAACGGTATACACGGTTAAAACCAAGAAATATTTATCCACTATTGACCATAAAGTTTGCTCGAACCGAATGTTCGCCTGGTTCGACTCGAATAGACCACACCGACTCGAAAAGGTTGCTTATCATTTCTGAGAGCCGGTGTGCTTGGTCGAGTTTAGTCATCATAAGAACAAGTCCTGAATAATTAACTATCTCTTAGGTGCCAGTCCTGCACTCCTTTCCTGAACTAGCCTCATACTCACGATCAAAAGAGTCGACAACTAGTAGGATCCAAATGTCCCCCACCCAAGCGAATTGATCAACTTGCAAGTAGGAGTACATATCTACCAACCAGCCTAGAAGACTTCCGAACCAATGAGAATGGACCATGCCAGTCGAAGGCCACAGGCCCAGCGCCATCTCGTACAGTGTCATTGTCATTTCTCAAGATGAGAACCTACAAAGCCTAACTGTTCGTATGTGCTAGTCCGTATAGATTTTGGTTTGCTGAAACGAAACAAGAAAAGCAAAACAATTGTGATTAGTGTCGTAGCTATAAGAAATAAATAAACGATTTCTCCTCTGTTGTCGGTTTCCCTGTTTGCAGTCCTCCCTCCTGTTCCTGATCTGTTTGGGCCACTGGCTTTCCGTTTCCTTGGCCGTCCCGCTCTCCCGCACCGATCCGCACACATCGTAGCAGGAGAAACAAATGAAAAGACAAAACAAAACAAAATGAAAATAAATGGACGTCTGCTATCTGTGCCTAAATTGATGTTGCTTCTCAGTTTTGCACGACACAGGGGGGACTTGGCCTTGATCCCAATGCTCTGTCACCGATGTTACGTGATATTCGTTATGGAATATTCTTTGTTTGGGGGCCATTCATAAACAATGTTGTACGTTTTTTTTATCCCTGATCCGTCTAAAATTCATTTGTAGTTTTTATCTCGTTACGTGACGCTCTTCCCCTATTGTCATTATCCAACATCATTTATGAATGGTCCCCTGGTGATATATTTAGAGCAGACAATCCAATGAAAAATAGGATTGACAGGATTTTAGCGCGCTCTTGGCGCCTTGTGTCACATCTTCATGTTTGTTATACATACTAAGAATACCAAAGCATGTGATGTGATGACCGGAAGATTAGAGAAGCAACTCCTCCCATTCCCCCCATCTTTGTCGAACAACTTTATTCAAAAAAATTCGGCATCTGTAAAACTTCGGAATATGAAAGAATGGACTTTTCCCTTTCATTTGAAAGTAAAATTAAAATATTCTGTCGGGGGGTCTAGAACAACTTTTTATTTTAAAGTTTTTTGACTTAAGCTTTTTAATGAAATTAATTCGCATTTTTGCTACTAATTGGTACTATAGACATTCAAAAAATACTAAAAGTGAGAATCTGATGAACAATCCCATTGTCTACAACTTCGTAGGATGCTATAAATCGATATAAAATCACCCGAGAAAGTTATTAAAATTTAATCAGTTTTTAGGTGTGCACGGGGCATATGGATTAAGAAGTCGATTAACAAGGACTTACAAAAAAATGTTGGGTTTAAATGAACAGTAAATTCAGATAAATTTCAATGTATACAAAGTTCCATTCTCAGCAGACAAAATATATTTTCAGATTTCTCTGGGTCTTGGGCGAAAATGACACTTTATGAGGTGTGGTAAGGTGTTGACCAAATTTATTCGATAATCTTATACTTTTTCAAGATGTTGATTAATGTAGTAACGGATTTTATCATACCTGTTTCATTACTTTTCTCGCTCTAGGGGATAGCTAATGTAAACTAGAATGACCCTTCTTCCTGATCCTATCCTGCCTGGTAAAATATAATTGGCTTAAATTCAAAGCTTTATATTTGAATGAACTAAAGTAGACAGTTCGAGTCATTGTAATAAACGACGGATTTTATTGCAATTTTGGGTTGAGAATCCTGTTTGTCTTTATCAACATTAAAAGAAAGATGATTGAAAAAGAAAAAAAGCTCTTCGAGTTTTGAATCCATGTTTGTTATCTTTTGGGGTAGATTCATTTCATCAGAATTTATAGATGCAGATTTTTGCTTGTCCTCAAATTTTATTTCCAAATCGAGCACATAATCTTAGAAAAAAGAATAAAACCATGTTTCATAATTTCCTTTAAGAAGAAATTCCGGAGTCGTTACTCGTTGTACACGGATCACAACAGAAAACGAACAAGAAAATATCAGACTGTACCATACATTCAAGTAATAAAAGTCTGTTTATTGAAGATTTCCCTCATAATATGGGATAAGAGCAAAGACAACATATCAAGAAGACAGAGTTGCCAGTTCAGTTCAGTGTCAATCAGGATTCTCAATCGAAATCAAATCAAATGACTGAATATATAATTGAGTTTGATCAAATATAAAGTTAAAATTTAGGCCAAATATAGATATCCCACAAGATGCTAACGAGCAAAAAGGTGGATTCAAGGTTACATCAAGCATCCTCCAGAATGAGTGAAGAAAAAAAGAAGAAACAAATACAGTGGAGACCCGATTTTATCAGCACCCGATTTTATCTGCCACCGATTTTATCAGTTTTTTGACCCGATTTTATCAGCTTCATATGAAAATTGATAATTGGTAGTTTAATGGGCTCTAGCAAACGAACCAAGTTGAATTCGAATTAATTCCTTTCTTGGGCATATGGTCGGTGTTAAGTCAGACCGGACTAAGTCCCAAAACATCAGAAAATGAGATAATGATAGCACTGGATAAAGAATATTGTGAGCTACATTCGACTTTTGCCGAATTTGAAATATGTAACAATAAACAAGAATTATGGCAAAAATTAATTTTCAATCATAATGTAAAGGATGCTGCGATTCAACTTTTAAACTCGTTTTTCTTGAAATCAATATTTTGTCACTTAGTTCGGTCTGACTTAACACCGACTGTGGGTTGCTGTTTATGGAACACCCGGTTCTTTCCCGCATTACCGGCAACCCTGCAGTGTATCGAACAAAAAACGCATCAGAGAAAAGAAAGGACAACTTTTACCGCGAGAGCTCGTAGTCGACACACGTGTTTATTTTCTCTATCGGATAAATACAATTAATCTGAATACAAAAACCGCGAATGTCGTTTCCTCTCGTCTTCGTCCGCCACATTGGTGACCCGCGACGTGAATTCTAACCGGTTCGTTTAAGTACGCGTTAAATTTCGAAACAATTCACTAGTTTCTTGCACAATCACTCCTAACCTCAAAAGGAATGTTGAACGACGAAGTGCAACCAGATGTGCGGAACGCAGCCGCTGTTTGTGTGAAATTGCCCGAGTTCTGGAAAACTGATCCTAAATTGTGGTTTGCGCAGGCTGAGGCGCAATTTGTAGTAGCAAATGTGGTAAAAGACGACACAAAGTTCTACCACATTGTAGCCAAAGTGGATCAATCTGTGATATGTCATATTACTGATTTGGTATCGAATCCACCTCAGCAACAAAAGTATCAGGCTCTAAAAGAGCGATTGATAGCTCGCTTCGCACTATCCTCTGAAGCACAATTGGAACGACTACTCAATGCATCAGATCTCGGCGATATGCGTCCGACGCATTTGCTTGCAAAAATGCAGGAAATAGCAGCTGGCCTTAATGTCAACGAGAATTTGTTAAAGATGTTGTTCTTACAACGGATGCCAGCTCACATTCGTCCCGTTTTAACCATCAGTGATGGAACATTAGCCAAACTAGCGGAAATGGCCGTCAAAATGTTGGAACAACCTCAAGTTTCAACAGTTTCAACATCATCAACAGCAAACGATCAGTTGGATCGCATGAACGAGCAGATAGAAGTTCTCAGCGCTAAGATTCGTCGTCTCAAAGCTAATCCAGATACTTATCGAAGTCGGTCTTCGTCGAGGTCCCGAAATTCCAACGATCAATGTTGGTATCACCAGAAGTAGGGATCAAAGGCTCAACGATGCAAACAACCATGTCAGTTCCGTTCAAAAAACTAACTTCTCGCTCACCTGAGTCGGCTGAGGTGGGCGGATCGTTTGAAAGCCGACGTCTCATGTTGTCCGACAGAACTAGTGGTCTTCGTTTCCTGATTGATACAGGTTCCGACGTTTCGATTGTGCCAGCCACAAGAAAAGACAAAATGTGTGACCCGATTCCTTTTGTACTACATGCAGCTAACGGTACAGGCATCAAAGTATATTCTTCAAAATTCGTAACAACCGATCTAAGACTGCGAAGAAGATTCACATGGAATTTCTTAGTAGCAGATGTTAGCCATGCGATCATCGGAGCTGATTTTTTGTTGCATTTTGGATTACTCGTCGATCTGAAAAATCAGGTCTTGATTGATACGAAGACCTCCTTGCGTTCGTTGGGTAATATGGTGACCACGCATACTCACAGCGTCACCACAATCGGAGCGGATCATCCATTCCACGACCTATTGGCAGAATTTCGTCAAGTCTCACTTCCTGCAACACTACGAGCTGAAATTCAACATGAAGTTACGCACCACATTATTACCAAAGGACCTCCAATAGCGTCGAAGGTGCGCCGAATGCATCCTGACAAGGTAAAAGCAGCAAAAGAAGAATTTGCCTTAATGGCGGAGCTTGGAATATGCAGACCTTCCAGCAGCAGCTGGGCCAGTCCACTCCACTGCGTTCCCAAGAAGAACGGGCAGTGGAGATTCGTCGGTGATTATCGACAGCTTAACAGAGTTACCACCCCGGATCGATATCCGGTGCCGCACGTGCATGACTTATTGCACTCATTACAAGGTAAGAACATTTTCACTACCATCGATTTGGAAAGAGCGTATCACCAGGTACCAGTTGAGGAAGCAGATATTCCTAAAACGGCCGTTATAACGCCATTCGGCTTATTCGAGTTCACTCGAATGCAATTTGGATTGTGCAACGCCAGCCAGACCTTTCAACGCTTTATGAACAAAATCTTCGGCGATCTGGACTTCGTAACAGTGTTCATAGACGACATTTGCATTGCCTCATCATCTCCAGAACAGCATAGAGAGCACGTTCGCACTGTGTTTCAGCGACTGCAGAGTAACGGCTTAGTAATAAACGTCTCAAAAAGTAAATTTTTCAACCACAAGTAGAGTTCCTTGGCTACCTTGTTGATAAAGATGGCATTCGACCGTTACCATCACGTGTACAAGCAATAAGCGATTATACACTGCCAACAACTGTGAAGGAGCTACGCAGGTTTTTGGCTTTGCTAAATGTTTACTAACGGTTCATACCTAAAGCGGTTGATATACAGTCACAGTTACGAAAGCTAATACCTGGCAATAGGAAGAATGACACTAGGAAGGTGCAATGGGACGAGGATTCAATAGCAGTCTTCGCACATTGCAAGAGTTCTTTAGCTGAATCTACTCTATTGCACTATCCTGACTCTTCCAAAATGTTAGCATTAACGATTGATGCTTCCAACACAGCGGCTGGGGCAGTACTTCAGCAATATTCCGGATACTTATGGCAGCCATTGGGATTTTATTCTGAAAAATTCACTGACACTCAGAAGAAGTACTCTACCTTTGGACGTGAGCTTACAGCAATGAAAATGGCGGTTCGATATTTCCGTTATTTTTTGGAAGGCCGCAAATTTGTCATATTTACGGATCATAAACCCCTTACACATGCCATGTCTACCAACTCCCCGTGTAGGCTTCCTCACGACGAAAGATACTTACGCTTCATATCGGAATTTACAACTGACATTCGTCATATAAGTGGTATGGATAACACTGTAGCTGATGCCTTCTCTCGTATTCAAGCGGTTACAGCAATCGATTTGGCATCCATCGCTAAAGATCAGGCCACCGATGAAGAACTGAAGCAAATCATGATGTCACCGTCGTTGAAAATCGAACCGATTCGCATTCCAAACATTTCTCGCCCTGTATATTGTGATGTTTCCGTTCCAAATCGAATTCGTCCTTTCGTTCCAGAGAAACATCGGCTCGCCATAATGCAGCAACTTCACGGTATGGCTCATCCTGGGACACGAACATCCAGAAGGCTCATTTCAGATAGGTTCGTATGGCCCTCTATGAAAAAAGACGTTAACCCGTTCGTCAGGACGTGCATGGATTGTCAACTCTCGAAAATCACTCGTCACACCATCTCACCTCTTGGTACATTCTGCCCTCCGAAGACTAGATTCCGGCACATACATATTGATTTGGTGGGTCCTCTACCACCATCGAAGGGAAAACGATATATCTTCACAATTATAGACCGCTTCACTCGCTGGCCGGAGGCTATCCCGTTAGCAGACATGACGGCACCTACTGTTGCGAAGGCGATGACGTCAACATGGATTTCACGATTCGGTACTCCCGAAACAATAACATCCGACCAAGGCCGTCAATTTGAGTCGGAATTGTTCCGCGAGTTAGCATACACCTTAGGATCTCACCATATTCGCACGACTGCCTACCACCCACGGTCCAACGGTATGGTGGAACGTTTTCATCGTACATTAAAAGGAGCGTTAATGTGCAAAAAAGGTGACCAGTGGAAAGATGAACTGCCACTCGTGCTTCTTGGGCTAAGAACAGCATACCGCGAGGATCTCAAGTGTTCTTCGGCAGATCATGTATATGGTCAACCTTTGCGCATTCCTGGCGAGTTTTTTGACCCTCCAGCAACGGATGTAAACAAAACGGATTTCGGGAGGGATCTTCATCGTGTTCTTGGCAAACTACAACTTCCACAAACCGCCCATCATGCCAAGCCGTCTGTGTTTTTGCACACCAAGCTTAACACGTGCACCTATGTGTTCATTCGCATCGACACAGTGAAACGTTCACTACAGCGGCCATATGAAGGGCCGTACGAGGTCGTCGATCGCGGTGAGAAGTACATCGATGTGTTAATTTCTGGCAAGAAGCAACGAGTCTCTATAGATCGCGTGAAACCAGCATATACGTGCGATGACTGCATCATCGGTCATCCAAGTGACGACAAACGGACCATAGTTACGCAATCCGGACATCGTGTCCGATTCTTGACGTAACTGGGGAGACATCTGTGGGTTGCTGTTTATGGAACACCCGGTTCTTTCCCGCATTACCGGCAACCCTGCAGTGTATCGAACAAAAAACGCATCAGAGAAAAGAAAGGACAACTTTTACCGCGAGAGCTCGTAGTCGACACACGTGTTTATTTTCTCTATCGGATAAATACAATTAATCTGAATACAAAAACCGCGAGTGTCGTTTCCTCTCGTCTTCGTCCGCCACACCGACCATATATTTCTTATCTTAGATATCCGAAAAATGCAAAAATAAAAATATTATTTTTTTTTAATTTTGCGCTGTCAGACCCCCTTAAGGGGAACTTAAAGTAAATAATCAAAAAAGGTTGCAAGGCTATATCTAAGGAACTAGGAAGAATATTTTAAGAGCTTCGGTTTATTAAAAAGACAGAAAAATATATGTCCCGATTTTATCAATGTCCCTGTTTTATCAGCTTAAAATTCGCCAAGGGGCTGATAAAAACGGGTCTTCACTGTATATCTGTGACAGAAAAAAATTGTTTCATTTTGCTGTATTGCCCAGCATCTTTCAAAAGAGTACTAATTTCGTTCAAATTCTATCTACTCTTCTCTATATCTCCATGCTCCTAAAATATCATTGGTGCGCATAAAACGGTGGAATCTGGAATTATGTTTTTTTACCCTTCAAGGTGGGACTTTGCTAGCATTCAAGTTCTTCTGAGCACACTGTTAAAATTAATTTACAAATAAAAATGTTTTTGGAACAAAGCTTCTTAACCAATAGGCCCCGCGCGAATCTAGAAACTTTGATAAAAATTTAATATCTTTCTCTAGCGATTTTAGATCGCGATGTAGTTTTCTACAAAGTTGTACACGCTGAAATTGTCCATCAGATTCTCACTTTTGGTAATATTTGAATGTCTGGCGTACTACCTAGGGGGAAAAATGTGAACCAGTTTCATTGAAAAACTTAAGTTTTCAAACAAAAAAACTTTAAAATAAAAAGTTGTTCTGAAGCCCCCGATAGAATATTTTAATTTTACTTTCAAATGAAAGGGAAAAGCGCATTCTATCACGTGCTGAAGTTTTAGCGATGCCGATTTTTTTCGAATAAAATTGTTCTACCAAATACACCGTGGGCAGAACATAATTTTATATGAGAATATCTTTTTACTGCAAAATCGGATCAATTTGCAGTCTTCGGCAATGTTGATCCTTACACCTTCAGCGATACATCTGCAGATTATGAATACACAAGATGATACTGGCATTTTTTAATGAATTTATTGTTTCTTTTGCCTATTTTTCATATATTTTACCCTATAAACTTGAAAACTCTTTTGAGTGAACTAGAGTTTTCAGAAAAAAGCTCATATTTGACATATGATATGTAAAGCCAATTCCCATTTGATTTAACAGTGTTCCGAAAAAAGTCAAAATTGTTGCCGGTCTAATATATATGTATTGAATTGTATTAGCCGTGAATTGACGTCCCGTAAAATACAAGAATGTCTTCCTAGAGGTATGGAAAGTTCAAAGCATTATCGATATTTTATTGTCCACGTAAGGCCGTGAAGAGCCTCTTTTTATTTTAAAATGCTTTGAATCGTTGAAATTATAAATTTCTTGGTTTCAAAATTTTTAATTTTTCTTATCCTGAATTTTTAAAATTTGATGACTGTTTCCAGCGTTTTGAGGTGCCAGGAAGCCTTCTTGGATTTCAAAGAAGAGTCAATTATTATCTTGCGCCATCTACAAGCTTCGCAATCTGCAAATCTTAAATAGGAAAACTTTGTTCAAAAGTTGGTACAGTGGAGACCCGATTTGATCAGCTCCCGATTTTATCAGCTTTTTAAGTCTGGTTGTAAACCGAAACGCTATCATTTCATACATTTTAACAGCAGTCGGGGTTAGAACGTGACTCAGTTTCGCTTCAAGCAAAAATGATATATTTGTCAACATATCGAGAACATTCTTCCTACCGATGTATAAAATACAACCGGGACCCGCAAATAGTACAAATATCCTACGTTGCGGTGTTGATAAACAAATTTGAACATCCAGCTCGGAAACAAAAACAACCTGAAAGTAAAATCGGAAGAAATCCTAGCTATCCCGACATAGAATCAATTCCGCACCGGTTGGAGAACAAATCTGTCCGCTATCTCATACGCGCCTCTGGTCAAGCCGTTCAAGCATGGGTAGAAGCAAAAGTTATTGACGATATTATTTTTCCTTTCTGAGTGGACGAACATGCTGTCCCACACCAGCAGAAGAATCATTTTACCTGCTTTGGTTCCCTCACACGTACTCTCTCTCTCTCTCTCTGTTCGAGCCGGTCAGTGAGAAGCAGAAAAAAGTCGGAGAGTCTGTTCGAGGAATATCGTTGGCAACGATTCTTTTTTGCATCGGACGCCCGACATGCTACCAACACCATCACATCAACAACCCGAGCGAATCCGAAGATGAAAAAGTCGGGTCGGATCGGATCGGTCTAGTGCGGATAGACCTTTAGTGATCGTCTCGTCCGGCGGATCCTCAGCGGCTTTGCGCTGCTTCGGATCCTTGGCCTGGACTATGCGGCAAAGCCGCATCACACCAGCTCCGCTCCATAAGCTTACTTGCTAAGGCAGTATGTCATTGTTGTGAGCGTTATTAAGCACAACTTATTTTTTCAATTTATCAAACATTGGTAAAAATTTTTACATTTCCGCTCTCCGATTCGGTTTATTGCGGTTAAAATACACCATTTTAACAAAAAACCGCATTAGAAATGTACCTCTAAACATAAAGTCTCTAAACTAGACAATTACCCTTAGTTTGTTTACATTTGCGATTTAAGCCCTAATGAAAGATCTGTATCGCATTCAGAAACAAAATGCGCTAATATTCTGTTAGTGCGGTTAGAATCCAGATTTTAATGTCACAAGCAATACCAAAACTACTTTTCTATGAATTGATATACCTACAGAGTAAACGAACAGATTGTGGTGCTCAATAAAATTACAAATGAGCAATAGCTTGCATAAAAAGGAAAACCTGACATAATGAATCCAAATGTAGCCAAAATCATGAGCTAATAAATTACAATTACAAAAAGGTGCAATTGCACCAATAAGTGAAAAAGATAGGTTTTGTATACTTACATTAAATGTATGTAGAGAAACCGAATGTTTTGTATACTTGGGTTTTGCTTGAAATAATCGTGCCGTTATATACCTCAAAGACCCAGACCACAAATCTATGGCTCTAGCACGAAATTCGAAACAAAAATCATTTCACACAGACTATCAACAAAAATTCGATTTCGGTGCAACTAACAAATTGCATTTTTGCGTCGTAGAGTAAATATACTTCCATTTAAACAGTTCACTTCAAACAGGTCATAAAATTTAATGTTTATCGGAACTAACCCACTACGTTCGCAACGCAACACAGTCTCTGAATTTTTTTTCACATTTAAAATGCAAATGGCCACAATTTGATATTACACCGAGGAAAAAGCACCTCTCAGAATTTTATATGTCTCGGATATGAGCCAACCTTCTGGTGATGCCATTGAACGCTTTTGAATGTCATCGGCAGGCATATGAATTCATTTATCTTCATTCATTTGAGAATTTCCAAAACACCCATATAGAGTACTTGACAATGTGTAACTGTATTAGTGTGTTCAACTATTTGTTTTCCTCCACCTGTCATAGGTGGAGGAAACCAAATCGAAAATAACTTTTCGGTCGGATTATTTTCATCATGGAGCTCGACCAACCGGTATTGTACGTGTCCGTAATAAGTTTTACAGTGTCATAGAGCATTTCAACACCATTATAAATACTTTACGCGAGCTATTTCAAATGTTTAAATTGGCTGACAGTTTTATATATGACAGCTGGAGGAAAACAAACCCCCAATTAGTGTGTGTGAAATGATTTGCATAGAACTCTATGAGAAATGTTGATTCTATAAAATGATATATTATTTTTCATAAACGCCAAAGAGAATAGGGAAAGAGACGAAGAGTGAAAATCAGTCAAAACGGCAACACTCCCTTTATGATGATTTCAACACTAGAATTTTGGCAACCGCTTCCACAGGCAGCACTTTAAATGACTCCTATTATATTTTGAAAACAAACCGTATGTCGATTGTTGGATTTGTTTATTAAACGATGCGCATTTCGAAAAAAAGAGATGAAATAATTCTAAAGCTTGTTTTTACTCATACATATACTCTAGAATGCACCTCACAATCACGATTGAACCAAATTCTGACGAAAATTGAAATTTCTTTTTTAATAGATGTACAATACTTATCTCCTCCAACTCAGGCATGAGTCTGCTTAATAAGGTATTTTTGGTTTCACACTATTCGTCTCTTTCCCTATTCTCTTTGATAAACGCCACTTTTGTGAAAAGATCATTTCTCGACAAACATATGATTACGGCCTAAAAGCCAACTGTCAAAATCCACTTTGAATGGAAATTCCGGACAAACCGTTACTAGCCGAACACAGTTCACAACAGCTTATGAAAGAGAAAACCTCTCTCTTTCGGTTACTATAAACATCTGTGATTGGCGCGTAACAGTTTGTCCGGAATTTCCATTCAAAGTGGATTTTGACAGTTGGTTTTTAGGCCGTAATCATATCAATATTAATTCGTCAAAAGGGCGAAATTGTTTTTTGTAAACAAACTTGATTAGCTCACTAGTCTGCTGCAGAGTGGAATTTCATGTAAAATATGCGTTTATGTAAATTTTTACCCTTCGTAGAAGTAATTTCAATTGTTTTCTGCTTTGAAATTATAGTAAATTAAGAGAAACCATCAAAATAAAAGTTTGTTTACAAATTTTATTCGCCCTTTTGCAAATTTAGTATGGATATGTTTATCGAGATTTTAAGGGCATGTTCAGGATACAGACACTCTGTATCACGCAGAAGAATCAACTAAATTTGAGTTGTTCTCTCCTTTGGTTGATACAAAAGACGAGGGGCAACTCACTCTAGTATTTTCGATTCAGGCAAACGTATTGAGAGACGTATTTGTGTATTTTTCACGAAATGGCATGTATTTTGTGTATTGATAAGTATTGATTATTTCTTTAATAATTCTTACGTATTAACGCATTAAAAACGTATTTGTGTATTGTTCACGAAATGCAATGTATTATGCGTATTGGTGAATTATTTCATAATGCTTATGGATTAGTGTACTAAAACGTACAAATGTATGCACGCACTGTATTTTTGTTGAATAATCAATTGAAACCGAATGTTACTGAATTTTGACGTTTAAATGTTATTGTAGAATGCAAGTAGAATAATTTCATAAACGCAAATAATAAAATTAGTACAAATGGAATTACCAGTGATTTTTCAAGATTAACGGACAATTCAGCATTATGCCAAATTTTATTATTTAGAGAATTAGTGACTTCTTCAGTTTGCTTCTACTGGTGAGAAGCAGCAAGCGGGGAGATTTACCAGATATTCTGCTATTGTTTAACCAAGGCTGATGAACATGTAATTGAAGTAACCTTTATCTTTAGTTTGGGGAAAACTAATTAGGCTTGCTGAATTTTAATTAGGCTTACCCAATGGTAATTTTTGAGCAACGCGGTATTATATTTAATCACTGCTGTATTATCTAAATTTATTTAAAAAATTGAGATGCTTCTCAGTAAAATTGAAACTACGGACATGTTCGGTTTCAGAAGCAAAGTGAATTTTATTTCTATGCTGGTTCTGAGAGGGGTTATCGATTAAAAGTGCACCAGATATAGATTACGCTGTTCACTTATGCTCGAAAATGTAAAAGATGCTAACTTCTGCCTTCAAACTGTCGACATAATAACAAATGAATGCTTTGGTTGGTAAATGAATTTATATTTCCTCTACACTCAAGAATTCGATTCTGCATGAAATTTCAATCAGTTGGAAAGTGAATGAATGAGAGAGGCGTTGAATCTGAATGTCGGTTTCGGTAAATGCAAGCAGAAATAGGTAACTGATTTTGAAATTTCGTAACACTGCTCGTAATTCGGATTCTTGTGTTTTGTATAATTTTTTTATTATTTTGATTATAGAGGTTTTAAGCTTAGGGTCATTCGCCTCTTTTCTGGTTCCCGGTAAAAAAAAAATGCGGACGAACATGGTCAGGCGATTTAAACAGTGTGACGTTTAACTCAACTCGCCTGTGCTAATTGTCCCTAGGAACAAATGCAATTTGCGAATGCGATTTAAAGGCAATTTCATTACTTAGACAAATTCTCTGGCGGCTGAAAAGGACTTGGTTGTTTTTGCGTTTTTCAAACATGGCGTTTCATGTTTGGCTTAAGCTTAAAATAGTTTTTTTTAAACGATTGGCGTGTTCTCGCTTGTATGTTGTTTGTCTAGTGCACTTCACAGAAAAAAAATATTTTGTAATTTTAAGTTTATTTTCATGCACATATTTGGAGCATGAATATAAATGTAAAATTAAGTTCCACCACAAATACACACGACTTGTCGTGCTTTCTTCATCTAATTTTATTATAATTTTACAAGTGGATTGAAAATTACAGTTTCTTTAAACGGAAAACCAATGCACTTCAATGTATTTTTACTCGAACACTGCTGTAAAATTGTATGCTGTTTTGATGCTCCAATTGATTTCAACGTAATTTTCAATCAAATTTTTGATTCAATCGTTGTATGTTTACATTCGTATTGATTTACATGTCGTTTAAATTTCATTATTTTTTGGTGTGTTCATTTAGCCAACGAATGTGGGAAATTGTGGAATCGTGTGTGAATATAGTTGTTGCGCCAGCAACAAGAAAACAGTTTCCGGAATTCTGAACTCGTTTATTCGATAGCCGAATTAAAATTTCCTATAAATAATGATATTCTTTTTAAATATAAGTATTCATCACACATGTGAAGAACTCACGTTTTGTAGGTTTTCCGTTTCGTTATCCGGAACGGGAGAAGCCTTTAGTAACCTGATCAACGTCCTACGCATAGAAAATTCATAAGCCTTTTACATTTTTAGTTTGTTGAATTAACAATTACCTTAATCTAAAATCGAACTAGTGTGGTTTATCAAAGCCTCACGTTACTCTAACCTCACTCGGCGGTGTTCCTAGAGTTTCGTAATAATCTGTAGTTATGCAAGGGTTCAATTCTATTCACGGTTAGTATTACCTGAAATGTCAGTTATAGCGGTACTACACACGTGCCAATTGATAATTTTTATAAATTAATACTATAAAAAAATAATTTAGTTCTATCTCCAGAAGCAAATTAGAAAGAATGAATTCAGATGACGTTCACCACTCTGGCGTTTCCTCTTCCGACCGATGACATTCGTCGTCCGTCATTTTTGTTCGTTAAGTTAAGATGACTGGTTACTAGGTGCGTTGCCACACGAGGGGTGTGCACAACAATCCCCCCCCCCCAGTAGTTGGACCCTGGGTCCGGGTACTTAAATTTGCACCGACGTCCAGCACTGCCAACTTCACCGCCGGTCTTTCATATAATCCTGATGTTGTCTGAACTGTCGCTGAGCGCACTTGTCCGTCTTTTGACGGTTTTACTGCCACAACTCTGCCTTTCGGCCAGCAGTTTCTGGGTGAGTTGGGATCGACTATGATTACAATATCCCCAACCATAATAGACCTTTCTCGTCAAAAAATTTTATATGATAGGATGCTTCCTTTTTTATCCCCAATTCGTTACTGCCTATTGCCACGATGATTTGGTACCTCTAACTATTGAAAAAATCAAAAATAGTGCAAGCTGCTCATTTAACCCCATATTCTGAATACCTATCTTGCCTTGTTTCCCCGTATTTTTACACCATTTGGATGAATTTCCCGTGGGGAATATTAAAAGGATGCCAGATCTGCATATATATTAGTAAATCTGCAGATTTTGCATTTTTACTGCAGATCTTTTGCAGATTACAAATATTTAGCAGAAAAAAGCCTATGCCAGTCAATTTATACACCAGCCTTCAACATTTTTGATCATTTAAATTATATACATACTACATTTCTACGTCGCATTTATTGAACATTTTTGTAGCAATCTGCAGACTTTTATATTTTTACTGCATGCTATTGTTTAAATAGACCTGGCATCACTGATGCTGAAATGATTCATTCATATAGAGTTCTACAAAATGACGACACGAATGAACTCATGATGAATGAAGTTCACGTTTGACAATTTTTGGTGGTTTGTTTACTTTGTCAATTGCGTGAGTGCGAGTGCAACGGGTGCTCATCTGTTACATTCGAACTCACGTAACTCCCATGTAAACAAACCACCGAGAATTGTCAAACGAAGTTCATCCGGCTCATTTTGCGGGGTTATGTCGGTTGGTGTAAAACCTAATACCTGTCAAAAATATAGAGCATTGTATGAAAATGTATAACCTCACTTTTGTGACAGTTTCGGTGTGCTTGTTTACCTAAGACTTGTTTACACGGACTTTTAAAATTTACATTACTTGAATACTTTCGATGCTCTTTGAAAGAATATCAACTCAAGAGGGATGAGGATTGGAACAATGGTAACCTGGTTCATACATTGACCAATCGGCGCTGGATGTAAAACCCGGTGGCATATGCTGAATCGCAAGATCAAGCATTGGGCTATAAAACGATTGCTTTCTGGATGATGGATCCTTATCACATTTGTACACATTTGTTTGTTTGCTCGTGGGTTAATTCCTAACAAGATGATCCGATTGATTATTCATTTTTAGGTGGTGAAGTTTACCTGAACTTTATAGGTAACGAATTCGGTCGATGATAAGTTGTTGAAATGATTTTGATCGTTCAATGCCCATATCGAAGAACGCTTCCATTGGTCAGAATGCCTACCAGCGTATGATAGTTGCAAACATGAGGACAACAAGGTTATCGCTTTCGAATGGAACAATTATTTATTATTCGTGTTCAAGTTCCATTACAGCAAAAGTATGGTCGATTATCCCATTGTCGTTGATTTAGCCGGCAAATGCAAAATAGCGCTCGGCACTGACGATAAGGAGTAAGAAGGATTTGATTGAAGTGATAATAATGCAGAGCATTAAACATTCTGATAGAATATCAGGGAGGAGAAATTATATGTAAATTTATATTATATCCCGAGTTGCCATCATTTTGGCACCGCAATAAAGCTATCTGCTGTCTTGTTCAAATTGGCACGAAATAACTAGGCAGCGAATGATAAATTTCATAGTCAATTTATTCACTTTTTCGGAAGGATAAGTAATTAGTATGTTGTGAATATATGTGTCGCCGGTGCCGTGTGTTATGGTGGTACCGGACGGAACCGTTGGTCAGCAGACCGTCCTTGTCGTACTGGTCATAGATGCGACGTTTTTTCTCATCTGATAGCACTTGACTAGAGTTACTATATTAAGAGTTAGGCGGACACAAAAGCCGGAAAACTGGCAGCTCCTATTTCAGGAAGAAAACACGGGCATCCCATGTAAATGTTCAAGCTCTAACTTAATAATTTCATTGTCGTCGTAAGTAAGAACTTTACATGCACGAATAGAAAAACCAATTTGAAGATCTGATCATATGATTTCATACTTGTGCGAATATCTCTTCTTGCTACAGAAAAAAATATTTGGTTATTTTCGTTTCTCTACACTCGATAACACAAGATATGAGTAAAATAGTTATGACCATAATCACAATACCTTTTCCATATATATTCAAAGAGAATATGTTATGTGACGTCATGCTCGATTGGTTCCGGCATTTGATATGTTAAATTGGCTCCGCTTAGTGTCTCCGCCTAACTATGAATATAGTAACTATACACTTGACATGCTTCGGAGATGTCTTAACGCTCTCTACTTAGCGCAGGATACGCGAAACCACTGCTAGCTTTCGAAAGAAAATTCCTAGCTGCTGCTACCCTATCAGTCTCTCTCTCGGCTGAGGATTACAATTTCGGTCGATTAAATTATGCTATGAAAATTGTACATCCTGGAATTTCATCTAACGAGGTCAATTCATTGTGAGGAATTTCGCTGCGTTCCAACATTGCTTGCCTCTGTAGGTGATGATGTGTGTGGATTCACTTCGGCAGCCAGCTCTTATGTTTTGGATAATTTTGCTATCTTATTTTGTTGAATAAATCATCTGCCTAAAGCCTCTACCACAGAGAACAAACATCCATGATCGAACAAAAATATTTAAAAAACGTGTGTAAACATTTTAATTAATATACTAAAAACACTAGCGCCGCCACACCAACCTATCCCAACTATCCGTCAAATCGATTCCGGAACCGGTTCGAAATCCTGGATGTATTCGGCATGGAATCTAGCTCAAAGAAAACAACCGATTCCAACTCTATCGGTTGACGCATTTGAGCTGGATTTCATGCTGGAAGTCCGAATCGGTTCCGGACTAGTTTGACTGGGTAGAGGAATAACCGCTGTCAATTCTGTCGCACTCAGCCACAAAAAAACATGACGACAGTAGCGCACCTGGTTTAGATATCCAAACTACCTTCGAAACCGTTAGAGATTTTACACAAGTTGAATGCTGAAGATGGACGTCTGTTCTCTGTGCCTCTACGTTATACTACGGCCACTTTAAAAACTCTCTGCTATTTCATCTTGTAGCTCTTGGCAAGTTAGTCCTGGCACTCTTCTCGATTATTCCTGGCACTATACCGCTGACGTCGCACTTATAACGGTGATCAAACTTGGCGAGAGTGGCTGTGGTTTCGTCGGAATTGTTCACTCGACAAGCAGTAAGTGCAAGGACTCTGCTACTTATGCCTGAGCCCCTCATTGAAACCTTCGTCCTGCCGGAGTGTTAGCTTCGTCCGATACCGGAGCGTATTGCTGAACCGAAGCAGTCTGCAACTGGCGCAGCTTCCTTCGAATCAGAATCGCTGAATATTCCCGTTAGCCGAATGTCCAACGTGGCCGAAGGCAAACCGATTGCAGCAACACCACCAGCCGTAGCTGACCTTTTAGCCTTTAATCCAAGTCCCTGCCATTGGTATAGCGACAGACGAGTGCGGCGCAGGCTGGACATCGGTTGACTCGGTGTCGGACGGGGCGAAACAGCTGCAACAGGAGCGGACCTAGTATGGGGTGTAAAGGTCATCAATTGTCATAGGTCACCAAAACGCTCTGCGACTAATATTGTTAACAAAACAAACCAAATGAAATTGATCGCAACAACGATAAAATAATCTAAATTTTACCCAAACATTTGAAACATTTGAAAAGGGTCTAACTGCCAAACGTAAACCTTCCCAGTAAATTTTGTAGAGCTCAATCGGCCCGATTATCAGGCCGATGATCGGGCCGACTAAGCCCGATAACGGGCCGATCAGAGCAGGATATCGGGTTTATATCCTGCAATTTTGCACCCTTTGCATAAACCGCGTCAACCTTCGAATATGTCAAACGCATCGACGTAATCGGACTGACGTGAGCCCGATGTCGAACTATAGAAAATCGGGCGATCGTCGAGCTCCTTATTTTGGTCTTCTTCTTCTTGTTTTATTCGTTTGGATTTTCTTTTTTTAAAATAAAAACAATAAGAGCAGTATTTTTTTGCTTCAAAACTTTTATTAGCGTCAGATTTTTTAAAGTACTAGTCCTTATCAATAAACAATTATATAAATTTTTGATGTATGCATGTAGGGTTAGTGTACGTGCAATGGCACCAGTCGTTTGTTCCTCAGAAAAGTACTAAGACTATACTTGTTCAAAATTATGAGCATTTCAAGCAGGCACTTTGCTTTGATATGTCGAGTACCATTAGTTTGGTTATTCTGTAACGTTGCGTGACCCTACGGCGTAAATTAGTTTAGTGTCGTTGGCTCTAATTCACCACACAACACCACCAGAACCGCCCGATTCTAGTGCAACCAGGTTACGAATGAACTCTCCAATTTTTACGTCGCACAGCTTGACGGTACCGTCGTCCGAGCTGGTGATTACGAAGCGGGAATTGAGCTGCAAACAGGTGACAGCCGATTGATGCTTGTTGGGGCTAGATAGCGTTTGCAAGTACTGACCAGTGATGATGTCACAAACCGTGACGGTCGAGGCAGCACTCCTCGATACCAGAAAATTTTGCCGAAGCTGCATCCAGATGTTAAACTCTGGTGATAACTTCCCGTTTCCGCGTTCCATACGCGAATCGACGTGTCCAGTGAGTACACATGATTAGTGTGGCCTTGAAGCGTATGGAGAAACTCTTATCGTTCAGGATTCCACACCCTAACTATGTAGTTGTAAGCTCCCGAAACTACTAGCCTACCATCGCACTGAACACAGCGAACAGCAGTCAAATGACCAACTAGCATATGTAGGCAAGTGCCCTCGGTAAAGTCCCAGACTCGTAGAGTTGCATCGCGGGAATCACTGCCGACTTTATTCCGTGTAAATACATACAACGAACATCCGAAGTGTGGCCATAGAGCGTATGTAACAGTTGGCCAGTTTCAGCGTTCCACACCTTCAACTTCCCATAAGTAATACCGAGAGGTAGTTCCTGGGAGGAATGATGGCGGAGCCCAATGGAGTTTAGTCGGTATTAATGGCTGGTCACCATTCGAGCCCGACACGCCCCCAGTGCACCCCGTGTGGTAGATTGGACCCTACCAATAGCACGTGTACTGGGCTAGGACGTAAAGGTCTTCTCCATTGTAAAAAAAAACACCTTCAACGTGCGGTCAGTACTGCCGGAGTGATTATGTTGCTGGCCATTTGTGACGGCCAGACACTACCTGTGTGGCCAACCAATGTTCAAAGGCACTTTCTGGCGATGGCAGACCACACTTTGAGCGCATTGTTGTCGGAACCGGATACAATTGGGTTGCCGCAGAACTGAAGGCACGTGATAACGTGGTCGCCGTGACCTTTTAGTACCATAGCCGTACGAATCGGTCTCGAGCGCCACTTCATATTCATGATGTGTTGTCGCATGTACGCCGCTTTCCATTGAGACGAAATAGAATTATATTGCCGGCACGGCCCCGTTTCGGACGGTTACCTCCCATCCCTTTCATCATTTTGACAGCTTCCTTGCACTTTTCGGCTAGGAAACGCCTACTGCGACATGTTTGAGCCGCACGGAGATCTTTTGGTTCTAGGTAAGACAGCACTTGAAGTGCGACCTCCTTCGATAGAAGCGAAAAATCTCGCTAGAATTGGGGTTCGATAACCTTCATCATGTGCCGCACCTGGATCGGGTCGCAATGTTCAATCAGCAGATCTACTGCAGCCGTTCGACGGGAGTCCATCGCTGGAATTTTTGCAACCAATCGTTTACCTCGGGAGGAGGATTATCTTTGGGATCTTTCGCTCTCCGATCGTTAAGGATGTTTGCGTTGTAGTAAGATTAGACGGACTGAGTAAAGTTCTCGGCGAACTGGTACTATCTAAAACTAACCGTTTACGACTACTAAAGTTGAGGGACTCCGAGCTTGTGTTGTCACAGTGATTCCCCAAACCTACGTGTTCCGCTTCCAAACAACGCCCGATTTTCAGTCAATTTGCGCTTCCGATGCAGTCTTGGCGTTTGTGCGTTATTCGCGGTAGTCGCCGTGCTTCCGGAGCCGGGTTCATGAGCAAGAATATCTTCCGCAGCATCCATGTGAGCAACGTCTCGTGAAGGCAGTTCGTCCTCGCTGCTTGCAAGGCCACTGAGGCCAGTGCCACCAGGTCCTGCATCATCAGTGTAATCTCGGAATGTGCAAATTTCCTCATTCGATCCTTCCTCACAATCGGCCCAGTTTTCTTCATCGCAGTCGTGCTCTTCTACAGCAGCAGCCAGCTCTAGTGATATGGACATAAGGTACTTCTGTGAAATTGATAAATAGAATCACATTAATTTCCGATAAAATGATATCGGTGATAAACGTAGTCCAATTTTGTACGTACCGAAATCTAAACTAGTCCACAGGAAAACCATACGTGAAGCAATGGGACTCGTCCAACTCGGACGAGTTTGCAATAGTAATTTTGCAGTAGCATGATGGCCGGATGATGGCAGCTTCTGGGAAGGTTAGTGTGTCTGGATTAGTATCCAGCGTGGACTATCGTGTAGATTTAAACAATTTTACCCAAGAAAGTCCTTCACAAATGTCAAGAAACCGAATAAACTACCAAATGTGATGACTCCGCTCAACACCTGAAAAAACGAAAAAACGTGATTAAATTTTAATACATTATATATTGGCTGGTTACGTCAGTTGGATTGACCTAGATTTTTCTTAGTGGTTGTCGTAGAACGAAGTACAACGATAGTAGGCAGGCACATGAAATATTCAGTCGAAAGCACATTTAGTAAGCCAAGTCGGCTAGGAGAGTAATGTCGGTTTCCGCATTGCTTTTTGTTATTCGGGTGCTGCGTGGTTGTAACCAGTCGGCTCCAGCTCATGCTCAACATATGCTGAAACCTCGGAAGCGCCATCGTGGTATCGAAAGATTCGGTATGTTTTGAAAACTAGCGGATTTTTGTAGAACATGATCAGCAGCTTCGTAACGATGAGCATCCGGATGATTTTCCGTAGAAACGTAGCATGGCGGAGACATCCGTCAATCCGATCTCAGAAGTAATCGAAGAATGCTTGTTGTCGTCAGCCAATAGATTGTTTGTTTAGGCCCAATATTATGGCCGGTTCGTAGAAGAGGTACCTAGCAAATAGTGTTTTAGTTATGCAATCACCAGGAATAGTTTCTTGTGATCGTTTAATTTTGGTATGATTAATGGCACGAGCATTGGTTTGCTTCTCGATATAATACTGTCAGCCCACAATAAACTTCAGCGGCGATGAGGTATGTTTGCGCCTTTTGATTGTCCGGAGACAGAGCATGTTTTGGGCTTCTTCTTTGTAAGGAAATTTCAATATCTGAGTTTTTCAGTTGCTGTGATTGATACTTCCCAAATATCGTACTGCGTGATTTTTATGTCAAGCTTTTTGATTGTATAACGACCGGATTCAGTACTCTGTACATCTGTCAGTGTGTACCATCGACTCAATGATTTATCGGATGATCTTTGCTGAGCTAAGCCACTGTACGTCGTAATTTACTGTACCATTTCGAGCGCAATGCAAATGGTACCTGGAACGTTTTCTTCTACAGTGGACGTTGCCGATCTAAGCTGGTCTTACATTTTTTTCAATCGCTTGAGTACTCCTTCGTTGCCAGGAATCAGATGTATTCTTCACAAAATCTCTTAATAAACTACTATCATCAGCGTACCTTGTATCAACGATGAGAGCTGTCTAAAGTAAAAAGCATAAATTGAATTCATGCAAAAAGTACACATCATGGGACTCACAATTAACAAATAATGGCAACCTTGGATACTAAAGGATTTCGTTTACAGTATTAGAAAGCTTAACGCAGTGTCCACTTTAGACCGGTGTCGATCCATCATTGACAAGATGGATAGCAAATTATATATATTTGGTATTTATGATTTCATAGCCTCCTTTGGTTTGGTAACGAATGGTGAGCAAGATGGTGGGTAATCGAGGCAGAATGCTAGGAATATTTGGAAGGGGAGTGTGCTGTATTGCCTATTATCGCAAATAAGTCCCATGTACATAGGGAATTCCGTAGAATATGGGACTGACTTGCGATTATGGGCAGTGTAGGGGTACTTGATTCAAATATGGGACTGACTTGCGATTATGGGCAGTGTAGGGGTACCACTATCTCAATCGAAAATTTGTTGGACGATGTCTGCGACCGATATGATAAATAACTAGCAATAAATAGGGCGAAGCGGCCCAGTTCGGGCCGCTGGCCAATTTGGACCCCCAGCTGTTTCTCAGTTATGGTAATATTATGAAAAGCGTTCATATCATTTTTCTGGCTATCATCATCACCTCTGTTCTATCTCACAAAATTTTGCGGTTCTCAGTTTACGTGTGCGTGCGCTAGGGGCGAATGTTGTTTTGGAGCGCTTGTTTTGAAAAATGTGTAAGCCGAAAAACAAGATTTTTTTTGGCAACAACAGTTAATTAAATCAAGTGCATTATCGTAATTTTGTATCTGCCGGATAATATCTTTTATTTAACATATTGTTTTGGGCGAAACTATCAATGTTTTTGTTTTTCGGTGTGTGAATAACAGAATATGGCTTGGTCCAATTCGGACCATTTTCCGGATATACAATCTGATACGGGACCGCGAAAAATCGTTTGAGAGGAAAGTGTGCGCAGTCGGTCGAGCTTTCAGGAAATCATAAGTTTTTGCAAATCGGTTGATAGGTTTCAACTTTATAGCTCATAACCTGTTTGTGGGTAATTTGGCCTGAGCTCTAGAGGTGTGCGCCTGCATTTTTAATCGGCGACATATTTGGCCGGCGTAGGCGGCGTCACGCCGTTGGACCCCATTGGCGGCGGCGCGCCGGCGTGGCGAATATTGACGCCTATGTAACTAAAAACAATTCTTGGCAGTACAATTCCTTTCCCAAATTTTCGGTTTCTCTTGTAACAGACTTCGCAACACATACAAACAGATGTTACAGCTTGAAGAAAATTCTAAAAAAAATCATCGCTCACGATGTACTACCGACATCTGTTGAACACATTGCACAAAATGTAATTCTTGCAACCAGATCAATTTTTTTTTTCAACTGAAGCTCCAAAAGTGGACACCTTGCTTGCCAAATGCAAGATAATAAACGAAAAGTGGAACTATTTTTACAGTTGTAAAATTTGAAGAACGAAATAGAATAATTGGGTCATTAAGCTATATATAGTTTTCCGTTCCATTCGATAAATTTTAGGTCCAATATACATAATATAACATGATTTCAAAAAAAATTTCGTTCTAATACGTAAAAACGATTTTTTTGTTTTTTAAAATAAATCTAATGTAAACTTGGCAACCATACATAGGAAAACAGCGGTTGTTTACATCTGGCCTATCAGGACAACACCCAAAATGAAAAAAAACTATATGCAATGTATGGTGTTTATGACAAATAAAAATAACCCTGTGGAAAAACCGAGAAAACATGCCTTATTTTTTTCTGACAGGGCATCATTTGTCGTGAAATTCGATATGTCAAACCCTTCCTATAGTGTCAAATCCAGACTGTCAACATATTTCTTTATTTTAAATTTTAATATTATTTTCACGTTTCCTGAGTTGGAAAAAAAATATTGTTGCAATCACGAAAATCAGCTTTATCGATGTAAGTAATAAAAAACGACTTTTTTTTCTCATTTAATGACCCAATTGTCGATGTCGCATACTACGTCTTCGCATGAAATAATGATTGCAATGGACAAATTTAAAGAATGCAGAGTAACGACTGTATTTCAATGACCCACAATAATTATTTATTGTTCTATATTTGAAAAATTAAGAAACGGTAAAACTGTTTTTGTTTTGCTTGAGGAAATTAATTCTTGTTGTCGATTCATTGTTTTTTTTGTTTCTATTTAGTCTTCTTTACCGTCTCTCTTTTAGAATCCCGCAGATATCAGGTACCCTAACACGAGGCGTTATAAATGGCATTA
The DNA here is from genome assembly GCF_030247195.1 of Topomyia yanbarensis. Classification (NCBI taxonomy): domain Eukaryota; kingdom Metazoa; phylum Arthropoda; class Insecta; order Diptera; family Culicidae; genus Topomyia; species Topomyia yanbarensis. The sequence goes on along the minus strand of NC_080671.1, from coordinate 242,105,243 downwards.
CTGCGCAGTAATGATTGTGTACCTTTCAAGGTAGACACATTACTTTATTTCCAGGCTGACGTTTACTTTTACTTCTTGTAAGTACAAAATCGCCGCGATGGTAAGGTATGCGATTCCGTAGCACTACATTTTCTTTCTATCTTGAGTGCAAAGTATGCTCGAGGTATTGGAATCATACAGATCTACACCCTGACCAAACCTAAATATACAGTTACTATCATTCATAATAATTCCACGACTTGATGTTTTAGCTCCTGTTGGGTTGAAACTGATCACTAAACAAGCCTGATTGAAAATGGTCTGAGCGTATCTCTAGTTTTCGTAGCACCTGCACCCCACCAATTTCTCCAGCAGTTCCGGGGACCAACAAATTCTAATCCATTGCATACATCTAGTTAGATTCGATACACCGAATCAATTAAATTACTAGCATCCTATTATGTGCGTACTCACCGATCGGCATCGTGTTGTAACATAAGAAATGATTGTGAGCAGCTCCCGCCTTGGGCATTTCGACAAGAATGAATTTCACATTTCCGGTAACGTTTTCGGGTGGGTGCGAAAACTAAGTAACGCGTTTAGCTCTGTGTCAAATTCTCTTCACTAACGCCACGCTCGCTGATATGGCGCATTTTTTGTAATTTAAATCGACCGTTTTTTCTACGAGTGATGAAAATTCATCTCGTGTTACTTCTTATTTGTCTGTGATACCGGACTGATGCAACTGACACTGAAAATCTTTCCTGAGTGGGGCTAGATCGCACGATGAATAATTTATTGCCCGTTTCATCTGTAGATTTTTTAAGCAGCAAAATAATTCTCACGTTTAACTGCATGGGGACAGCAAATAAACAAACTGAACATCTTGTGCACAATTCTAGAGAGGGCGTTAAATGTTGTTTTTGTTAGCCACCGCAACAACCAGGCTATGGTAGATGCGGTGTGAGCATATTTTCGTGTGACAAAATTATATTTCTGGGAGTATTTGGGGGTGAAATTCGCAATATGAGACCAGAAATCTTACCCTCTGCATCGCCACTTCAGTACACCAGTATCGCGAAAAGTCAAGATCACTCTGCCCAACTATTTCAAAATAGGTCACTAGTCAATCAATGATAAATAAACCTCGTATTGAAAATAATTTTTGTGTTTTCACAATACTAGTTCACGCAAAAAAAAAGATGGCATTATACTCAAATGTTTAGTGGATGGTTGTGTCTGAATATGTTTAATATTTTTATGATTCTAGTTCATAACTTGATGATACATTGAATTGTATTAACTTTATTGACTAAAAAGTCAAGAATTGAACTATGCAACGATTTTCGTAAATTCTCGTCGTGTTATCGTGATATTTTAGTCTTGAGCTTCCTGTCGGATTTTTTACACAAAGTAACGTGTCTAATAATTTTCTTAATTATTTCACGGACATGAATTGTGGCTAGGTAAAGTATTTTTGGTGCTCAGCGCAGTTTCATTTAATTCCGAACATGACACTAAATCTTATCAAAAGAATAACAGAGTTACAGGTCCTAGTAGTTTCCTTGTATCTAATGCTCGCGCATATGAGACTTGTTGCTAGCAGTTGTATACAATAACTTTCAAAACCAAAGAGCAGAGCGAATAATCCATGAATAATAGTCTGCGTTCCTTGTAATTGTTTGCGTAAGTATATTAAGACTATGTGGAAAATTAATTACTTCATAAACTATAACATGAACAGTTTCACGAGCTCGACTGTCATGAATCGGTTAAAAAATCAATGAATAATAAACTACGTTCCAGTGAAATTGATTACGTGCAAAGATTAAAATCAGGCACATAATCGTAAATTTCATTAACTATATCTTGAAAGTGGAAGTGTTTTTTTTTGAATTTGTAAACCATTCCACGCGCACGAATGGTGAATTGTAACTTATATGCTCGCAACTATAATCAGTTGACGAAGCAAGAATGGATCCATGAATTATATTCCGAGTGTCGTGTAATGATTTTCGAGAAAATATCAAGACTTTGTTAATTTTGTGATCTAATTCACAATCAGTAATGAATCAGTTAATGTCGTATATTTGGACCATAGACAATGTTCCTAGATTTGAGGATAAAATATGAGTCAACGACTTTCGAGTTCGCGAATTGTTGGCGTGAGAAAAAGGCGTCTGCGGCGCGCCCCCGGGCTAACTTTCGGCGTCGGCGTTTGTTAAAATTTTCCGGCGGCGGCGGCGTGTCGCGACGGCGCACAGGTCTACTGCTAAATGGCCCCTCTTTGCAGCGATCGTATCCTTTGGTGACTAAGTAATCAAACAAGGTCACTGATTCGATCACTGACTACACTGGAATTGCAGAAGTATCCTCCCGAAAATCGTTTCCTTCAAATTTTCAGTTTAACAGTTTAAAATGTGATGTTTTCGCATTATGTAAAACTTGGTTAATTTTCGATATAAATCTCAACTTCCACGACTTTAATATAATCCGTCTGGATCGAGAAAACCCTTATGGAGGAGTACTTTTGGGGATTAAAAAGGGCTATTCTTTCCACCGAACTAATTGCTTCCATCTGCATTCCTCCTTGAGACTCGGTAGGGCACCGAACGCTTCTTAATATTACGGAATCCTTACCGGAACCGCTCTAGTTCTAGGAGACTTTAACTCGCACGGTACGGTATAGGGGTTGTCTTGATGATGATAATAGATCAACATTAATCCAAGATCTTTGAAACAATCTTAACCACGGTAGAAATGACGCGGATTCCTACACCACCAGCACACGCAGGCGCGTTTGCCTATCATAATTTCAATTGCTGACGGTTCAAAAACATCGGAAACAATCAATGTCTCGTATGACCTCACACGGAACATTGATTGGAAGAGTTACGCGACAGCGATATCCGCTAAAATGGAATCCACTCAAGAACTTCCTCCGGAGGTAGAGTACAGGTTTTTGGCTGGCTTGATCCTCGACAGCGCGAATCAAGACTTAACCAATACCCGGTGCGAACACCCACGGCCGGTCTCCTATCCCGTGGTGGGACAAAGAGTGCTCAGAGCTGTACGCGGAGAAGTCCACTGCATATAAGGCCTTCCGAGAAGACGAGTAACCCGTTAACTATCAACAGTACGCGTCGTTAGAAAGACGAATGAAGAGTCTAATGAAAGCCAAAAAACGCAGTTATTGGCGACGGTTCGTCGACGGGTTAACGAAAGAAACAGCGATGAGCACTCTTTGGAGTACGGCTTGACGTATGCGTAACCGAAACTGTACCAGCGAGAACGTAGAATATTCAAACAGCTGGATGTTCGCTTTCACCAAGAAGATTTGTCCGGACTCTGTCCCGGTACAGAAAACGTACCGCGCCGCGTCTCTTCGTGATACCGCGAACGAAACACCGTTTTCGATGGTGGTGTACTCACTTGCTCTCTTGTCATGCAACAATAACACCCCAGGGTTACACAGAATTAAATTCCACTTGCTGAAGAATCTGCCTGACACTGCAAAAAGGCGCTTGTTGATCTTATTTAGCAAGTTTTTAGAGGGCAACATTGTCCCTCATGACTTTAGGGAAGTGAAGATCATCGCCATCCAAAAACCAGATAAACCAGCCTCCGACCACAACTCGTATCGACCGATTGCGATGCTGTCCTGTATTCGGAAGTTGTTGGAGAAAATGATCTTGTTCCGCCTCGACAATTGGGTCGAAGTAAATGGGTTGCTGTCAGATGCACAATTTGGTTTTCGCAAAGGCAAATGGACGAACGATTGCCTTGCGTTTCTTTCTACAGAAATCCAAATGGCCTATGCTAACAAAAAGCAGATGGCATCAGTCTTCTTGGATATTAGGGGGGCTTTTGACTCAGTGTCCATCTATGTTCTTTCAGAAAAGCTGCATCAGCATGGTTTTTCGCCGATTTTAAATAACTTTTTGCTAAACCTGTTGTCTGAGAAGCACATGCATTTTTCGCATGGTGACTTAACAACGTCTTCCCCAGGGCTCATGTCTAAGTCCCCTATTTGACAATTTTTATGTTAATGATATTGACGATTGTTTTGCCAATTCATGCAAGGCAACTTGCAGATGACGGGATAGTCTCTGTTACAGCCCCCAAAACTGCCGATTTGCAAGGATCATTACAAGATACTTTGGGCAATTTGTCTGTTTGGGCTCTTCAGCTGGGTATCGAGTTCTCCACGGAGTAAACTGAATTGGTTGTCTTTTCTAGGAAGCGTGAGCTGGTGTAACTCCAGCTTCTATTAATGGGTGTAACGATCAATTAGGTCTGTCTGAAGATGTGACATTACTACCCTATGGTTACCAATTGCCACCAACACAAGTATGCAGCCATTATCAGCGATCGGTCATCTGTGCACCCTATGGTGCTGTCGGAGTTGCGATCACCATTATCTAAACCAGCGTGGCGCGAAAGGGATGGCTAATCATCTACCTATCGTTGGATCGACCAAAGAAGGAGAGATCAGTCTGCTACCGATCACGGCCGAATATGGGTGTCCCAAGGGGAACCTGCGTGCAATTTTATATCTAATTGTAACCGAATTATTGTAGAGTCGTAATATAAGTTAATTCTAGGAAATTGAGTATTAAATGTTCGTGTTAAGGAATAAATCGCGTGTGTAATATGTGTAACATGAAGCCTTTTATTCACGAGGGGCCTTAATTGCCCATTCCGACCTAACGGAGGGAGGCACTGGCGGTCAGAAGTTACCCTGGAAAACCGATCATCGAGACACAAGGAGGTCAGCAAAAGGTCAGTCATCGTCTTTCCCAACATTGCTGGTCCTTCGAGCCGGATCGTCACGACGGAAGGAAGGAATTCGAACCTTCGGATTTGGGAACAAAGGGACCCTTTGATTGACGCTGAACAACGGACCTGGATAATACACCTTTGTGACCGCAGACAAAAGGACCGCGCCATCGCGCTGGTAGATGACGCCGCTATTCAAACGCCAACTATACAAAGGGCCTTCGCCATTACCAACGCTTCAGGACTGGTGCGCTATCCAACCTGCAACTCAACGGGGTGCGACTGCATGTTATCGCTATTTGCATGCTGGCGCATTTTCGAAATTTATCGCATCTGGAAGGAATTCATCGCAAGGAATTGGACACTGAACAACAAGCTCCGTCTATTTTCTGTCAGGTATGTAGAATAGACTACGTATATGTTCAGCCGAAGTTCCACTTGCGTCATCTAACAATCGTCCTTTATCCCCTTTAACTATCTCTACGAAACCTTGAGCGTCGGACGGACGTGATCTGGATCCAACCTACGGAGTGGTTGGAGTACACTCCAACAAGCAGAGCAGACTATTAGAATCGGAGGCATCGAGAACGCTCTATTAATATTGGATCTGGTCATCGTGCAACAGCCATTGTGGCCAGGTAAATTTATTGAACAAGTATATGCCCAGCCGAAGCTGGATTTTATGGATGCTACCTACAATAAATTTAACCTTTTCGTGCAAATTGGATTTCTGCTTCAACAAAGTGAGCCCTGATTTGTGAATTGCAGTTACATGCAGTTACAAACCCTTACGATCTCGTTGGCATCAAACTTAGTTCTCCAGGTGAGGCCAAGAGTATATGTCCTGCCGAAGCAGGTCGTCTTTCGATATTACACCTGTATTCCCCTTACGATTGCATTGGTATCTACGCTGCTCCAAAGATAACGAAAATCATCTTTCGGCTTTGGTTGCCTTACGGAATTTACGGCTTGGTGTGGATATTGCTTGTCCAGTTATTCGACCGAAAGTTCTTCGCACATCAGCTGGTGGAAATACCTCTACAGTTGGTGGTCTTCGGCTCTGGTGCCACTGTTAGTTCTCCAGGTAGGGCGAGACAGTATATGTTCGGCCGAAGGCGGTCAATCTTGATACTACATGATCATTTCCCCTTCCACTGTATTGGATCAATCCTATTCTGCTACAATCGGAGCTGACAGCAAGGCAGCATCGGTGCTGTTAATTTGTAATTGTATTCAACATGCCAGCAGCTTCAACATCCACGTCGAAGAAGATGGCTTCGTTGAAGTCGCTTCTTTCGAAACTGAAGGGTCTGCACGCTTCCTTCAACAACATCGCGGAGTTTGTGTCAGAGTATCGCGAGGACACAAGTGCGAGCCAGGTGTCGGTTCGTTTGGAACGATTGGCAGAAATATGGGACAAAGTGAGCGACGTGGTTTGTGAGGTGGAAGCTCACGAGGAATTTTCCTCGGAGGGAGATGCTTTTGCGAAGGAACGAATTGATTTCGAAAATCGTTATTTCGATATTAAATCGTTCTTAATGGATAAGGCACGGGATTTGCAGGACCCTCCGGTTTTGGACCAATCAACGAGGCAAGCCGATACCTCCATACAAGGATCATTGGACCATGTTCGACTACCGCAAATTAAATTGCAAACGTTTGGTGGTGACATCGATGAATGGCTTAGCTTCAGGGATCTCTTCACGTCATTAATTCACTGGAAAACGGAACTTCCAGAAGTGGAAAAATTCCACTATCTGAAGGGATGCCTTGAAGGCGAGGCAAAGGCTCTGATCGATCCAATTAAGATCACGAGGGGAAATTATGTGATTGCTTGGGAAATGCTACTCAAGCGATACAATAATAGCAAATTGCTGAAGAAACGTCAGGTCGAATCGCTGTTTAAACTTCCTACAGTTTCAAAGGAATCGGCTGTCGAGTTACACAATCTTTTGGATGGATTTGAAAGGATCATACACACTCTGGATCAAATAGTACAACCTGTGGATTATAAGGACCTACTACTAATAAATGTGCTGTGCTCACGGTTAGACCCACACACGCGGCGAGGCTGGGAAGAACACTCGTCGACCAAGGAACAGGACACATTGAAAGACTTGACAGAATTCCTGCAACGTCGTATCAGAATACTGGAATCTCTTCCATCGAAATCTACGGAGCATAAACGAGAGTCATCACCGATTAAAAGGAAGCAACCACCATTTCGAGTTAGCCATAATGCAGTGCAATCATCATCGGTTGGAAGGTGTGCTGCCTGTCCAGAAAACCATTGGCTGTACAGCTGTCCAGTCTTTCAGCGCATGGCGGTAGCAAACAGAGAATCACTGCTTCGTTCTCAGTCTCTCTGTCGCAACTGCTTCAAACGGGGCCATCAAGCCAAAGACTGTTCGTCAAAATACTCTTGTCGGAAATGTAAAGGCCGACATCACACGATGGTATGCTTTAAGGCGGATGGGGAAGGCAGTTCCCGGGATCAAGCAAATGAAACTAGTGCATCTACAAGCAACAAACCATCAACATCCGCTCCAAGTACAAATACGAGGGTAGCAAATGTGGCTGCTACCGAAACCGTTGCATCAAACTTCGCTCAGAAGAGAACATCCAATGTACTTCTTGCTACGGCTGTAGTCATTATCGAAGACGACGGGGGAGCTCGCTACCCAGCGCGAGCGTTACTTGATTCCGGTTCGGAATGCAATTTTATCTCGGAAAGGCTATGTCAACGGTTGAATGTGTCAAGAGAGAAGGTGGACATTTCTGTCCTAGGCGTTGGCCATGCGTCAACTCAGGTTAACCAACAATTTCAAGCGACAATCAAATCTCGAATCTCGTCATTTTCGCGCAAAATGAGCTTTCTTGTTTTGCCAAGGGTTACGGTCAATCTACCTACAGTAACAGTGCAAATATCGGGATGGGAGATCCCAGATGGAATTGATCTAGCGGATCCCACTTTCTTCCAATCAAAAGGTGTGGATTTAGTGCTAGGCATTCAGGCATTCTTTAGCTTCTTCAAGAAAGGCAATGAATTATCGCTGGGCGATGGTTTACCACTACTTACCGAGTCGGTTTTCGGTTGGGTGGTTGCCGGAGAAGTAGATTCTACTAGAAAGACCACACGCATAGTATGTAACATGGCGGTATCTGACACTATGGAGAAGTTAATGGAGCGGTTTTGGTCCTGCGAGGAAGTGGGAAGCGGCAAAATTTACTCTCCAGAGGAGGCGCGCTGTGAGGAGCAGTTTGGGCGCACTATTCACCGAGAATCAAACGGTCGGTACACAGTAACACTTCCCAAGAACGAGGCGGTCTTGGAACGGTTAGGGTCATCAAAGGATATCGCCATGAAACGCTTTCAAGGACTGGAAAGAAGGCTTTCCAGGGACGATGAACTTCGCCGACAATACGAGGATTTCATGACAGAATACCTTCAGCTTGGACACATGCGAAGGCTGGACGATTCCCAGGAAGACAAGGTCAAACGATGTTACTTACCGCATCATCCTGTAGTGAAAGAGTCCAGTACCACGACTAAGGTGAGAGTGGTCTTCGATGCTTCATGCAAAACGTCAACTGGAATTTCGCTAAATGATGCGTTACTCGTCGGACCAATCGTGCAGCAAGATCTTCGCGCAATCATACTACGTTGTCGAACTCGCCAGGTAATGGTTGTCGCAGATGTCGAAAAAATGTTTCGGCAGATTAATATGGATCAGGCAGATGTACCCTTACAGAGCATCTTGTGGAGGTTTTCCCATGAAGAAGTGGTTAATACGTTCGAGCTTACGACGGTCACCTACGGCACAAAACCAGCACCGTTTCTAGCCACGCGGACACTCAAACAGCTGGCATTTGACGAACAAGGTCGATTTCCTCTGGCAGCACAAGCAGCAGATGAAGACATCTACATGGACGATGTAATATCTGGGGCTGATGACATCGAAACCGCTATGCAGCTCAGGATGCAATTCGATGCAATGATGTTGAGCGGTGGATTCAGACTGCGAAAATGGGTTTCCAACTGCGAAAGGGTCTTAGAAGGAATACCGAAGGAAAATCGAGCACTACCAGGGGCGGACGAAATTACTTGGGATAAAGATGATACAGTTAAAACACTTGGGTTATCATGGCTGCCCAAAACGGATTGCCTGAAATTTCAATTTACTATACCTACACTTTCACTAAATCAATCTCTAACCAAGCGCATGATTCTGTCTATCATCGCATCACTCTTCGACCCCTTGGGGATCTTGGGGGCAACCATCGTAACGGCCAAGATTTATATGCAACAACTGTGGAACTATCGTAACAAAGATGGGCAACGTTTGGAATGGGACGAATCTATACCTACAACGGTAGGTGAGGAGTGGCGAAGATATCAGCTACACTGCCTTCGTTAAATTTGCTTCGGATTCCACGATGTGCAGTCGCACCGGAAAGCATAGATATCGAGATCCATTGTTTCTCAGACGCCTCTGAGAAGGCGTATGGAGCTTGCTTATACCTTCGCAGTAGGGATACCAACGGAAGAATTACAGTCCAGCTTTTAACTTCGAAATCGAAGGTAGCACCATTAAAGGTTCAAACGTTACCGAGACTGGAGTTGTGTGGCGCTCTACTAGCGGCGCAGCTTGTGGAGAAAGTTTCGGATGCAGTGAAGGGTATCAGCAAGGTTCATTTCTGGACCGACTCAACGTGTGTTCTTCAGTGGCTGAAAGCAGAATCACCAAATGTTTGGAGTAGTTTTGTGGCAAATCGTGTATCAAAAATTCAGGCTATTTCGGAAAATCATTCTTGGCATCACGTCCCAGGTATCTGCAATCCCGCAGATCTAATATCGCGTGGTATTCTACCGAATGCAGTAGAAGGAAACAGTTTGTGGTGGGAGGGCCCAGACTGGTTACAGGAGAAAGCTGATAAATGGCCCAGTCAGCCGAATATTAATTATACTGACGCACCAGAAATGCGACGAAGTACAGTAACCGTTATCGCAACTAAACTGCCAACATTCACAACAAGCTTCATTGTAAAATTCTCATCCTACAGTCAGCTCATCCGGGCCACTGCTTATTGGTTACGGTTAATTGCTATCTTACAGCACAAGGAAAGCGGTAAGAGAAAGGGATTTCTCAGTACAAACGAGCTGCGAGAAGCGGAAACTGTAATACAACGGAAGGTACAGCAGGAATCATTTGGAGATGAACTGAATGCTCTGAAAGGTGGAAAATCTGTTTCTCGTGGTTCCTCGCTTCGATGGTTCATCCCAGCTATAGGAGAAGATGGTATTCTGCGGGTAGGTGGCAGGTTAAGTCACTCTCAGGAATCGTTTGATACAAAACACCCAATTATTATGCCAGCCAGACATTTATTGACGGCGATGCTATTTAAACACTACCATGAGAAACTGCTACACGCGGGAACTCAATTGCTATTGAGTACAGTACGGTTACGGTATTGGCCTTTGGGTGGCAGAAATGTGGCCAGAAAGATAGTTCACCAATGTCTTCGATGCTTCAGAGCCAAACCGTCGGCCATCAAGCAGCAAATGGGTGAACTGCCAGCTGCTCGGGTTACAGTTTGCAAGGCGTTTTCAAAAACCGGAGTGGATTATTTCGGACCGGTGTACATTCGGGATGGCAGACGTCGACCGACGATCAAGGCATACGTAGCGGTTTTTGTATGTATGAGCACGAAGGCAGTACATTTGGAACTGGTTACTGACCTGTCTACAGAACGCTTTCTTCAGGCGCTGCGACGCTTTATTTCTAGACGGGGCTTATGTACAGATGTGTATTCCGACAATGGAACAAATTTTGTTGGTGCCAGAAATCAATTAAAAGAACTCTTTACGCTGCTGAAAAATAAGAAGCATCATGAAATGGTTTCAAAGGAGTGCGCCAAGGATGGCATTCAGTGGCATTTCAACCCACCAGGTGCCCCACACTTCGGAGGCTTGTGGGAAGCCGCTGTACGTTCAGCTAAATTTCACCTACTTCGAGTGCTCGGGGAAAACTCTACGTCGTACGAAGACTTCAACACACTGTTGATCCAGGTAGAAGGTTGTCTAAATTCTCGGCCTTTGACGCCTATGTCGGATGATCCAACAGACCTAGAACCGTTGACACCGGGTCACTTTCTAACCGGAGGATCCTTGCAAGCTATTCCTGAGCTTGACTACACCGATGTACAACTAAATCGGTTGAACCGATGGCAGCTAGTTCAACGTCAGCTTCAGGATTTCTGGAGGCGTTGGCGGCGAGAATATTTGTCACAACTACAAGGCAGAACTAAAAATTGGGAACCACCAGTGAAGGTAGAGACCGGCCAATTGGTGACTATTGTAGACGGAAACCAACCTGCAATGCGCTGGAAGATGGGTCGAATTCACGAGCTGCACCCAGGAGATGATAACGTGGTACGAGTGGCCACCGTAAAAACAGCATCTGGATTCCTTCGTCGACCAGTAGCGAAGCTGTGCATCCTTCCAACACAAGAAACACCAAGTTCATCAGCTACAGCAAACAACTCACTCAACTAGATCATACGGTAGTATCCATCCAATGCATCGAAAGGGAGTTTGTTTATTTATTTCAGAAGTTCCTGTCAACTTCAGGGTAGGTGAGGATGTCTGAAGATGTGACATTACTACCCTATGGTTACCAATTGCCACCAACACAAGTATGCAGCCATTATCAGCGATCGGTCATCTGTGCACCCTATGGTGCTGTCGGAGTTGCGATCACCATTATCTAAACCAGCGTGGCGCGAAAGGGATGGCTAATCATCTACCTATCGTTGGATCGACCAAAGAAGGAGAGATCAGTCTGCTACCGATCACGGCCGAATATGGGTGTCCCAAGGGGAACCTGCGTGCAATTTTATATCTAATTGTAACCGAATTATTGTAGAGTCGTAATATAAGTTAATTCTAGTAAATTGAGTATTAAATGTTCGTGTTAAGGAATAAATCGCGTGTGTAATATGTGTAACATGAAGCCTTTTATTCACGAGGGGCCTTAATTGCCCATTCCGACCTAACGGAGGGAGGCACTGGCGGTCAGAAGTTACCCTGGAAAACCGATCATCGAGACACAAGGAGGTCAGCAAAAGGTCAGTCATCGTCTTTCCCAACAAGGTCTTTACATTTAAATATCTCGGGGTCTGGTTCGACTTTAAAGGTAGGGGAAACCGAGGTGATTTGAAACAGAGGAGAGTTGAAACAGTTATTAGTGAAACAGTACCGTTAGGGATAAAACAATAATGCATTTGTTTTATTTATATCGTGCCCACAAATCCTCCAATACACGCCAACTACGTTATATAAGTGGTTGTGTATTTAGGGTAAACACTGTACAAAAAATGTGCAAAAGTAAGTTTTCGTTATTTTCTTAAAATTGGTATAAATAGGGTATTAAGTGATTTTCGATCAAGAAAATATCACTATTATGTAGTCTAAGCGTTAACATTTATGAATTGTATGCGTTTCTTTCTATCTTTGCGATGTATAAATTGTAAATTCCAAAAATTCTAAAAATTTCAAAAATTCCAAAAATCCCAAAAATTTCAAAAATCCCAAAAATTCTAAAAATACCAAAAATTTCAAAAATCCCAAAAATTCTAAGATTCTAAAATCCTAAAATTCTAAATTTCTAACATTCTAAAATTCTAAAATTCCAAAATTCCAAGATTCCAAAATTCTACAAGTCTACAATTCTACAATTCTAAAATTTTAAAATTCTAAAATTCTAAGATTCTAAAATTCTAAAATTCTAAAATTCTAAAATTCTAAAATTCTAAAATTCTAAAATTCTAAAATTCTAAAATTCTAAAATTCTAAAATTCTAAAATTCTAAAATTCTAAAATTCTAAAATTCTAAAATTCTAAAATTCTAAAATTCTAAAATTCTAAAATTCTAAAATTCTAAAATTCTAAAATTCTAAAATTCTAAAATTCTAAAATTCTAAAATTCTAAAATTCTAAAATTCTAAGATTCTAAGATTCTAAAATTCTAAAATTCTAAAATTCTAAAATTCTAAAATTCTAAAATTCTAAAATTCTAAAATTCTAAAATTCTAAAATTCTAAAATTCTAAAATTCTAAAATTCTAAAATTCTAAAATTCTAAAATTCTAAAATTCTAAAATTCTAAAATTCTAAAATTCTAAAATTCTAAAATTCTAAAATTCTAAAATTCTAAAATTCTAAAATTCTAAAATTCTAAAATTCTAAAATTCTAAAATTCTAAAATTCTAAAATTCTAAAATTCTAAAATTTTAAAATTCTAAAATTCTAAAATTCTAGAATTCTAGAATTCTAAAAATCTAGAATTCTAAAAATCTAGAAATCTAAAAATCTAAAATTCTAAAATTCCAAAATTCCAAAATTCCAAAATTCCAAGATTCCAAGATTCCAAAATTCCAAAATTCCAAGATTCCAAGATTCCAAAATCCTAAAATTCCAAAATTCTAAAATTCTAAAATTCTAAAATTCTAAAATTCTAAAATTCTAAAATTCTAAAATTCTAAAATTCTAAAATTCTAAAATTCTAAAATTCTAAAATTCTAAAATTCTAAAATTCTAAAATTCTAAAATTCTAAAATTCTAAAATTCTAAAATTCTAAAATTCTAAAATTCTAAAATTCTGAAATTCTGAAATTCTGAAATTCTAAAATTCAAAATTCTAGAAATCTAAATTCTGAAATTCTTAAATTCCAAAAATTCTAATATTCTAATAATCCAAAATTATAAAATTTTTAAGTTCTAAAGTTCTAATATTATACAATTCTGAAATTCTATCATTCTCAAATACCAAAATTCTATAATTGCAATATTCTAAAATTCTGGAATTGTAAAATTCAAAGATTCAAAAGGTCAAAAATTCTGAGATTCTTAAATTCAAAATCCGAAATTTCAAAAATTTTGGAATTCTAAAAATTCTGCTGAAATTGGAGAATCTAGTATCCTAGAAATTTGGAATTCTATAATTTGGCAATTCTTAAAACCATAAAATTTCAAATGCTAAAATTTTAAAAAGTTCATTTTTTTTTGTTTTAGATTTTTAATATTCAAAAATTCTTTTGTTCTCGTGTGCGCTTTGAAATAGACGTATCTAACAATGAGAGACCCTTTGCTTACTTTCGCTTCTGTTAGTAACTCGGCCGATTTTACGTAGACCACTTTACCATTCTTGTCATTGAATAATGTTCTTGTAAAAACCGCTGTCTTTCGTACTGTACTGTAAATAGAGTGGAAAGTTTAATAGAGACCCCGTAATGATCGCAAGTGTAAGTAATCAAAGTCCCTCATTGTTAGATAGGTCTATTTGAAAAAGTGCTAGCGAATTCTAGTAATCTAAATTTGAATTTTTTTGCAATTTTATAATTTATTTGCACTTACACTTGACCTGCACGACCGTAACGTGCACCGCGGTTGGATGAATAACATCAAGGGTGCAGACGTGGAAGCAGCTCTGGGAATGATCAATCGAAGGATGATATGCTCCTGTAACTGCCACATATCGGCAGCAGCTTCTGGTCCTGGATAATGCGTCACAGCTATTCCGTGTTGTCGGACAACGAAATTGATGCTTCTTGTTCTCCATGTCGGTGCTAATCGACGAAAAAATCTATCATATCGCATGTTGTATCCTTTAATGTCTGTTGCTTTGGTCGAATGGCAAGTTTTCTATCAGCCTCAATTTTTTACGAGTCATAGGATGTTTTTTCGTTCAAAATCTGGGACCGCTTCTGTTAAATGAAGACGAAAAATATTTGAGAAAAATGTATCCCAAATAAAAGAGCAACATCAACTAACTTTGGATCCGCCAACATTAACTACACCGGATCTCCTAGATCAGAGCCATTCCCTGGATCGCAACGAAAATAATGTACACTATTGTATTCCTGAGCGCTTCCACCAAGGCACCGGGCGGCACTATCGTACGCATAAACCATGGGCGGTTCGTTGACCTGCCATTGCAATCGGCAGGAAATGTTAAAAATGAACGAGCTTCGTAGAAAAACTTCCTTTTGATGGTATTCATGAACCGGCGCGGCTGTTTTTTTGTTTTGATTCACAGATATCCGCTTAAATCTGTATCAGTCACAGTGCTTCTGGTGAATTCTTTTTTTTATAATTAAGCATTGACGTCGCATAAAATTTTCAATGATCGCCTGACCGAAATTATTAAAAAAAAACAGAGGCCGCGACAAATGTACCACCAACTTGAAACAAATTATTTGATCCGCTCTCTGCACAATAAATTATTACCGAACTACCACCGGTAATCTGTTCCGGCATACCGAACTACTAAAAAAATGCACCCGCGTCGATCCAAGTTGAATTAAATCATGACACGACAGGAACGTTTTGTTAAAACGTCAATATTTCGCGATGGCGCAGATCCGCCATAATTATGTAGAAACAAAACGCACATTCGAAAGATTCATGAACGAGACGGAAAAGAAACTCATCGTGCTATCTTTTTCGTTCTCATGGAGTAGATAGAACCGTCAAAATTTTCGAGACCGATTCGCACGACAAAAATGGCACTGGGTTGAGAAAAAGGCAAAAGAAGTTTTGGTCGAATTCATTATAATTCTATTTAAAAATTTAATACTGTTTTATTTAGTTTGATTGCGCATATTGTTTACATCAGACACTCCCCTTAATTCATTTAGTACGTATTTCACTGCCTTTATAATCCTTTTGGAATCAGTTACAATAATCCTTTATAATCATTTTATAATAAGCGTATTGCTAGTTAGGACTTTTATATCAGCCGGGCCCTTTTATAATTTGTTATAAAATCATTAACAAAATTCTTCATAATCCATTGTTGCGTTATGTTTATGCACATGGCCAGATAGGCCAGATAACTGGGACGTGACGTGTGGATACGAAAAAACCTAATGTCAATTGCAGCCAGGAGGAGCTGTCAAATGCAGTCAAAGGGAACCGTCAAATGCAGTCAGGGGGAACTGTCAAATGTAGCCAGTCCATTTAAAATATGTGAGGAAGAAAGAGTGGCTATGCAAGACAAGAGATCAAATGAACAGAAAAAAAGAAAACATATCCACAGGTTTTGTCCCAGGATTTTAATAGAGAACATGAAAATTCGATTTGTTTGCATTTGGCAGTGGGCCTTTTTCAAATGTTTGGTTAGAAATTCCTTACTTCTACAATGAATCATGTACAAGAAAGGTAAAAATGTTAAATTTAACGGAATAATGTATGATGCCGACATCAAATAAAAAATTACAGCTGAGCGACCTTGTTTGGAAAGTGTTAACATTTGGCAGCGAACCAAACCAAGTTTCTCATACTATGATCGAATCAACAAAAATTCCAAGACCATGTAAACAATCTCTCTGAACTGTCAAAAAAGTGAGGTTAAACTTTATCATGCAATGTTCTCCACCGAGAGGTTCACTTTAGTTTGTTTACATAACCAATGAACTTTGTACCGCGACTCACCACTTCATTTGCCGCGTTGCCAGGAACTCAAGCAAAAATATTCAAAACAGTGTTGCCCAAACACACATTTTGAGTCCCACCATTCTTGCAAAGGTGGAAAAAATACTCAACATTCTTGCATTTTTCAAATTTAAAAAAATCATTAAAAAATCACGATAGCTCCAAATAGTCTCATTTCAACGGCAATATTCTTAAAAATGTGTAGTCTTTTGAATAAAAATAAGAAAAAAGGGGGTTAGGTCGGACGAGAAAGGTCTATTGGCTTCGTCGGTAGAAACCATTTAGTTCTGCGAGTTATTGTAGGTAAGTAATCTAATAGCCAGCGTTTCCAGAACATATTTGCTATCATTTGAGACACCTTCCAGGTCTGTCATAGAGCCGTGGTACTATCGTCATATGGAACAAGTGGTTTTGACCCATTAGAGGAACCGATAAGAAAATGATTAGGTGTTAATGCCGGCGACGACTCGTAATCAATCGGAACATGTGTAAGCGGCCTGCTGTTAATGATGTTTTCAACCTCCAATAAAGCGTTTCTCAGCACCTCGTCTGTGGGAAGGCGCGATGGACGAATTTCTGCTAGAACCTTTTTTACTGATTGGATTAGTCGCTCACAGCAGCCACCCATGTGTGGGGACGCTGGTGGATTAAACGTCCAGGAGGTTTCAGGTGTTGTGAACTCTGCGACCATCTTGTTCTGGTCTAAATCAGCTAGTGCTTTTTTCAACTCTTTATCGGCCCCTATAAAGTTCGTGCCGCGATCGCTAATAATTTGCACGGGAGTTCCTCTTCGCGATATGCAGTTTCGCAGAGCCATTATGCATGAATCCGCTGACAGCGAGTGAGCTATTTCGATGTGAATTGCTCGAGTTGTTAGGCAGGTCATTAAGACTCCCCATCGTTTCTCTGATCGACGACCAACTACTACGGTCATGGGGCCGAAGTAGTCCACGCCCGTGTTGGAAAACGGACGAATATATGCTGCCAAACGGGCTTTTGGTAGATTTCCCATAGCTGGTGGGTTTGGCTTCGCAGATCGAATCTTACAGCGTTGACATTCTCGTCGAATTCTCCAGCATACAATGTGCACGCGAGGAATGTAGTACTTCCTGCTAACTTCATTGATGAATGTTTTTTGACATTGGTGATGATAACGTTGGTGAATTTCTTGGAGGATTAGTTTCGTGACAGGGTGGTCACGTGGTAGAACAATGGGATAGTTCGTATATTTCCCAGCGAAATCGCTTTCATCAATACGACTGTGAATGCGCATAACACCATCGTTATCCATGAACGGACAAACTTTGAAGAGCGCACTTTGTTTGGGTAAGGTCTTTTTAACTGTAGCACTGATCGTCACCATTAGAATCTTAATCTCAGCACCGTAAGACATTTCTTGAGCTCGCTTCACATGGAACCTTTGTGCTTGTGCCATTTCATCCCGCGTAAGAGGACCTGTAACGGGAATTCCTCCTGCTTGTTTGCGCCTAGCGTTTGTCGGGAATCGCCGTACATAAGCTGTTAGCCGCACCAGATGTTTCCAGCTCGAAAAGTTTTCTGGCTGCAAGATGTCGGTAATCGGACTTTCGGAATGGTGTAAAAGGTTTGGTCGAATCTCTTCAGTTGTTTTCTCGACATTGAATGATGACACCGGCCATCCGTTGTGTGCACTCCAAAGAAAAGATGGTGCGTTAAACCACCGACTGTTGTTCGTCAGATCCGGCAATCGCTGCCATTTCGTGGCTTCATCAGCTACGTTTAGCTTTCCAGATAACTATCTCCACTCTGAAATGTCAGTGGATTCTAATATTTCCCCAACGCGGAAGGCAACGAATTGCGAGTATCGCCGATGATCGGAATTAAGCCAGCACATGACATCACGTGCATCGGTCCAGAGAAAACGACGAGAAATTTGAAAGGTGTGATTTTGTTGAATATTCAGAGCCAGTCGTGCTCCGATAACTGCCGCTTGAAGCTCGAGACGAGGGATTGAAACAAATTTTAGTGGCGCTACTCGAGTGTTGGCTCCCACAAGAGTGCAGTGTATCTGATCATCCTCCTCGAACCGGAAATACGATACAGCAGCGAACCCAGTTTCGCTAGCGTCTACAAAGGTATGTAGCTCGATATTTCGTCGGTTACAGTTGGTATTGAATGGATGATAACATCTAGGAACTCGTACCGACTCGACTTGGGGTAGAACGCGCAACCACATATTCCACTTTTCCAGTTCCCTGTCTCCAATCAGTTCGTCCCAACCTGTACCGGCTCTCCAAATTTCTTGAAGCAGTGTCTTCAAGAACATCGTATAATTCGCTATAAGACCAAGAGGATCGTAGATGCACATCAAAGTTCTTAGGACTTCACGCTTTGTTGGTCGCTTCTCTCCAAATAGCAGTTCCCGGTTACGGTCTGTAGATAGTTTATATCGAAACACATCGTTTGTAGTACCCCACCACATCCCTAGAACTTTCTCGAAGCAAATGTCGGGATTAATATCCAGGTTCTTCTCAGGATTTGGTCCACCATCGACTGCTTTCAGAACTGATAATGAGTTCGACATCCAATTTCGCATCTCAAACCCACCTTGCTGATGGATAAAGCGAACATTTGTTGCTACGTCAATTGCCTCTTCCTCGGTATCAAAACTCGCCAACATGTCATCAACATAGTGTCGTCGTCTGATAACATCCACTGCAATTGGATGTTGCTGTTCAAAACGTGACGCGTTCTCGTTAATGATGAATTGAGCACTGCTGGGCGAGCATGTAGCCCCGAATGTCATTACTCTCATGACGTAATCACTGGGTTTTTCTGTCTCTACATCGTCGCACCATATGAATCTTTGGCAGTGTTGATCGGAGTCGTTTATCACCACTTGGTGGTACATTTCGCGGATATCACCACATATCGCCACTCGCCGTTCTTGAAATTTATACAGTACTGACGGTAGGGATGTCAGCATGTCAGATCCCTTTACGAGGACTGAGTTTAATGAAACGCCACCTATAGTTGCCGCAGCATCCCACACGATGCGTACCTTGCCCGGTTTATTTAGGTTGAACACCGGGAATATTGGTAAGTACCATACACGGTCCTTGGGCATCATGTATTCATCTGGTGTAAGCTTGCGAATGTATCCTTTCTTTAAATAATCAGCCATCTTCGTTCGTAGTGTGCTTGCCAATTCAGGTTCGCGTTGCATTCTTTTCATCAAGCAATTATGTCGCCGCACTGCCATTGATCTGCTGTCTGGAAACCGAACGTCATCATACTTCCATAAGAGGCCGGTTTGGTAGCGACCGTTATTAAAACTTGTAGTAGAACGCAGACTCTTCAAAGCTCGTTCGTCTGCCGTAGAAAGTAGTGTTCTTTCCGGCTTTGTGACTCCCAAACTTTCGGGAGTAAAGTAATTTTTCACCGCAGTGTTAAGATCATCGTCCTTCGAGAGATTTTCGCCATAGGAGTGAGAACATATATGATAGCTACTTGGATACCCGGATGCGGTGTTGTGTTTTAAACTGGTACCGTAAATCATCCATCCAAGGCGCGTTTTTGTAGCTATCGGTTCATGTTCGTTCCCCTCACGACTGTCTAGCGGATGTACTACACGAATGTTGTTTATACCAATAAGAATTCGAGGTTGAACGTCGATGTATGAATCCACTGGTATTCCCTTCAGGTAAGTATGTTGCTCGGAGAGCTTCTCAACCGACAGTGACTGAGCTGGCAGTTTTAGCTCCTTCACTGTATAGACGTCGGATAGGCGGTATCTGCTATCTGGGTTATGCGAGCCCGATATGTCCACAGTTATTTTGGTTGCTGAATCTTCATAGCGGCAAGTATCGGAAGTCCAACGCAAGCATAGGGGATGCTTTTCTCCTTGAAGCTTCAACTCAGCCGCTAAGGTTTCCTCTAACAAGGTCAGTGAAGATCCGCAATCTACAAAGGCATGAGTGCTTACAGACAATCCCTGATTATGCAGTGTCACGGGAATGTATTTGAATAGCACGGATTTTCCGTTCCCGCTGTGTGTGTTACAAACGAAGTCATTGGAAGTAATATTGCTGGGGTCGTGTGTGATCGTTTGGGTTTGAGCTAGCTGGCTACCACTGAGTTTGTCTTTGGCGTCGTTATGAAGCAGACGGTGATGCTTGTAGGGGTAGTCATTTATCCCACATGATTTGCTGAATTTACATAATCCTCTGTGAGATCGTAGGCAACAACGACACAACTTTTGATCCCGCAGAAGAGCCCACCGAGAGGAATGGTCTAGGCTCAGAAACTCTTTACAATTGTCAACTGAAACACAATTTCCTTGACAGATGGTGCATCCAGCGCTAACGGACTCACATGGTCTGGGTGCGGTAACGGAATGAGCATTAATGAATCCGTCATCCTTTCTTCCACGTCGAGAATTGTAATCAGTGGCACTCGTAACCGATGGTATCGTCACGATGCTGGCTGCTTCAGCGAGAGCATACAACCAGTCGCTGAACTCGGTAAGTGTAACTCGTTGCAGATTTTGGCGATGTGTTGCCCAAGTGAGCTTGATCATCGGTGGAAGCCGATCTACAAGACTTTGTAGGAGCGATATATTGTAAAGATGTTCTTCTAAGTTGCAAGCCTGCACTGTAGCCACCATATTGCGCACCGCTAGGGCGAACTCGACTATCGAGTTTAATTTATCCGCTCTCGGGGGTGGTAATTGATTGATCTTCTGCATCAGCGAATAGACAATGATCTCTGGTCGACCATATAGCATCTTGAGTGTTGATATTACTTTACCTAGGTTCGAAGGATGCAAAAGTTGGCATCTGACGGCCTCTAGTGCTTTGCCTTTGAGGCATCGCTGCAACCGGGTCATGTTTTCTTCAGGACTATACCCGCACAATCGAGTTGTATTCTCAAAGGTCGCAAAAAACAGTGGTCAGTCCTCGGGGTTTCCGCTGTATACTGGCAGTTCCTTAGAAACAGCGTGACGCGCGGCAATTTGGCTTTGGTTGAGCAATGCTGTTTCATTCGCGGCGGCTGTTTCAAGCAAGTGATCCTCAGAATGAAGCTCTGTAGCATTTGGACGCACACGAGGTAACAACAAAGGAGAGGATTGATGTTTCGGGTGTAAGGCTGTAATATCGGTACGCGGAGCTGTCGATCCAGCCGTCAGCATTAGTTGGTACTTCTTTTGGAGGAATTTTCTCTCAAGTGCATGTTCTTCCTCGAGCAGCTGCAACTGCAGTTCTATTGGCAAGAGCGGTGTTGGAGCGCCTGCCTGGTTGTCAGAAACTGAAAGCGACGAGTGCGACGAGCCGGGTGCAGGATTCACTTGATCTGCATCGGAGTGATCATCCGTCGGTAGGCATTTCGGGCATCTCCAGTCATGATTCGCGATGTCATGAGTTACACCAACGCAGTTGAAGTGGTACCACATAAGACATTCATCGCAACTGACCATCAAACCGTTGTCCGGCGAGTTGCAGAGAGCACAGCTTTGATCCGGAGGGGGGCATGGCTTTTTTCCTGGCATTTTGGTTACGGCTTGTCCGGAAA
This sequence comes from Topomyia yanbarensis, assembly GCF_030247195.1. Classification (NCBI taxonomy): domain Eukaryota; kingdom Metazoa; phylum Arthropoda; class Insecta; order Diptera; family Culicidae; genus Topomyia; species Topomyia yanbarensis. The sequence goes on along the minus strand of NC_080671.1, from coordinate 242,083,442 downwards.
ACGAAATTTTAAAATGTTGCGCCAGCAACAAGAAAACAGTTTCCGGAATTCTGAACTCGTTTATTCGATAGCCGAATTAAAATTTCCAATAAATAATGATATTCTTTTTAAATATAAGTATTCATCACACATGTGAAGAACTCACGTTTTGTAGGTTTTCCGTTTCGTTATCCGGAACGGGAGAAGCTTTTAGTAACCTAATCAACGCCCTACGCATAGAAAATTCATAAGCCTTTTACATTTTTAGTTTGTTGAATTAACAATTACCTTAATCTAAAATCGAACTAGTGTGGTTTATCAAAGCCTCACGTTACTCTAACCTCACTCTGCGGTGTTCCTAGAGTTTCGTAATAATCTGTAGTTATGCAAGGGTTCAATTCTATTCACGGTTAGTATTACCTGAAATGTCAGTTATAGCGGTACTACACACGTGCCAATTGATAAATTTTATAAATTAATACTATAAAAAATAATTTAGTTCTACCTCCAGAAGCAAATTAGAAAGAATGAATTCAGATGACGTTCACCACTCTGGCGTTTCCTCTTCCGACCGATGACATTCGTCGTCCGTCATTTTTGTTCGTTAAGTTAAGATGACTGGTTACTAGGTGCGTTGCCACACGAGGGGTGTGCACAACAATAGTGGAACAAGATATCTGACCTAATCTCTAAATAAAAGTCATATTGTGGTAAGTTTTGGTGTGCAATGCCAATTTCACCATTGGTTCTTCCTATAGTGGTGATTACCTAGTGTAGTGATAAGTTTATGTGAGTAGATAATGAATCCGAAAATAAGTAATATTTGTAATTTTCATATTAGGCGCGTTCCCTGGGCGATTTGGGGGCGATTTAAGGGCGGGTAGAGCGGCTAAAAATGACGACGGCAAGTCGCCCAAATGTTGCATTTGAAATAGTCCTCTAATTGCCAGCAATTTGCTGGCAAATTGAAGGGCAATTAGCGCATCCGAGTTGGCAAATAGCCCCCCGATTGCCAGCAACTTGCCCTTTTTGACTGGGGAGTAATCTCTTGTGGAAAAATCTCTAACCCTATGCGGGGTTGGGAATCAAACCCAGGTGAGCTGCCTACAATCTTTTGTTTTGCATTCTCAATCCATCGAGCGTTGGTTTCGATTCTATTCCCCCAACGAGTGTTGATTTATAATGCAACCTATAGGGGAACATGGGGAGACTTGACCAGGTTTTCAGTTAAAACTGCATAAATCTCTAAAAAAGCCTTCAATCCCTCAAAAGTCATTCAGATATAATGCGCAAAGTTATTGCGCGTCTTCATGATTTTTTGCAGAATTTTTAATTTAATTTTTGAAAAGTTACAAAAGTTTTTCTGTGATCGTTTTTTCTGGTCAAGTCTCCCCATTGCGGGGAGACTTGACAAAGGCGTGGGGAGACTTGACCAAGAGAATTTTGAAAAATCATAACAAAAAATAATGACATAAAACCTACTGTAATTATTTTTTTCCCTATTGTCGAGATCCTTAGGTAACAGTAAAAAATATAAAAGAGTTGCATTTGATAAATTTTGATTTTTTTAATGCATTTCTTTTCAAGGATTAACTGTACTGCTTGCATTGCATGTTCACACGTCACGAAATCAGCCCTACTTTTGCTAACTTTGTTTACAAATATTAAAATATAAAGACTTATGTTTGGGGTGGAATTTTTTTATGGCGTGATTAACATTAACAGTAGATACCAAAGCTTAATAAATATTAGGAATTTTGTATCTTTCTTCAGCTGATCGCCACTTGGTCAAGTCTCCCCATAAAATCTTGGTCAAGTCTCCGCAACATTAGTTATTGCGTTCAATGTCATGCAAATTCTAGTAATAACTTTTCCAATGTTCCAGTTTATGTTAAATCATCTCACACTCCACAAGGATTAAGATGGTATATTAGTACATTAATAGTAATTAGTAGTCGAGTAGATATTAGGGTGGGGCAAAATGATCGTTTTTTCAGCACAGCACTTTTTTGGTTCCTTTTGGGGTCCCAAACAACTGTGCAAAATTTGGGGTCGATTGGTGTTGACCCGGCGTAGCGCATTGCGTTTGAAATTTGTATGGAGATTAGTATGGGAAAACCTACATTTTTGCATTTTTAATTCTACAGACTACAATTCTTCCTTTAGTATGCAAACAAATAGATAGAAGTGTAGTCCAGGATATGCTGAACAGCTTTGCCGAAGGATGTATGGTGTTTGAATGTCTCTAAGCCAAGTTATAGCTGTTTAAAGTTCGATACATCGAATTAAATGCCAAAAATCATTTTTATTGCCAACACTGCGGGTGTACCAATAGTATTTCATATAGCATTCCGAAATAACATTATATATTTTAGTTTCACCACATTGGTATGTTTGAATGAATTATTCAAAAGCCTTAGATCAATTTCATGAATGTAGGTAGTTGAGCAATAGGGTGTAGTGAGGGGGGATGGGGGGGGACTTTAATATGTAGAAATTCGAACTGAAATGTTGTCGAGTTGGAAGGTTCAGATGAATTATTTCAAAACAATTACACAATGCCCTACGCATAATAGTAACGATGAAATAAAACATACTGTATCCCTTTGCCTTGACTTTTATCAATAGAAGTTACGTTACAGACTGAATCAACTGATGTCGAGTTGATATGTCAGAGGATTATATTTCGGTTTAATACGCATTATAATTTGATAGCATGCTCATTTTTGTGCTGTTCGATCACGAGGCGTGAAGCTAATTTCTGGATTTCAACATGAAATCTACCAGATCCCTACAACAATTTTTGCTTCAGGTGATCGAACAGCATCGAAATGAGCATCCCATCAAATCATTGTGCCTATTAAACTGAAATATAATCAATGCAATTCTCTGACATATCAACTCGACATCAGTTGATTCAGTCTGTAACGTAACTTCTATTGATTAGGCAAAGGGATACTAAGGCTTTTGAATAATTCATCCAAACATACCAATGTGGTAAAACTAAAATATATAATGTTATTTTGGAATGCTATATGAAATACCATTGCCGGTGTACCAGTGTTGGCAATAAAAATGATTTTTGGCATTTAATTCGATGTATCGAACTTTGAACAGCTATAACTTGGCTTAGAGACATTCTAACACCATACATCCTTCGGCAAAGTTGTTCAGCATATCCTGGACTATACTTCTATTTATTTGCTGGTACACTACAGAAATAATTGTAGTCTGTAGAATTAAAAATGCAAAAATGTAGGTTTTCCCATACTAATCTCCATACAAATTTCAAACGCAATGCGCTACGCCGGGTCAACACCAATCGACCCCAAATTTTGCACAGTTGTTTGGGACCCCAAAAGGAACCAAAAAAGTGCTGTGCTCGGTTGATGTGGCTATGATTACGTTTTTCCATATAACAATGCCCCACCCTAGTAGATATGTCCATACAAAGTTTGATAAAAAATTACATCATTTAATTCAAATTTATTAATCAAGTAATATTTTCTGTAAGGAAAGGGTATTTCATTCCAAACTTTTAAAATTACCTTAACGGATCGAAACAAGTATAAAAATATTTTTGAAAATAATTTAAGAATCGAATAGAAGACGCCATAGCCGAAAACAGAATTTTGCGCTTGGTCAAGTCTCCTCATGTTCCCCTATATCTAAACAAAATGATCCATCGCAATGGAAACTTCGAACTTGCAAGATTTTAGAGCTTCACTATTTAGGGTAAACATTAAACCATTGTTTATGTCGATAAAACGAGCAAATACTTGATCAAAAATTTCCTACTGATGCTGGCAGGAAGTTTCGGATTTATCTATGTTCACGTCCCCTGGGAGTATTTTCAAATGTACGGGATGTTTGTTTTCTTTAAAGATTATGGGATTGTTCCTTTGAATCAAACTTGCAAGAATTCTGATTGATTTCTGTCTACTTGTCATTCTAATGATTCACCGATTCTGAATCCGTTTGCTGGGAGTCCCAATTCCGAGAAAAGGAAACAATCTAGCTTGAAAAAAAACATACGCTATGTCATAATAAGACATATACTGAATTAGTTTCATTTGGCATGAAATTAATGTAATATTTGTATGGCTTGTATCAACAGTGTATTACTTGACGAATTGGATTGTTATCGACGCATTGAAAAATATTTGCAGTACTAACGTATTTTTGTGTATTAGCGTATTTTCGACGTATTATCGACGTATTGAAAAATTCTTCCGGAAGTAACGTATTTTAGTGCATTAGTGTATTTTCGGCGTATTAAATGTATTAAGGTGTATTGAAACATTTCTCGTGTATTTTTTCAATTGGGTATTTTCAATTCACTTTGAATGGGGAGTGAACTGCCCCTCGACAAAAGATTTGTTTTTGTTCCTTCAAACTTGTTTGTTCGGTTAAACTTATCATGATTTTGTTGTTTCAAACGAAATATTTGTTGAAACTACTGAAAAGCCAACAAAGGAATTAGTTGGTAAATTCAACCAACAGTATTGATTGAATCAAACCTGAATCTTGTTTGTCACTATATCAAACGGGAAAATTGTTATTTAAAACCAAAATTTGTTTATTTTTACTAATTTTTTTCTGCGTGTATATATAAAGTGTCTGTAGTTCAGGAGCGTTTTATTTTATATAGGAGTTTCAAAGTAGAACTGGAACTGAAACATTCACATTCCCAGAGCGTTTTGTTTTATTGTTTGTGGCACTAAAAACTGGATTCTAACAGCACTGCGCACTTACTATTCTTCTATTAAATTCTTCTCATAGACTGGTTAGTTCGACTGGTCTGTCTATGAAAGTACCATCTCTATCACTTGAAATACATGTGTTTTGACAGCTCGCAGTTTTCAGTAGCAGTTTGATCACTCGCACTTTGAAAGTGCGAAGTCCAGGTTGGTGGGAAGTGCGCAATATAATTTCAAACAGTTTTGTTTTAAAATTTAAAACTGTTATACGACGCTGTTCTATTTGTTGCTGATTTTAAAACACGTTTAGAACTGTGTTTTAAATACTTGCAAAGTTTTCAGCATGGACACTTAGACCCGATAGACTGGGGAAAAATAAATTTGAATGCAGTAACGCTGAAGGCATGGCGAGACATGAATTTTAAATTGAATAGAACATCCGCTAAAACTGTTGCTGGGGAACCCGGATAGAATTTTACAATACCATTTACCCTACAAACAATCATAAAACAATAAATATTATAGTTATTACTGTTTCAACATTGTTCAATGATAAGTTCTCACAGTAGATTTACAATAAAATTTCATGTAACAATAAATTTCACTGTTCAGCAAAAAACTGATACAGTGCATTCACATTAAATTTTACTGTTTTCGAGAAAACAATGTATGGAGAAATTTATTTTTTTTAATGTTAAGGTGAAGATATGTGGAAGCCACGTTGCTAGGCACCGACTCGCTTGTTTACATTAGGAAAAACTGAAATCTGAAGTGAAAATTCAAACGCACAAATGAGAGATTCCGAACATTTTCCTTTGGTCATCTGCACATTGGTAGAAAATTTGAAGTTTTGTTAGTAAACGATTAAAGTTTCGCTAGTGTTTTTGCAGTGGTTTGTGAAAAAAGTGCATTTGAAAAAGTGCAATGAAAACGAGAAGAAGAGTGTTTCGAAAAGAAACCCCAAGTGAAGAGGGTGATATTTTCGCACAAAATAGCAGCTACAGATGGCATTCCGTCAAAAACTCGGATTGATTGTATAGGAAAATGTTCTAGCTTCCTTAAGGTGAAGATATGTGGAAGCCACGTTGCTAGGCACCGACTCGCTTGTTTGCATTAAGAAAAACTGAAATCTGAAGTGAAAATTCAAACGCACAAATGAGAGTTTCCGAACATTTTCCTTTGGTCATCTGCACATTGGCAGAAAATTTGAAGTCTTGTTAGTAAACGATTAAAGTTTCGCGAGTGTTTTTGCAGTGGTGTGTGAATAAAGTGCATTTGAAAAAGTGTAATGAAAACGAGAAGAAGAAAAATAAGAAACCCCAAGTGAAGAGGGGTGATATTTTCGCACAAAATAGGAGCTACAGATGGCATTCCGTCAAAAACTATCGGATTGATTGTATAGGAAAATGTTCTAGCTTCCATAAGTAGCAGATTCGTGACACACCAGCAAGGTTAGTGTGTTGAAAAACGTATTTTTATATTTGCACATGTCAGATACATGGTTAGGCAGGAGAGAGGGGTGTGTGCGGCGTAGCAGCTATGTTGTGGCTCGCATGTATAATGTCCTTAAGTAGCAGTTTCGTGGCACACCAGCAAGGTTAGCGTGTTGAAAAACGTTTTTTATATTTGCTCATGTCAGATACATGGTTGTGGCAGGTGAGAGGGGTGTGTGTGGCGTAGCAGCTATGTTGTGGCTCACATGTATAATGTCCTTTAGATACATAACCACCCCCTTTTTCACTGTAAAAGTCTATTTTACATTGAAATTTACTGTAAAAACGTTAAAGTTTATTGTTTTTGTATTGTAGCATAACACTAAAACTTACTGTAAATTATTGTAAAATTACTGTACTGTCACAGTGAAAATCATGGTTTTGTTAGGGCATGTTCAGGAGCGTTTTATTTTATATAGGAGTTTCAAAGTAGAACTGGAACTGAAACATTCACATCCCCAGCAGAGCGTTTTATTTTATTATTTCGAACAGTTTTGTTTCAAAATTTAAAACTGTTATACGACGCCGTTCTTTTTGTTGCTGATTTTAAAGCACGTTTAGAACTGTGTTTTAAATACATGCAAAGTTTTCAGCAGAGACACTTAGAACCGATAGACTGGGGAAAAATACATTTGAATGCAGTAACGGCGAAGGCATGGCGAGACATGAATTTTAAACTGAATAGAACACCCGCTAAAACTGCTGCTGGGGACAGAAAGTTCCAGTTTTAAAATTTTCAGTTTTATATTATAGAACTGTCAAAATTATAAATCTAAAACTGAAACTCTCCTGAACATGCTCTTTACAGTACATTTCTATTCGGGAGAGCAAGTTCTAGTTTTAAAATTTTCAGTTTTATGTTATAGAACTGTCAAAATTATGAATCCAGAACTGAAACACTCCACATGATCTAAGAATTCAGTACTGCAGGCGTGACAATCGGCTTCTTATTTTTCCTTCGGCATTCTTCTTTTCGCACATTAGGCATTACACCAATCGACATAACCCCACAAAATGAGCCGGATGAACTTCGTTTGACAATTCTCGGTGGTTTGCTTACATGGAAGTTACATGAGTTCGAATGTAACAGATGAGCACCCGTTGCACTCGCACTCATGTAACTGACAAAGTAAACAAACCACCGAGAATTGTCAAACATGAACTTCATTCATCATGAGTTCATTCGTGTCGCCATCTTGTAGAACTCAATTTTCACCCTGCCGAAATCTTCCGAACAGTGAAAATTAATGAAAATGGATTCTTGTTAATTTTTTTAATGCATACAATCTTTAATTTATTCAGAGGGGGAACAACTTGACAGCTTCTATACAAATCGTTGAAACCACTTTATTTGGGTCTGTGGGTCTAAAATGGCGGATCAATTTAAACTTGTTCACAGTGAAAATTTTCTTGTTCAGTTTTTTTTTACTTTCGATAATTCATTTTTGAAGACTTTTTGGGCGTTTGGTGTTGTTTTGTTATAAAAATGCATCTTTATTCCGATGCATTATTTTTAAATGATTCATGATTTTTGGAATCATCAGCATACAAATAAGCGGCGCTCATACTAGTTAGTGAGCGCCTTTATTTAGTCTTAAGATATTAGGTAGTAATATTTGTATTGCAATGTAAAAAACACACACAATGATACTGGACTGTTTTCCTCCCTCTCCGATAAAAAATGAACTGTCATCACTTCTGAATTTCGTGGAAACCTTTGCACCGTACACTGAGCCAAACCTACTTAAGAATTTCATAAGTCGCAACTTATGAAGGTGCACAATTTTGATTCCATTGAGCGCTTATGAATTTCATAAGTTCGTCCTATGGAATTAATAGGCGCATGTAATGATGTTCATAACCGTATTATTGTGCAAATGTCATAATTTCACCATACGAAATCTGTGAAATTAGAGAAACAGGCATTTTTAAAAGTGCATTGAAACTGAGGTTTCTTTGCAATTTTGTGGCAATGAAATGTAAGTAAATATTCTTTTCTTTCTCATTGTTCCATATTTAACATGACTTTCACAAAAAAAGTATGGAATTGACACCAACTTTCAAGATTTCATTTTCATTCATTTTACAGCTTTTTGGAACTATAATGAGGTACATCACACACGCATCCAAACATCAAATTTAGGTTAAGCACTTTTTATTCATGTAAAATTAATTCAATTAAATAATAAAGATATGCCATAAAATGAAAAAAAAAACGTGATGCTGAATTAATATTTTCTCGAACTAATTTGATGATTTCCATAAGCACATTCCTATGAAAGGTACAAGAACGGCTTAAAAATTTCATTAGCATTACTTATGAAAACCCTAAGTGACTCGATGGCCATTTTCTCCTCCGAGTCATAAGTCAAACTTATGATTTTCATATGGGATACTTGTGGCGCAAAATCATAAGCGATTCTTATGGAATTCAATAGTCATTTTGTCTCGGTGTACATGTCGCAGCACCTCAAGACGGAACAGGTGTGCACATTTTTTTCTGTGTGTGAGTGCGGTTGTCATTTTTCTTCGGTGAAGCCGAAAAAACAAGAGGATATGAAGAAGAAAAGCACAAACAGTTGACGTAGCGGGCCCTTCTGTTGCCATCAGTTTTGTTTCAGTTCGGTCATAGTTAATTTAATCGATTTTTTTCGAGGTAAAAAGTGTCCATAAGTGTTCTAATCGATAGATCCGAAGTGAAGCTCGGCCTTTTCTCACTTTTCATCGTGCGCCAAAGAATCAGGATGCTCGCTCGGATGTTGATGTTTACTTGAAGGGCACTACCGTGAAGTTACCTACCAAAAAGCTCATCTACCAAAAAGCTCATCAAACAAAAAGCTCATTTATTATAGAGCACCACCTTAAACAGTAAAGGCTTTGAAGGTGGTACTCTGAAAGTAGAGCTTTTTATTTCATGGTGGTATCCTGGTGGCAAGAACAGGAACTAAATGAATGTCCTAACAAATTCATAAAGTTGTCAAATATCATAATAAAAGATCCAGAATATAAAAAGTCAATAATAAATAAGTGGAAAATATTGGAATTGAATTGTTGCACTTAAGTAGAATTAGTTGGGGCTCGCTAGTTGGTGTGTTCGTTAGTTGGGTGTCCGCTAGTTAGGGCATGGCCATTTATGTCAAAACTGAAACAATTTTTCACTAGTTGTCTATCCGAGGGGCAAGCACTAGCGGGTTTGAGTGCGTCGTATTGAAAATACCAACGCATTTGAAATATAATTTAAGTACACAATCATATTTAATAAATAAATGGAAAATATTGGAAAATAGAGTTGAATTGAATTGTTGCGCTTAAGATAATTTCGTAGGAAAAGCCCACAAGTAGAATTACGTGATGCAGCACAAATTCGTTAGTTGGGGTCTTCGTTAGTTGAGTGTCCGCTATTTGGGGTATGGCCCAAATAAAAGGCACTTATGTCAAAACTAAAACAATTGTTTAATAGTGGTCTATTTCCCATATGCTTATTCGTATGTCAGTGGCGCCATAATTTCAAATGTGGTCACAGTCTCTACAACTACAAATATATTTAAAATGACCGTTAAAGCGGGCAAAGCGTTGTTTTGGAGTGTCATGTCTGTTAGTCTGTGCATGTACCAAATTCGGAAATTTATCCTACATGTATATTTATATTACTAAAAGAAATGAGCAAATACTGCTATACACTGAAAAAAATCCAAACGTTAAATCTATTTGCTTCAAACCGCTTAAAATTCATATGAAGAAGAAATGCTATTGTTATCACGCGCCCACATATCTTCTATGTGTCAACTGTATAAACTATGTATGTATACACATAAGTTATATGTGCATATTGTTATAGAATGAGGTTTTATGTGCCTAATAGTTATGAAATGTGAATGTAAGATTAATATTTCTTGTAAATACACACATTAGGTTTATGTGCCAGCAAATAATGTCTATATGTCTCCGTTAATTGCAAAAATCTATGTGTAAAATCAATAGGCATAACGTTTACTTTTTTTTGAGTGTAGTCTAATGTTATTAACAGTGCACTCTTTGTGGGAAACAAAACGCTCAATATTCTGAACAACATTGATTTTCATGAAGAATTTTCCCAATTCGAAGCAATATGGGTACTTTTCTGATGTTACCAAAAATTTCTGGTAATTTTGGCAGTCACATATTTCCTTTACAGACCCAGATATTGCGAAAATTAATTTTAATATTAATATTTTCTTCCACATGCCAATAATATACTACCCGTGATCGCAAATCAGTCCCATAAAGATAGGAAATCCCGTAGAAAATGGGACAAATATGCGATCATGGGCTGCTTTGACAAAATAATGTGATTTCCAAAAAATTGTCAACGAGTGTTGTACTGACGTATTGTAATTCGAGTAGCTACATATTACCTCCACAAAACGAGTAGATCGTAGTTTCCAAAAAAATGCCAACAAGTAATGTAATGACATATGGTAATTCTGATAGCCACTTATTTCCTCTACAAAACCAATGGTACATCATGTTGCGTAAATTAATTTCCATATTTTTTATATTTTTTTAAAATTTTCTACCATATGCCAAAATTACAGAAGCTTTGACCAAAAAGTGTGATTTCCAAAAAATTGCCAACGAGAATTGTAATGACATATAGTAATACTTGTAGCCACTGATTTCCTCTACAAAACCAGTAGTACGTAATGTTGCGTAAATTAATTTTTATATTATTTGTATTTCTTTAAAATTTTCTACCATATGCCAATAATACAAAAGCTTTGACCAAAAAGTGTGATTTCCAAAAAATTGCCAACGAGAATTGTAATGACATATGGTGATACTTTTAGCCACTGATTTCCTCTACAAAACCAGTAGTACGTAATGTTGCGTAAATTAATTTTTATATTTTTTGTTATTTAAAAAAAAAAATTACCATATGCCAATAATACAGAAGCTTTGACCAAAAAGTGTGATTTCCAAAAAATTGCCAACGAGAATTGTAATGACATGGTGATACTTTTAGCCACTGATTTCCTCTACAAAACCAGTAGTACGTAATGTTGCGTAAATTAATTTTTATATTTTTTGTAATTTAAAAAAAAAAATACCATGTGCCAATAATACAGAAGCTTTGACCAAAAAGTGTGATTTCCAAAAAATTGCCAACAAGAATTGTAATGACATATAGTAATACTTGTAGCCACTGATTTCCTCTACAAAACCAGTAGTACGTAATGTTGCGTAAATTAATTTTTATATTTTTTGTATTTTTACCATATGCCAATAATACAAGCTTTGACCAAAAAGTGTGATTTCCAAAAAATTGCCAACGAGAATTGTAATGACATATGGTGATACTTGTAGCCACTGATTTCCTCTACAAAACCAGTAGTACGTAATGTTGCGTAAATTAATTTTTATATTTTTTTGTATTTTTACCATATGCCAATAATACAGAAGCTTTGACCAAAAAGTGTGATTTCCAAAAAATTGCCAACGAGAATTGTAATGACATATGGTGATACTTGTAGCCACTGATTTCCTCTACAAAACCAGTAGTACGTAATGTTGCGTAAACTAATTTTTATATTTTTTGTAATTTAAAAAAAAAAATGTACCATATGCCAATAATACAGAAGCTTTGACCAAAAAGTGTGATTTCCAAAAAATTGCCAACGAGAATTGTAATGACATGTAGTAATACTTGTAGCCACTGATTTCCTCTACAAAACCAATCTTTATATTTTTTGTATTTTTTAAAATTTTCTACCATATGCCAATAATACAAAAGCTTTGACCAAAAAGTGTTATTTCCAAAAAATTGCCAACGAGAATTGTAATGACATATAGTAATACTTGTAGCCACTGATTTCCTCTAGAAAACCAGTAGTACGTAATGTTGCGTAAATTATTTTTTATATTTTTTGTAATTTTTTAAAAAAAATTACCATATGCCAATAATACAGAAGCTTTGACCGAAAAGTGTGATTTCCAAAAAAATGCCAACGAGAATTGTAATGACATATAGTAATACTTGTAGCCACTGATCTTCTCTAGAAAACCAGTAGTACGTAATGTTGCGTAAATTAATTTTTATATTTTTTGTAATTAAAAAAAAAAACCATATGCCAATAATACAGAAGCTTTGACCAAAAAGTGTGATTTCCAAAAAAATGCCAACGAGAATTGTAATGACATATAGTAATACTTGTAGTCACTGATTTCCTCTAGAAAACCAGTAGTACGTAATGTTGCGTAAATTAATTTTTATATTTTTTGTAATTTTTTTAAAAAATTACCATGTGCCAAGTATACAGAAGCTTTGACCAAAAAGTGTGATTTCCAAAAAAATGCCAACGAGAATTGTAATGACATATAGTAATACTTGTAGCCACTGATTTCCTCTAGAAAACCAGTAGTACGTAATGTTGCGTAAACTAATTTTTATATTTTTTGTAATTTTTTAAAAAAATTACCATATGCCAATAATACAGAAGCTTTGACCGAAAAGTGTGATTTCCAAAAAAATGCCAACGAGAATTGTAATGACATTTAGTAATACTTGTAGCCACTGATTTTCTCTAGAAAACCAGTAGTACGTAATGTTGCGTAAATTAATTTTTATATTTTTTGTAATCTTAAAAAAAATTACCATGTGCCAACAATACAGAAGCTTTGACCAAAAAGTGTGATTTCCAAAAAAATGCCAACGAGAATTGTAATGACATATAGTAATACTTGTAGCCACTGATTTCCTCTACAAAACCAGTAGTACGTAATGTTGCGTAAATTAATTTTTATATTTTTTGTAATTTTAAAAAAAAAATTACCATGTGCCAATAATACAGAAGCTTTGACCAAAAAGTGTGATTTTCAAAAAATTGCCAACGAGAATTGTAATGACATATAGTAATACTTGTAGCCACTGATTTCCTCTACAAAACCAGTAGTAAGTAATGTTGCGTAAAGAAATTTTTATATTTTTTGTAATTTTTTAAAGATTTCTACCATATGCCAATAATACAGAAGCTTTGACCAAAAAGTGTAATTTCCAATAAATTGCCAACGAGAATTGTAATGACATATAGTAATACTTGTAGCCACTGATTTCCTCTACAAAACCAGTAGTACGTAATGTTGCGTAAATTAATTTTTATATTTTTTGTGATTTTTTAAAAAATTTGCCATATGCCAATAATACAGAAGCTTTGACCAAAAAGTGTGATTTTCAAAAAATTGCCAACGAGAATTGTAATGACATATAGTAATACTTGTAGCCACTGATTTCCTCTACAAAACAAATTTTTATATTTTTTGTATTTTTTAAAATTTTCTACCATATGCCAATAATACAAAAGCTTTGACCAAAAAGTGTTATTTCCAAAAAAATGCCAACGAGAATTGTAATGACATATAGTAATACTTGTAGCCACTGATTTCCTCTAGAAAACCAGTAGTACGTAATGTTGCGTAAATTATTTTTTATATTTTTTGTAATTTTTTAAAAAAAAATTACCATATGCCAATAATACAGAAGCTTTGACCGAAAAGTGTGATTTCCAAAAAAATGCCAACGAGAATTGTAATGACATATAGTAATACTTGTAGCCACTGATTTTCTCTAGAAAACCAGTAGTACGTAATGTTGCGTAAATTAATTTTTATATTTTTTGTAATCTTAAAAAAAAATTACTATGTGCCAATAATACAGAAGCTTTGACCAAAAAGTGTGATTTCCAAAAAAATGTCAACGAGAATTGTAATGACATATAGTAATACTTGTAGCCACTGATTTCCTCTACAAAACCAGTAGTACGTAATGTTGCGTAAATTAATTTTTATATTTTTTGTGATTTTAAAAAAAAAATTACCATGTGCCAATAATACAGAAGCTTTGACCAAAAAGTGTGATTTCCAAAAAAATGCCAACGAGAATTGTAATGACATATAGTAATACTTGTAGCCACTGATTTCCTCTAGAAAACCAGTAGTACGTAATGTTGCGTAAATTATTTTTTATATTTTTTGTATTTTTTTAAAAAAAATTACCATATGCCAATAATACAGAAGCTTTGACCAAAAAGTGTGATTTCCAAAAAAATAACAACGAGAATTGTAATGACATATAGTAATACTTGTAACCACTGATTTTCTCTAGAAAACCGGTAGTACGTAATGTTGCGTAAATTAATTTTTATATTTTTTGTAATTTTTTAAAGATTTCTACCATATGCAAATAATACAGAAGCTTTGACCAAAAAGTGTGATTTCCAAAAAAATGCCAACGAGAATTGTAATGACATATAGCAATACTTGTAGCCACTGATTTCCTCTACAAAACCAGTAGTATGTAATGTTGCGTAAATTAATTTTTATATTTTTTATGATTTTTCCAAATTATCTCCACCACGTGCAAATATTTTCTTCCAACCTAAAAGCTTATATATTCCACCTACCAAAAAGCTCGTTTTCAGAAAAGCTTCCATACCAAAAAATTCACCTGCCATACTGAACATTATCCGGATTCTGGAGAAGAATGTAAATTCCAAAAAATTGCCAACGAGAATTGTAATGACATAGTAATACTTGTATTTTTTTGTATTTTTTAAAATTTTCTACCATATGCCAATAATACAAAACCTTTGACCAAAAAGCGTTATTTCCACAAAATTGCCAACGAGAATTGTAATGACATATAGTAATACTTGTAGCCACTGATTTTCTCTAGAAAACCAGTAGTACGTAATGTTGCCTAAATTATTTTTTATATTTTTTGTAATTTTAAAAAAAAAATTACCCATATGCCAATAATACAGAAGCTTTGACCAAAAAGTGTGATTTCCAAAAAAATGCCAACGAGAATTGTAATGACATATAGTAATACTTGTAGCCACTGATTTCCCCTACAAAACCAGTAGTACGTAATGTTGCGTAAATTAATTTTTATATTTTTTGTAATTTTTTAAAAAAAATTACCATATGCCAATAATACAGAAGCTTTGACCAAAAAGTGTAATTTCCAAAAAATTGCCAACGAGAATTGTAATGACATATAGTAATACTTGTAGCCACTGATTTCCTCTACAAAACCAGTAGTACCTAATGTTGCGTAAATTAATTTTTATATTTTTTATGATTTTTCCAAATTATCTCCACCACGTGCAAATATTTTCTTCCAACCTAAAAGCATATATATTCCACCTACCAAAAAGCTCGTTTTCAGAAAAGCTTCCATACCAAAAAGTTCACCTGCCATACTGAACATTATCCGGATTCTGGAGAAGAATGTAAATTCCAAAAAATTGCCAACGAGAATTGTAATGACATATGGTGATACTTGTAGCCACTGATTTCCTCTACAAAACCAGTAGTACGTAACGTTGCGTAAATTATTTTATATATTTTTTATAATTTTTTAAAATTTTCTACCATATGCCAATAATACAGAAGCTTTGACCAAAAAGTGTGATTTCCAAAAAATTGCCAACGAGAATTGTAATGACATATAGTAATACTTGTAGCCACTGATTTCCTCTACAAAACCAGTAGTACGTAATGTTGCGTAAATTATTTTTTATAGTTTTTATAATTTTTTAAAACTTTCTACCATATTTTTTAAAACTTTCTACCATTTAAAAAAAAATTACCATATGCCAATAATACAGAAGCTTTGACCGAAAAGTGTGATTTCCAAAAAAATGCCAACGAGAATTGTAATGACATATAGTAATACTTGTAGCCACTGATTTTCTCTAGAAAACCAGTAGTACGTAATGTTGCGTAAATTAATTTTTATATTTTTTGTAATCTTAAAAAAATTACCATGTGCCAATAATACAGAAGCTTTGACCAAAAAGTGTGATTTCCAAAAAAATGTCAACGAGAATTGTAATGACATATAGTAATACTTGTAGCCACTGATTTCCTCTACAAAACCAGTGGTACGTAATGTTGCGTAAATTAATTTTTATATTTTTTGTAATTTAAAAAAAAAATTACCATGTGCCAATAATACAGAAGCTTTGACCAAAAAGTGTGATTTCCAAAAAAATGTCAACGAGAATTGTAATGACATATAGTAATACTTGTAGCCACTGATTTCCTCTAGAAAACCAGTAGTACGTAATGTTGCGTAAATTATTTTTTATATTTTTTGTAATTTTTTTAAAAAAAATTACCATATGCCAATAATACAGAAGCTTTGACCAAAAAGTGTGATTTCCAAAAAAATGCCAACGAGAATTGTAATGACATATAGTAATACTTGTAGCCACTGATTTTCTCTAGAAAACCAGTAGTACGTAATGTTGCGTAAATTATTTTTTATATTTTTTGTAATTTTTTTAAAAAAAATTACCATATGCCAATAATACAGAAGCTTTGACCAAAAAGTGTGATTTCCAAAAAAATGCCAACGAGAATTGTAATGACATGTCGTAATACTTGTAGCCACTGATTTTTTTTAGAAAACCAGTAGTACGTAATGTTGCGTAAATTAATTTTTATATTTTTTGTAATTTTTTAAAGATTTCTACCATATGCAAATAATACAGAAGCTTTGACCAAAAAGTGTGATTTCCAAAAAAATGCCAACGAGAATTGTAATGACATATAGCAATACTTGTAGCCACTGATTTCCTCTACAAAACCAGTAGTACGTAATGTTGCGTAAATTAAATTTTATATTTTTTATGATTTTTCCAAATTATCTCCACCACGTGCAAATATTTTCTTCCAACCTAAAAGCTTATATATTCCACCTACCAAAAAGCTCGTTTTCAGAAAAGCTTCCATACCAAAAAGTTCACCTGCCATATTGAACATTATCCGGATTCTGGAGAAGAATGTAAATTCCAAAAAATTGCCAACGAGAATTGTAATGACATATAGTAATACTTGTAGCCACTGATTTCCTCTACAAAACCAGTAGTACGTAATGTTGCGTAAATTAATTTTTATATTTTTTGTAATTTTTTAAAAAATTTTGCCATATGCCAATAATACAGAAGCTTTGACCAAAAAGTGTGATTTCCAAAAAATTGCCAACGAGAATTGTAATGCCATATAGTAATACTTGTAGCCACTGATTTCCTCTACAAAACCAGTAGTACGTAATGTTGCGTAAATTAATTTTTATATTTTTTGTAATTTTTTTAAAAAAAATTACCATATGCCAATAATACAGAAGCTTTGACCAAAAAGTGTGATTTCCCAAAAAATTTCCAACGAGAATTGTAATGACATATAGTAATATTTGTAGCCACTGATTTCTTCTACAAAACCAGTAGTACGTAATGTTGCCTAAATTAATTTTTATATTTTTTGTAATTTTTTAAAGATTTCTACCATATGCCAATAATACAGAAGCTTTGACCAAAAAGTTTGATTTCCAAAAAATTGCCAACGAGAATTGTAATGACATTTGGTAATACTTGTAGCCACTGATTTCCTCTACAAAACCAGTAGTACGTAATGTTGCGTAAATTAATTTTTATATTTTTTGTATTTTTTAAAAATTTTCTACCATATGCCAATAATACAGAAGCTTTGACCAAAAAGTGTGATTTCCAAAAAATTGCCAACGAGAATTGTAATGACATATAGTAATACTTGTAGCCACTGATTTCCTCTACAAAACCAGTAGTACGTAATGTTGCGTAAATTATTTTTTTATATTTTTTATAATTTTTTAAAACTACCATATGCCAATAATGCAGAAGCTTTGACCAAAAAGTGTGATTTCCAAAAAAAAATGCCAACGAGAATTGTAATGACATTTGGTAATACTTGTAGCCACTGATTTTCTCTACAAAACCAGTAGTACATCATGTTGCGTAAACTAATTTTTATATTTTTTATGATTTTTCCAAATTATATGCCAGACGTACAGAGTTCATCGAACAAAAAGCTCTCTACTGGCACTCTACCTACCAAAAAGCTCCTCTTCAGAAAAACTAGCAAACCAAAAAGTTCACCAGCCATATTGCATAGTATCCGCATCCTGGTGGTGAGTATACGAAACTGAAATCTTACAAGAAATTGGCTCTGAAAACTGAAACTTATCCGCTCGACGCGCCAACTAGATTTCATTATAGGTACCAGTCAAATGATGACGAAAGTATGTTCTACCAACCGAAAAGCTTATGTACGCCACCTACCGAAAAGCTCTTTTTCAGAAAAGCTTTTATACCAAAAAGTTCACCTGTCATACTGAACATTATCCGGATCAAGGATGCCAAGTGTTTTTCCAAAAATCTAATATTTTTTTTAAAAAATCTGGAATTGTCTGGATAGCTTAAATTTTTTTGGGAGAGTTATAAATGTTACAAATTATTAATGAAACATATTTGTATGTTATCAAATATATTACAGCTTACTGAAAATTCGATAATTGCACTGCCAATCTGACCATCTTAAACATTTATTTTTCAGCATAGAGCATATGGATTAAAATTGTGTCTCTTAGCTTTCAGTATTTTGGATTGCTGAAACTTCCAGCAATCCAAAATTCGACTAAATTTATTCACTTTTAGCGAAAAGACTAGGGTACGCAAAGAGTGTGCAGAAAGTGAAGCCGAAAAAAGTCTACCTATCGAGCAAAATTAGAATCCAACTTTGCTGCAGAGGTATCAGAGATGGATTCCAATTGTGCTCGATAGGTAGGCTTTTTTGACTTCACTCTTTGCGCAACTCTTCTCTATAGACTGTGGGTATGGTGTGCTTCCAACTTTTCTAAGGCTGTGAACCATTTGGCGATTTTTTTTAACGTTTAGTTAAAATTTGACAGCTTGAAAGTTATTTTCTCTTGAATGGAAAAAATTAACCGAGAGATGATATGGATAATTATTTAGAATTGACAGTTGCGATGAGCACAAGTTGGTAGAGGTGTGAACATTTGTCGATATTTAAAAATTAGTTTTTTTCTTATTACATTAAGTATGACAGTCGTAGCCTCGAAAAGTAAACATCCACATCATGAAATAACCCAAACAAATCTTAACACAACACGTTATCGTTTCCATCTTTATCCCTTAATTTTGTATTGAAAAATATTGACAACCTCCATTAGGTACAGAAAATGTTGCCACCTTTTTATTCTGCATCATGGGCAAAATTTTAACCATTGAGCTGTCAAATTTAACTATCGCTCTGTCAATTTTAACCATGCTCCAGAGTAGGGTTATTTTGCAAATAACATTCGAAGTGTCAGATTTTAACTAAAAGTTAAAAATTTCACCAAATGGTTCACAGCCTAAAAAGTATTGGCGAGTGCTAGCAAATGCTATATTTATCCCTAAGGATTTTGGACTTAGCGTCAGCCTGGTGCATTGGTCAAGTGCCGTGGTTCTGAAGAGACGAAGTCGAAACGCAAACACCTGAACTAATTAACTGATGAACTGTTTTCGTTTCTGAACTTTCAATATTTTATCAAATTTACATTATATTGAAGCATTTTCGAAAAATTAACAATTTGCATCATTAACATAAACTATTGCATGAATGGGAATGGATTCTCCAAATTTTTGAAGATGTCGATAAAATAACCCCTTTCAACCTTTCTCCTATAGAAAGGTTATGCAATCACTCTGAACATCGGCAACATAATCATGGGTCATGTACCATTCGACTCAGTTCGTCGAATTCGGCTAATGTCTGCGTTTGTGCGTATGTATGTGTATGTATGTGACCAAAAAAATGCATATCGGTTACTCGGAGGTGGCCGAACTGATTTTCTCAAACTTAGTCTTAAATGAAAGATACAACCGGATTTAATAAAAACCAGTGAAAAATTTAGTTTGAAATTGTTTTGAGTTTGAAAGTATTTCAAAATTCAAAATAATTTAAAATTTCTTTTTTTTTCTTTTTTTTTGTTGGGATTTGGAACCACCGCGACCATTGAGTTGATCTATTATGGTATACCCCTGCTTAATATCGCATCGGTTCAGGTCGACGAGTTACCATTGAGGGTAACTGTCATTGTCTGATGGTGCGAAGTACCCCAGTCTGGTATAATTCTTAGAATGAATTTAACTACCACATTGAGATTTTCTAACCAGATTTCACAAGGACTTAGTATGACCTTGTTGAAATATTGTTTTCTACGCACTAGTAGTGCTGGACAGTCGCAGAGCAAATGTTGAGAGGTCTCTATATCACAGTCACAAAACCGACAGACTTCTGTTTGACTTCGATTTATTTTTTTCAAATGATATCTGGCTGGGCAGTGCCCCGTAAGTAGCCCAATAACAATGCTTAGTGATTTTTTATTTATGTTTAGTATTTTTTCCATAACTCGCTTGTTTGGAGTTATGAACAGTTTTGATTGCCTTGAAGTTGTTGCAATCCAGTTTGACTGTATTGCATCTTCCTCCCATTTTTTGATTTCCATTTGTAGTACACATTTGGACACCCCGCAGAAAGGCTCTGGTCCAATGAATGGTAAGTTTGAGCCTTGTCTAGCTAGTATATCGGCTTTTTCATTTCCTTCGATTCCACAGTGGCCTGGTACCCAGTACAGATAAACCTGGTTTTTATCAGCCAGTTGCTACAGTAGTGTCATACATTCCCACACCAATTTGGATTGGCATTCGTAGGATTTTAGTGCATTCAGAGCTGCCTGACTGTCAGAAAATATGCAAATCCGTGCGCGTCTATAGTTCCTTTTTAAACATATAGATGTGTAACTCCAGTCCGTCGCGCCTGATCACTGTACAGCACGCCTCGCTTACTCGACCACGACCGATCACCGTAACCGTCTGAATCCAACTGTCTCGTCGTACACACTCTATCACTGTCGAATGTGTTTTCTCTCTTCATCCAACACGTCAAGTAGACCCGTCACTGAAACTCAGAGGATTATCTCTTTTCTCATGTATACGTCAATCTAACCGTTACATCCCTCCCTTTTTTTAGAAATCTAAAGAACATCAGAATCCAATTGATCAATGTTTTATTCACAACCCTAAATTTACCTCACCTACAAAGACTTACCGTATACCTTACAGCACAAAGTCTTCGTACTTAGCTGGTATCTTTCGTCGTCTCTCCAGCGTCGCTCGGTTGTATGCTGAAGGTCCCTCCAGTCTCTCGAACTCATTCTCATTTGTTTCATCCATCGTATTTAGTTTCGGTTTTAATGTTTCCCTCTCAGTGTATTCCTCTTTGCTCTCCTCTAGTTTTTTTTAGATAAGTGCTGTTACGAACATAAATTTTACCTGTCTCGTTGGATTTGATCTGAACTGCTCCTCCGTTGACATCAACCACTTCGAACTCTTCTGCTGTGAAATTCGGCTGCAATGCACCTTTTTTCAGATTCCGCTGTAGTACCGTATCACCCCTGTCCAAATTGTGATGCGTAGCGTTGCGTTTAGTGTCTGCTATTTGCTTGTGATATTCCTTTAATTCCATGTCCTTAGCCTTAGCTGCTTCCAATGACAGTGAAGGAGGTTGATGTATGGACGGTATGCCGTTGTATATTTCCCTCCCAAACATCATTTTATACGGAGACAATCCGGTTGTCTCTTGTGGAGTGGAGTGATATAGTATTAAATATTCGCTCAAATCAGTTTTCCAATCAGTTCCTTGAATGGAGCTGATTTTCACCCTTTTCCCTATGTTGCGCATCTGCCTTTCTACGGCGCCATTTTGTTCGGGCCAATATGGGGTAGAAAGATTAAGATGTATTCCGTAGCTGAAGCAAAAATTTTTAAATTCATGGGCCTTGAATTGCGGGCCATTATCAGCGGTGATTGACCTTGGAATTCCAAATAAGCTAAACGTTTTCAAAAGCACTCCGATAACCCGTTGTGTGGTGGCCGGTTTCATTGGTTCGGCTTGAATAAAACGTGAGGTATAGCAAACAACGACAAGCAATGACATGTCTCCGGGAAGGCCTTCTTTGAAGTCTATTGCAACATCTTGCCATGGTTGCGTGGGGAGTCGTCGAGACATAGGATTGGGTTTATCGGGAAGAGATGTCATTTTACACGGTTTGCAATTTTTAACGGTTGCCTCTATCATTTTGTCCATAGTTGGAAACCAAACCTTAGCTCCGAGTTGTGCTTTCATGGAGGTACTTCCTTGATGTCCGAGATGGGCCAGATTGATCACTCTCTCAACGCTTTTGGTACAACTATTCTGTCACCCCGTAGAATCAGCTCTCCGAACAAAGACAAGTCCTCCTTGATAGTCGCGGTTTTGTATTCCCTTGAAACCTCTTCCCAATCCGCCGAGTATATCGCTGCTTTGACCTTCTGGAGCTCTTCGTCTACAATTGAGGCTTCTTCCAGCTCTTCCACACTTATAGCACATGGCCGCACTTCTTCTGCTAGCCACGCAATAACATCTGGTTCCGCTTCAGAAATCTCTAGCACCTGGGACAATCTGGATAGTGGGTCAGCTAAATTTTTTCCCCAGGTTCATATTCAACGGTAAAATCGAAACTTAGTAACCGCAAAATCCAGCGCTCGATGCGAGCTGATGGTTTTGATTGCGATTTGTTGAATAAATATGCGAGTGGTTTACAATCCGTCACCAAGGTAAAATGGTAAAATGGATTCCGTATAAATAAATGAACAGCTTTTCCATTGCCCATATTATGGCAAGGCACTCCTTTTCTGTTTGGCAGTATTTCTTTTCGTGATCTGCCAAACTCTTCGAAATGCATGAAACTGTTCTAGGGATGTCGTTCTTCATTTGGACCAGTATGGCGCCTAAACCGTATGGGCTCGCATCTGTAATTAATCGCGTTTCGTCCTTCGGGTCAAAATAACCTAAAGATTCAACCTTTCCCAAGATTGATTTAATAGCTTTTAATTCTTGGTGCTGCTCTTCCCCCCCACACAAAAGAACTCTCTTTCAGCAGCAAGGATCGCATGTGACGGGTAATCGAAGCTAGGTTGGGAACAAATTTTCCGACAAAGTTGATCAACCCTAAAAGAGATCTCAGTTCTGTCATTGAGCTGGGAGGTTGTAAATCCAGAATTGCTCTGATTTTCTCGTCCGTAGGTCTGATGACCTCTGTTGAAACGTGATGACCCAGAAAAATTACTTCTCTTACTCCAAACTGAGATTTTTGCTCGTTGACCTTCATGTTCATCTGTTGTAAACGATCCAGAACTTCTTTTAGTGTTTGGTCATGTTCCTCATCAGTTGCTCCGTAGATCAGTAGATCATCCATGTATACTATCAATCCATTAATACCTCTAAAAAGATTTTCCATCTCCCTTTGGAATAGTTCGGGAGCCGACTTTATACCAAACATAAGTCGGCAAAATCTGTATACCCCGCTTCTTGCGACAAATGTGGTAACGTTTCGGCTCTCCCGATCCAGTTCGAAATGATAATACGCCGTTTCCAAATCAATTTTCGACAGTTTTGATACTTTTCGAACGGACGCTATCGCCGCGTCAATATTTGGTATTGGGTAGTTCTCTCGTCGTACAGCCCTATTTACCGCTCTCATATCCACGCACATGCGAAGCCGTCCGTTGCTTTTCCGGATTGGTACCAAAGGTGAAACCCACGTCAATGGGCCCTCGGCTCGTTCGATGATGTTCTTTTGAAGAAGTTCTTGAATTTCGGTTTCGACATCTGCCTCCATTGCGATGGGGAATCTCCGGGCAGCTTGTGCAATTGGCTGAACGTTTCCATCAACCTGTATTTTCAGTGTCACGTTCGGTACCTTTGGAAATTCCGAAAGATTATCGACGGGATTTTCTTGGCTTATTTGGTTTATGTTATAACCGATTTTGAGCACTCCCAATGCAAATGCTGTGCTTTTACTAAGCAGATTCGTTTGACCTAGAGGAGCAACAAGAATGTGTGACCAAATCCCTGAGTCAGCTCCTGGTATCATGATTTCCGCCTCGAAAACATGGCTGAACGCAATATTTTCGTCAGAAGCGAAAGGTTTTAGTCTCATATCATCACGATCGGGAATCCTTTCATTCAAGATATGTGCTTTGTTATTCTTGATAAACTCAAAGGTTTGAGCGTTGATTATATTTGCCGGCGACCCCGAATCAATTAACAAAGCCACCTCAACTCCTCCAATTTTCATATGAAGCACTTCGTTAAGTTCTTTATCCTCAACGAAAAACACCGCTTTGTTATTCTCGTGATTCTCTGTAATAGCGAGCACTCGTTTGGGTTGAGCCGATGGTTTGTGGAAATCAGTTTCGTTTTTCTTCCTTTTACGACAGCACACTTTAAAATGGCCCTTAGTACCGCAATTAAAACAAGCAAAGTCCCTGGCCGCACATTTCTCCGTTTCTCTGGCAAAATGGCCATATCTATTACAGTTATAGCACTTCTTAGAACTTTTCTGATCACTGTTTGGAGCTCTCGATTTCTGGTCTGTTATTCGTTGGACAATCGGCATTTCACATATCTGTTATTAATTTTATAATATAATAAGAAGATAAATAAAAATAGTACTTACTGATTCGTCATGTGTTCTAATTATTTACCGTTGTTGGATGTCTCTCGTATTGCCTGGTTTGCCTCTGCACTTCTTCGAGGGTTTTGCCGAGAGTAATCAAATCGCGTAATGTTGTATCCTCTGTCAGCAGACGTTTCCTCAGGTCAGATGATTTGCATCCTTCGATTATCTGATCCACAATCATGTCGTCGATATCAGTGAAAGCACACCGATTTGCTTGATCCTGCACCCTGAACACATATTCTTCAAAAGGCTCCAGCTCTTCTTGCTTCATTGCTCGCAGGAGGTGTCTTTCGAAACGTTTTTTTGATTGTGGCGCAAAATATTTCTCAAGCGACATAATTCCTGAATCATATTTGACTAGCACAAGTTCTCCACTACCATCAACTGCGGGTGTTTGCACTTCCCATCTGAACACTTTATCATAGTAAGATTGTAGCTCAAGGCCACCCAGCACCAGTAAGAGATCATATTTTTCCGTATCTTCTTGAATCGAATTAGCTTTGAGAAACCTCTCAAACGCTCTTTTCCATTTAAGCCAATCGCCTCTGGGATCACTACTGATTTTGAACGGTGGCATTGCCGATGCATCTGAAACAATCACATTTTCAAAGGAAATCACTAAATTACACAAAGAAATTTTTTTCAATGCCGTGTGATATGCGGTTCTTAATTATCTCTTATGTATGCACTTATATCCATTTTTTCCAAGCACTGTCAGACTGATCATCCTTAGTCTGGATAATCAAGTATCCCATGTCATAACCATGGGATGCACATATATATACATCTCAACATCACTGCACGAAGCATAATTTCCTAAATCTCTTATCTTTTCTCTTCAGCATAACCCAGTACGTAGCGTACCCCGCACCTTGCAGGGCACTAGACATGTCCTGCACGAAGCAACTCTGCACGATCTAAACGTTGCACGAAGAAAGCTGCACGAAGCATACCTTGTACGAAGGGCATTCAGTGTAAAGCAATCTCTGCACAAAGCACACTTTGCACGAAGCAAACTTTTGTAAATTAAACTGTATCCCTGCATATAGCACAACCTAGCACGTAGCATAACCTAGCACGTAGCACACCGCGGCACAAAGACCTCTTCACAGAAATAATATTTTCCGCAACTCATGCTATTGAACTAATAATTTCAATCAAAGGATCGTTTGTTACGAAGCAACACTCATGTTGAATACACATTACTTTTCCAGTGCTTTTTTCTATGCCATCGTATAATTCTTAGCTTCTTTCTTCTCCGCATTAATTATTTTTTATATTGAACATCCCACTAGTCAGTTGACCAGCGATGAATAAAAAAAATAAATTCGCAAGTATTTTCGACGGCCATCTTTTTCACTATTCATTCTATTTTTCTTTTCCATTTGCACGCCATTTTGTTTTACTATAGGACGCTTCGTTTGTTCCGCATTGCCATTAATTTCAGTAATCTAATTAGTTAAAACTTTTTTATTCTAGCATGGCGCGGCACTAGATAGTTTTTTTTTTATAATGTGGTTAATTTTGCACTAAGCACAGTTTTCACCCACCGATTTTCATCCTCGTCGCCATTGTAACTCCAGTCCGTCGCGCCTGATCACTGTGCAGCACGCCTCGCTTACTCGACCACGACCGATCACCGTAACCGTCTGAATCCAACTGTCTCGTCGTACACACTCTATCACTGTCGAATGTGTTTTCTCTCTTCATCCAACACGTCAAGTAGACCGTCACTGAAACTCAGAGGATTATCTCTTTTCTCATGTATGCGTCAATCTAACCGTTACAAGATGCACACTCTAAGATGGCATATATTTCTGCAAGGAAAACAGTTGTCCATCTTCCCATTGGTATCGAGACATCAAGCCCAGGACCAGTCACTCCAGCTCCAGTGCTATCGTTCATTTTTGATCCATCTGTGTAGAAATTAATTGATCCTGGTAGAATATTTGAGCCTCCTATCTCCCAAGTTCGACGGTCCATTTCAACCACTTGGTACGGTATGTCTAGGTTTAGGCTTTTTTCCATCCAGTCTTCATTCATTGCTACTAATGGATTCATGAAGAAATCTTTCAGTATACTCAGATGCCCAAAAAGATTGCCTTCAAGAAAATTATTGTTTCTTCGCAGCCTTAGTGCACTCTTTTTGGCTTCCATTTGCACGTATTGATGCAGTGGAAGCTTATTAAGAGCTGCGTCTATGGCCTTTGTTGGTGTACTATACATTGCTCCTGTTATGGCCGTGCAGGCCAAGCGTTGTAATTTGTCTAATTTTTTCCGGGCCGTACATTGCTTTGTTTTCGGCCACCATACTAGTGCAGCATACACATCATTTTAGGTTTAAGCCCTCACTTTTTTCCAAAAGTTTTCTTACTTATCCAGAGAGCATTTGTGGCTTTGCATATTACCTGCTCTAAGTGTAAGTTCCAGTTAAGTTTCTCATCTAGAATGACTCCTAAATATTTTGTACTTGACGAATATTTTAGGATAGATCCATTAATTGTCAGACTTTTGAGCGTCACTTTTCTTCTGCGAGTAAACGGAACCAAATCTGCTTTAGAGGGGTTTATGTTTAACCCTTCTCCTTGGCACCACTGGAAAGTGCAGTTCAATGCAGATTGCATTCGATCTGTGATGATGTCGTCGAACTTCCCACGAATTATTATGACCACGTCGTCAGCAAATAGCCAACTTCAAAGCCTTTTTCCGCAAGTTTATTGAGTAGATCGTCTACAATAAGCGACCATAGCAAGGGCGACAATACACCTCCTTGAGGACATCCCTTAGTGGTCGTTATTGTTATGGACGATTCCCCCAATTCAGCAGATACTTTTCTGTTATTCAGCATTTCCATGATCCAGACTTTAATGCAAGGATCAAAGTTTCTTTTCTCCATTGATTTTTTTATCGATTTGTAAGATGCGTTATCGAAAGCACCTTCTATATCAAGAAATGCTACTAGAGCAATTTCTTTTTTCTCGAGAGTACTCTCTATTTTGGTTACTAATTTATGTAGAGCTGTGACAGTAGATTTATTTGATTGGTATGCAAATTGAGATTTACTAAGGGGATTTAGTTGTAAATATTTTGATTTTATGTGTTCGTCAATTATCTTTTCCATGACTTTAAGCACGGTAGATGTTAGGCTTATTGGTCTAAAAGATTTTGGGTTTGTTTTGTCTTTTTTGCTTGCTTTAGGAATGAAGACAACGCGAACTTGGTTCCATATTTTTGGTATGTGACCAAGTTTTAAACTTGCTTCGAAAATTGTTGTTAAGGAATCAAGCAATGCGTCTCCACCCCTTTGTAGAAGTGCAGGAAAAATACCATCCCTTCCAGGAGATTTGAACGGTTCAAAGGAATTCACGGCCCATTCAAGATTTCTTAACAAGATGAATATTTTTGGCGGAGTTCGGACCCCTCGAACTCTCCTCCTGGATCCGCCACTGGTTTCAAGTGTTTTATCGTCGACACATAGCATCCCAAGTTCGTGGCTGTCGAACCATTGTATGTATGTGCAAACGTACTGAGTATGTAATATACATTTTCATCATCGTATTGAACATAACCAGCCATAGAATCGTAGTTTGCACAAATGAGAAAGGCACAATTGCACCACTAGGCGGATTAAAACAGGTTTTTTAGCATTGGAAATGCTTTACTCTACTATATGGGGCTGGGGTTAGGTGTAAAACTAAAGTCTGATTTCGAACTAGGTCACGAAAATGTGGCAGATTTTAATCGACTGTAGTGCTGTTAATTGTTGACGGATTTGCGTCATTTAAATACTAATCGATTCAAAGAAGTCCAATTTAAAAATTGGTTGCAACTATAAATAGGGATCTTTAATTTGGAAAAATTGTGCCAGTTTTTCGTATTTATTGATAGCAGGTGTCCTTACGAGTGCACTCATATCATTCTTAAACCTTAATTATTCTTTTTTGATTTTTAAATTAAAAAGATGGGTGGGTAATGCCTAGGACATAACCGGAGTGTCGTGACTACTCGTTTGACTTGTAATTCAAATCGAATGATACTCAATAAAATATGTGGGAATGTTTCAAGTTATTCTTTATAATAATTATGGTGGTTTTGAAAACAACCTTTGTTGTTGGCGTCTGCGTTGATAAGGGATGCGCTGGATTCTAAGCTCGTTGAGACATTCATTCATGAAATGAACAATTTTCTTGCTTTGAAATATCAATGTTAAAATCTCTCGAAACAACCATCGGAATCTTTTCCGTACAGAAATGAATACGCTTAGCGAAAAAACTAGGGGCGGGTAATGTCCGGGACATAACCGCGATGCTCATATTCTTAAAATTCTGCTTGTATCTCTTTCAAATGGCTAAATTTTACTCATTAAGTTCGATTCACCGGGCTCAGCAAAATTTTCCTGGGGATCCCGTTCGTTAGTATATTCAGCAAAACAATTTTATTACCGAGTTCTCCGCGTTGAATACAGGTCAATAATTTCATATAATGATTTCAACATGCAGACAATGTACATGTATGACAGGTGGGAGTGTTCTGAAGTGGTTTTAGTGGAGGTAACAACATAAAATCATGTATTGGACATTTTACAATGATTCTCCTTAACCCTGCAAAACCACGTGGTTGGCAGCAGAGGGTTAAGTTGTTTGGAAGAGATGACAGTTAATAACTTTTCGAGGCTGCGACTGTCATACTTAATGTAATAAGAAAAAAACTAATTTTTGAATATCGACAAATGTTCACACCTCTACCAACTTGTGCTCATCGCAGCTGTCAATTCTAAATAATTATCCATATGTCAACTTTTGAAATGGTTCGCTCTCTCGGTTAATTTTTTCCATTCAAGAGAAAATAACTTTCAAGCTGTCAAATTTTAACTAAACGTTAAAAAAATCGCCAAATGGTTCACAGCCTTAGAAAAGTTGGAAGCACACCATACCCACAGTCTATAGAGAAGAGTTGCTCAAAGAATGAAGTCAAAAAAGCCTACCTATCGAGCACAATTGGAATCCATCTCTGATACCTCTGCAGCAAAGTTGGATTCTAATTTTGCTCGATAGGTAGACTTTTTTCGGCTTCACTTTCTGCACACTTGTTGCGCGCACCCCTCGTGCGACCACGCACCTTGTATCCAGAAACCTTGACCTGACGAATAGGGATGAAAGACGACAAATGTCATCGGACGAGGAAGCAAACGTTGTCTGCAGTGTCATTTCCTTGAGTCCGCCTGCTGAGTTTACACGAGGTTTTTTGGTAACGCCAATTAGTTTGGAATTTAGTCTATATATTTCTAATCGTTCGACCAAGTTCGATCACTGATATCGCTATATTTAAACTTTATAATCAAGGTAATAATATTTGTAATTCATTGAAGATTCAAAACTAATATCCCAGCAAACCAGCAATCGTATATGAAAGTTTACAATAAATTACAAATAATGACAGACTAAATCAAAATTACAAATAGTGCAAGCAAAAATTATGTTTTGTTGTAAAAAGTTCACATAAAATGCAAATCTATTATCGAAATACAATGTTGACTTGAAGTTATTTATTAGTCCACTACAACTTAAAACAAAATTGTTAATTCGGAATATTAATGACAATTTTGAAACATTGAATAAGAATCAATTTGCAATTTGATTAAACTGCAAAATCGTTCAAAAAATGTTCACCTCTTTATAGCTCTTCACAAATTCTCTGCAAAACTCGTTCAATATTTGAGCAGTAAAAATGTACGCATTACTTATTAACTCTCCGGATGTCGCGTAAATGTCCCATTGAGCGAGCAACCGCTGGTGCGCTAAGACGATTTCGCTAGCTTTTCAGAGCACTTTCGGACTTCCGGAAAGTTAAAGAATGTCGGTTGTGATTTGACAGGTATAGAAGGTATCATTAGAGTTCCATATTTAGATTGGATTATGGTATTTCTAGATCGTAATCACAAAGAGATAAAAATGATTAAAAATAAACGTTGCTTGACAGTGTATAGATAGATGAGTACATAGCGGATATGCTGGGGATACGAAGTTCTCAGGTTCGAAACTGGAAGTAAATGGTAGCAGGTAATTTTAATAATTAATTCCAACCTCACCCATGAAAAACATCTATCAGTGTGGTTGGGCGTAAGTGTCTAATAGAGAATTATGGAAATTTCATCCTGATTTTTTATTTGCATAATACTCTTTGTTATCACATTCTATATGAATGCAACTCACTTTATAAATCATTGAGGACATTAAGCTGTATAAACCTTCATGTGTTATTGTAAAGTTGATTATATATAAACTCAAAATGAAAAACTAGATGATTGTATAATGCTTCTGATGAGATCAAAATTCGTCGTAAATCACAAGGTTCTACTATACCGATTTGTTGTACGTATAGGGCCTCCACTTTCGTTCACATAGAAGGGATCTGTGCATTTTATACAATCAATTTATATCGTTTAAGAGTATAGTTAATCAAATTGTAACTTACTAAAGTGAATCAAAATGTTGGCTGGGATTGTATTAAGTTCAGGATTGCGAGTAGTTGTGGTTAGCTTTGTCTGCGTTCGATAATCGCGCTATATCGGCCTGAAAGCTAAGGATATTTTTCCTTCACGTTATCCCAGGCTTCTCCCGTTCCGGACAACGAGAGATAGAGACCTACAAAACGTAAGTCCTTCGCAATTGCAAAGATAAATAATTAAAATTCCTATTATGAATTTGCAGGAGATTTTAATTCGAGTGAATAAAGAATTTAAAATAACGGAACCCGTTTCTCTGTCGCTGGCACAACAACACTCTTTGCGTACCTTTATACGGCCTTTGACCATACCCTAGTCTTTTCGCTAAAAGTGAATAAATTTTGTCGAATTTTGGATTGCTGGAAGTTTCAGCAATCCAAAATACTGAAAGCTAAGAGACACAATTTTAATCCATATGCTCTATGCTGAAAAATAAATGTTTAAGATGGTCAGATTGGCAGTGCAATTATCGAATTTTCAGTAAGCTCTAATATATTTGATAACATACAAATATGTTTCATTAATAATTTGTAACATTTATAACTCTCCCAAAAAAATTTAAGCCATCCAGACAATTCCAGATTTTAAAAAAAAAAATTAGATTTTTGGAAAAACACTTGGCATCCTTGATCCGGATAATGCTCAGTATGACAGGTGAACTTTTTGGTATGGAAGCTTTTCTGAAAAAGAGCTTTTCGGTAGGTGGCGTATATAAGCTTTTCGATTGGTAGAACATACTTTCGTCATCTGGTACCTATAATGAAATCTAGTTGGCACGTCGAGCGGATAAGTTTTAGTTTTCAGAGCCAATTTCTTGTAAGATTTTAGTTTCGTATACTCACCACCAGGTTGCGGATACTATGCAATATGGCTGGTGAACTTTTTGGTTTGCTAGCTTTTCTGAAGAGGAGCTTTTTGGTAGGTAGAGTGCCAGTAGAGAGCTTTTTGTTCGATGAACTCTGTACGTCTGGCATATAATTTGGAAAAATCATAAAAAATATAAAAATTAGTTTACGCAACATGATGTACTACTTGATTTGTAGAGGAAATCAGTGGCTACAAGTATTACCATATGTCATTACAGTTCTTGTTGGCATTTTTTTGGAAATCACACTTTTTGGTCAAAGCTTCTGTATTATTGGCATATGGTAGAAATCTTTAAAAACTTACAAAAAATATAAAAATTAATTTACGCAACATTACGTACTACTGGTTTTGTAGAGGAAATCAGTGGCTACAAGTATTACCATATGTCATTACAATTCTCGTTGGCAATTTTTTGCAATTTACATTCTTCTCCAGAATCCGGATAATGTTCAGTATGGCAGGTGAACTTTTTGGTATGGAAGCTTTTCTGAAAACGAGTTTTTTGGTAGGTGGAATATATAAGCTTTTTGGTTGGAAGAAAATATTTGCACGTGGTGGAGATAATTTGGAAAAATCATAAAAAATATAAAAATTAATTTACGCAACATTACGTACTACTGGTTTTGTAGAGGAAATCAGTGGCTACAAGTATTACTATATGTCATTACAATTCTCGTTGGCAATTTTTTGGAAATAACACTTTTTGGTCAAAGCTTTTGTATTATTGGCATATGGTAGAAATCTTTAAAAAATTACAAAAAATATAAATATTAATTCACGCAACATTACGTACTACTGGTTTTGTAGAGGAAATCAGTGGCTACAAGTATTACTATATGTCATTACAATTCTCGTTGGCAATTTTTTGGAATTTACATTCTTCTCCAGAATCCGGATAATGTTTAGTATGGCAGGTGAACTTTTTGGTACGGAAGCTTTTCTGAAAACGAGCTTTTTGGTAGGTGGAATATATAAGCTTTTTGGTTGGAAGAAAATATTTGCACGTGGTGGAGATAATTTGGAAAAATCATAAAATATATAAAAAATAATTTACGCAACATTACGTACTACTGGTTTTGTAGAGGAAATCAGTGGCTACAAGTATTGCTATATGTCATTACAATTCTCGTTGGCAATTTTTTGGAAATCACACTTTTTGGTCAAAGCTTCTGTATTATTGGCATATGGTAGAAATCTTTAAAAAATTACAAAAAATATAAAAATTAATTTACGCAACATTACGTACTACTGGTTTTGTAGAGGAAATCAGTGGCTACAAGTATTACTATATGTCATTACAATTCTCGTTGGCAATTTTTTGGAAATCACACTTTTTGGTCAAAGCTTCTGTATTATTGGCATATGGTAGAAAGTTTTAAAAAATTATAAAAAATATAAAACATAATTTACGCAACATTACGTACTACTGGTTTTCTAGAGGAAATCAGTGGCTACAAGTATTACTATATGTCATTACAATTCTCGTTGGCAATTTTTTGGAAATCACACTTTTTGGTCAAAGCTTCTGTATTATTGGCATATGGTAGAAAATTTTAAAAAAATACAAAAAATATAAAAATTAATTTACGCAACATTACGTACTACTGGTTTTGTAGAGGAAATCAGTGGCTACAAGTATTACTATATGTCATTACAATTCTCGTTGGCAATTTTATGGAAATCACACTTTTTGGTCAAAGCTTCTGTATTATTGGCATATGGCAAATTTTTTTAAACAATTACAAAAAATATAAAAATTAATTTACGCAACATTACGTACTACTGGTTTTGTAGAGGAAATCAGTGGCTACAAGTATTGCTATATGTCATTACAATTCTCGTTGGCAATTTTTTGGAAATCACACTTTTTGGTCAAAGCTTCTGTATTATTGGCACATGGTAGAAATCTTTAAAAAATTACAAAAATATAAAAATTAATTTACGCAACATTACGTACTACTGGTTTTGTAGAGGAAATCAGTGGCTACAAGTATTACTATATGTCATTACAATTCTCGTTGGCAATTTTTTGGAATTTACATTCTTCTCCAGAATCCGGATAATGTTCAGTATGGCAGGTGAACTTTTTGGTATGGAAGCTTTTCTGAAAACGAGCTTTTTGGTAGGTGGAATATATAAGCTTTTTGGTTGGAAGAAAATATTTGCACGTGGTGGAGATAATTTGGAAAAATCATAAAAAATATAAAAAATAATTTACGCAACATTACGTACTACTGGTTTTGTAGAGGAAATCAGTGGCTACAAGTATTGTTATATGTCATTACAATTCTCGCTGGCAATTTTTTGGAAATAACACTTTTTGGTCAAAGCTTTTGTATTATTGGCATATGGTAGAAAATTTTAAAAAATTACAAAAAATATAAAAATTAATTTACGCAACATTACGTACTACTGGTTTTGTAGAGGAAATCAGTGGCTACAAGTATTGCTATATGTCATTACAATTCTCGTTGGCATTTTTTTGGAAATCACACTTTTTGGTCAAAGCTTCTGTATTATTGGCATATGAAATTTTTTTTAAAAATTACAAAAAAATATATAAATTAATTTACGCAACATTACGTACTACTGGTTTTGTAGAGGAAATCAGTGGCTACAAGTATTGCTATATGTCATTACAATTCTCGTTGGCATTTTTTTGGAAATCACACTTTATGGTCAAAGCTTCTGTATTATTGGCATATGGTAATTTTTTTAAAAAAATTGCAAAAAAATATAAAAATTAATTTACGCAACATTACGTACTACTGGTTTTGCAGAGAAAATCAGTGGCTACAAGTATTACTATATGCCATTACAATTCTCGTTGGCAATTTTTTGGAAATCACACTTTTTGGTCAAAGCTTCTGTATTATTGGCATATGGTAGAAAGTTTTAAAAAATTATAAAAAATATAAAAAATAATTTACGCAACATTACGTACTACTGGTTTTGTAGAGGAAATCAGTGGCTACAAGTATTACTATATGTCATTACAATTCTCGTTGGCAATTTTATGGAAATCACACTTTTTGGTCAAAGCTTCTGTATTATTGGCATATGGCAAATTTTTTTAAAAAATTACAAAAAATATAAAAATTAATTTACGCAACATTACGTACTACTGGTTTTGTAGAGGAAATCAGTGGCTACAAGTATTACTATATGTCATTACAATTCTCGTTGGCAATTTTATGGAAATCACACTTTTTGGTCAAAGCTTCTGTATTATTGGCATATGGTAGAAAGTTTTAAAAAATTATAAAAAATAATTTACGCAACATTACGTACTACTGGTTTTGTTGAGGAAATCAGTGGCTACAAGTATTACTATATGTCATTACAATTCTCGTTGGCAATTTTATGGAAATCACACTTTTTGGTCAAAGCTTCTGTATTATTGGCATATGGCAGAAAATTTTAAAAAAATACAAAAAATATAAAAATTAATTTACGCAACATTACGTACTACTGGTTTTGTAGAGGAAATCAGTGGCTACAAGTATTACTATATGTCATTACAATTCTCGTTGGCAATTTTTTGGAATTTACATTCTTCTCCAGAATCCGGATAATGTTCAGTATGGCAGGTGAACTTTTTGGTATGGAAGCTTTCCTGAAAACGACCTTTTTGGTAGGTGGAATATATATGCTTTTAGGTTGGAAGAAAATATTTGCACGTGGTGGAGATAATTTGGAAAAATCATAAAAAATATAAAAATTAATTTACGCAACATTAGGTACTACTGGTTTTGTAGAGAAAATCAGTGGCTACAAGTATTACTATATGTCATTACAATTCTCGTTGGTAATTTTTTGGAAATAACACTTTTTGGTCAAAGCTTTTGTATTATTGGCATATGGTAGAAAATTTTAAAAAATTACAAAAAATATAAAAAATAATTTACGCAACATTACGTACTACTGGTTTTGTAGAGGAAATCAGTGGCTACAAGTATTACTATATGTCATTACAATTCTCGTTGGCATTTTTTTGGAAATCACACTTTTTGGTCAAAGCTTCTGTATTGTTGGCATATGAATTTTTTTTTTTTAAATTACAAAAAAATATATAAATTAATTTACGCAACATTACGTACTACTGGTTTTGTAGAGGAAATCAGTGGTTACAAGTATTGCTATATGTCATTACAATTCTCGTTGGCAATTTTTTGGAATTTACATTCTTCTCCAGAATCCGGATAATGTTCAGTATGGCAGGTGAACTTTTTGGTATGGAAGCTTTTCTGAAAACGAGCTTTTTGGTAGGTGGAATATATAAGCTTTTTGGTTGGAAGAAAATATTTGCACGTGGTGGAGATAATTTGGAAAAATCATAAAAAATATAAAAAATAATTTACGCAACATTACGTACTACTGGTTTTGTTGAGGAAATCAGTGGCTACAAGTATTGCTATATGTCATTACAATTCTCGCAGGCAATTTTTTGGAAATAACACTTTTTGGTCAAAGCTTTTGTATTATTGGCATATGGTAGAAAATTTTAAAAAATTACAAAAAATATAAAAATTAATTTACGCAACATTACGTACTACTGGTTTTGTAGAGGAAATCAGTGGCTACAAGTATTACTATATGTCATTACAATTCTCGTTGGCATTTTTTTGGAAATCACACTTTTTGGTCAAAGCCTCTGTATATTGGCATATGAATTTTTTTTAAAATATACAAAAAAATATATAAATTAATTTACGCAACATTACGTACTACTGGTTTTGTAGAGGAAATCAGTGGCTACAAGTATTGCTATATGTCATTACAATTCTCGTTGGCATTTTTTTGGAAATCACACTTTTTGGTCAAAGCTTCTGTATTATTGGCATATGGTAATTTTTTTAAAAAAATTGCAAAAAAATATAAAAATTAATTTACGCAACATTACGTACTACTGGTTTTGTAGAGGAAATCAGTGGCTACAAGTATTACTATATGTCATTACAATTCTCGTTGGCAATTTTTTGGAAATCACACTTTTTGGTCAAAGCTTCTGTATTATTGGCATATGGTAGAAAGTTTTAAAAAATTATAAAAAATATAAAAAATAATTTACGCAACATTACGTACTACTGGTTTTTTAGAGGAAATCAGTGGCTACAAGTATTACTATATGTCATTACAATTCTCGTTGGCAATTTTTTGGAAATAACACTTTTTGGTCAAAGCTTTTGTATTATTGGCATATGGTAGAAATCTTTAAAAAATTACAAAAAATATAAAAATTAATTCACGCAACATTACGTACTACTGGTTTTGTAAAGGAAATCAGTGGCTACAAGTATTACTATATGTCATTACAATTCTCGTTGGCAATTTTTTGGAATTTACATTCTTCTCCAGAATCCGGATAATGTTCAGTATGGCAGGTGAACTTTTTGGTATGGAAGCTTTTCTGAAAACGAGCTTTTTGGTAGGTGGAATATATAAGCTTTTTGGTTGGAAGAAAATATTTGCACGTGGTGGAGATAATTTGGAAAAATCATAAAAAATATAAAAAATAATTTACGCAACATTACGTACTACTGGTTTTGTAGAGGAAATCAGTGGCTACAAGTATTGCTATATGTCATTACAATTCTCGCTGGCAATTTTTTGGAAATAACACTTTTTGGTCAAAGCTTTTGTATTATTGGCATATGGTAGAAAATTTTAAAAAATTACAAAAAATATAAAAATTAATTTACGCAACATTACGTACTACTGGTTTTGTAGAGGAAATCAGTGGCTACAAGTATTACTATATGTCATTACAATTCTCGTTGGCATTTTTTTGAAATCACACTTTTTGGTCAAAGCTTCTGTATTATTGGCATATGAAATTTTTTTTAAAAATTACAAAAAAATATATAAATTAATTTACGCAACATTACGTACTACTGGTTTTGTAGAGGAAATCAGTGGCTACAAGTATTGCTATATGTCATTACAATTCTCGTTGGCATTTTTTTGGAAATCACACTTTTTGGTCAAAGCTTCTGTATTATTGGCATATGGTAATTTTTTTAAAAAAATTGCAAAAAAATATAAAAATTAATTTACGCAACATTACGTACTACTGGTTTTGTAGAGGAAATCAGTGGCTACAAGTATTGCTATATGTCATTACAATTCTCGTTGGCAATTTTTTGGAAATCACACTTTTTGGTCAAAGCTTCTGTATTATTGGCATATGGTAGAAAGTTTTAAAAAATTATAAAAAATATAAAAAATAATTTACGCAACATTACGTACTACTGGTTTTGTAGAGGAAATCAGTGGCTACAAGTATTACTATATGTCATTACAATTCTCGTTGGCAATTTTATGGAAATCACACTTTTTGGTCAAAGCTTCTGTATTATTGGCATATGGCAAAATTTTTTAAAAAATTACAAAAAATATAAAAATTAATTTACGCAACATTACGTACTACTGGTTTTGTAGAGGAAATCAGTGGCTACAAGTATTACTATATGTCATTACAATTCTCGTTGGCAATTTTTTGGAAATCACACTTTTTGGTCAAAGCTTCTGTATTATTGGCATATGGTAGAAAGTTTTAAAAAATTATAAAAAATATAAAACATAATTTACGCAACATTACGTACTACTGGTTTTGTAGAGGAAATCAGTGGCTACAAGTATTACTATATGTCATTACAATTCTCGTTGGCAATTTTTTGGAAATCACACTTTTTGGTCAAAGCTTCTGTATTATTGGCATATGGTAGAAAATTTTAAAAAAATACAAAAAATATAAAAATTAATTTACGCAACATTACGTACTACTGGTTTTGTAGAGGAAATCAGTGGCTACAAGTATTACTATATGTCATTACAATTCTCGTTGGCAATTTTATGGAAATCACACTTTTTGGTCAAAGCTTCTGTATTATTGGCATATGGCAAATTTTTTTAAAAAATTACAAAAAATATAAAAATTAATTTACGCAACATTACGTACTACTGGTTTTGTAGAGGAAGTCAGTGGCTACAAGTATTACTATATGTCATTACAATTCTTGTTGGCAATTTTTTGGAAATAACACTTTTTGGTCAAAGCTTTTGTATTATTGGCATATGGTAGAAATCTTTAAAAAATTACAAAAAATATAAAAATTAATTCACGCAACATTACGTACTACTGGTTTTGTAGAGGAAATCAGTGGCTACAAGTATTACTATATGTCATTACAATTCTCGTTGGCAATTTTTTGGAATTTACATTCTTCTCCAGAATCCGGATAATGTTCAGTATGGCAGGTGAACTTTTTGGTATGGAAGCTTTTCTGAAAACGAGCTTTTTGGTAGGTGGAATATATAAGCTTTTTGGTTGGAAGAAAATATTTGCACGTGGTGGAGATAATTTGGAAAAATCATAAAAAATATAAAAAATAATTTACGCAACATTACGTACTACTGGTTTTGTAGAGGAAATCAGTGGCTACAAGTATTGCTATATGTCATTACAATTCTCGCTGGCAATTTTTTGGAAATAACACTTTTTGGTCAAAGCTTTTGTATTATTGGCATATGGTAGAAAATTTTAAAAAATTACAAAAAATATAAAAATTAATTTACGCAACATTACGTACTACTGGTTTTGTAGAGGAAATCAGTGGCTACAAGTATTACTATATGTCATTACAATTCTCGTTGGCATTTTTTTGGAAATAACACTTTTTGGTCAAAGCTTCTGTATTATTGGCATATGAAATTTTTTTTAAAAATTGCAAAAAAAATATATAAATTAATTTACGCAACATTACGTACTACTGGTTTTGTAGAGGAAATCAGTGGCTACAAGTATTGCTATATGTCATTACAATTCTCGTTGGCATTTTTTTGGAAATCACACTTTTTGGTCAAAGCTTCTGTATTATTGGCATATGGTAATTTTTTTAAAAAAATTGCAAAAAAATATAAAAATTAATTTACGCAACATTACGTACTACTGGTTTTGTAGAGGAAATCAGTGGCTACAAGTATTACTATATGTCATTACAATTCTCGTTGGCAATTTTTTGGAAATCACACTTTTTGGTCAAAGCTTCTGTATTATTGGCATATGGTAGAAAGTTTTAAAAAATTATAAAAAATATAAAAAATAATTTACGCAACATCACGTACTACTGGTTTTGTAGAGGAAATCAGTGGCTACAAGTATTACTATATGTCATTACAATTCTCGTTGGCAATTTTATGGAAATCACACTTTTTGGTCAAAGCTTCTGTATTATTGGCATATGGCAAAATTTTTTAAAAAATTACAAAAAATATAAAAATTAATTTACGCAACATTACGTACTACTGGTTTTGTAGAGGAAATCAGTGGCTACAAGTATTACTATATGTCATTACAATTCTCGTTGGCAATTTTTTGGAAATCACACTTTTTGGTCAAAGCTTCTGTATTATTGGCATATGGTAGAAAGTTTTAAAAAATTATAAAAAATATAAAACATAATTTACGCAACATTACGTACTACTGGTTTTGTAGAGGAAATCAGTGGCTACAAGTATTACTATATGTCATTACAATTCTCGTTGGCATTTTTTTGGAAATCACACTTTTTGGTCAAAGCTTCTGTATTATTGGCATATGAATTTTTTTTTAAAAATTGCAAAAAAATATATAAATTAATTTACGCAACATTACGTACTACTGGTTTTGTAGAGGAAATCAGTGGCTACAAGTATTGCTATATGTCATTACAATTCTCGTTGGCATTTTTTTGGAAATCACACTTTTTGGTCAAAGCTTCTGTATTATTGGCATATGGTAATTTTTTTAAAAAAAATTGCAAAAAAATATAAAAATTAATTTACGCAACATTACGTACTACTGGTTTTGTAGAGGAAATCAGTGGCTACAAGTATTACTATATGTCATTACAATTCTCGTTGGCAATTTTTTGGAAATCACACTTTTTGGTCAAAGCTTCTGTATTATTGGCATATGGTAGAAAGTTTTAAAAAATTATAAAAAATATAAAAAATAATTTACGCAACATTACGTACTACTGGTTTTGTAGAGGAAATCAGTGGCTACAAGTATTACTATATGTCATTACAATTCTCGTTGGCAATTTTATGGAAATCACACTTTTTGGTCAAAGCTTCTGTATTATTGGCATATGGCAAAATTTTTTAAAAAATTACAAAAAATATAAAAATTAATTTACGCAACATTACGTACTACTGGTTTTGTAGAGGAAATCAGTGGCTACAAGTATTACTATATGTCATTACAATTCTCGTTGGCAATTTTTTGGAAATCACACTTTTTGGTCAAAGCTTCTGTATTATTGGCATATGGTAGAAAGTTTTAAAAAATTATAAAAAATATAAAAAATAATTTTTCGCAACATTACGTACGACTGGTTTTGTAGAGGAAATCAGTGGCTACAAGTATTACTATATGTCATTACAATTCTCGTTGGCAATTTTTTGGAATTTACATTCTTCTCCAGAATCCGGATAATGTTCAGTATGGCAGGTGAACTTTTTGGTATGGAAGCTTTTCTGAAAACGAGCTTTTTGGTAGGTGGAATATATAAGCTTTTTGGTTGGAAGAAAATATTTGCACGTGGTGGAGATAATTTGGAAAAATCATAAAAAATATAAAAAATAATTCACGCAACATTACGTACTACTGGTTTTGTAGAGGAAATCAGTGGCTACAAGTATTACTATATGTCATTACAATTCTCGTTGGCAATTTTTTGGAAATAACACTTTTTGGTCAAAGTTTTTGTATTATTGGCATATGGTAGAAATCTTTAAAAAATTACAAAAAATATAAAAATTAATTCACGCAACATTACGTACTACTGGTTTTGTAAAGGAAATCAGTGGCTACAAGTATTACTATATGTCATTACAATTCTCGTTGGCAATTTTTTGGAATTTACATTCTTCTCCAGAATCCGGATAATGTTCAGTATGGCAGGTGAACTTTTTGGTATGGAAGCTTTTCTGAAAACGAGCTTTTTGGTAGGTGGAATATATAAGCTTTTTGGTTGGAAGAAAATATTTGCACGTGGTGGAGATAATTTGGAAAAATCATAAAAAATATAAAAAATAATTTACGCAACATTACGTACTACTGGTTTTGTAGAGGAAATCAGTGGCTACAAGTATTGCTATATGTCATTACAATTCTCGCTGGCAATTTTTTGGAAATAACACTTTTTGGTCAAAGCTTTTGTATTATTGGCATATGGTAGAAAATTTTAAAAAATTACAAAAAATATAAAAATTAATTTACGCAACATTACGTACTACTGGTTTTGTAGAGGAAATCAGTGGCTACAAGTATTACTATATGTCATTACAATTCTCGTTGGCATTTTTTTGAAATCACACTTTTTGGTCAAAGCTTCTGTATTATTGGCATATGAAATTTTTTTTAAAAATTACAAAAAAATATATAAATTAATTTACGCAACATTACGTACTACTGGTTTTGTAGAGGAAATCAGTGGCTACAAGTATTGCTATATGTCATTACAATTCTCGTTGGCATTTTTTTGGAAATCACACTTTTTGGTCAAAGCTTCTGTATTATTGGCATATGGTAATTTTTTTAAAAAAAATGCAAAAAAATATAAAAATTAATTTACGCAACATTACGTACTACTGGTTTTGTAGAGGAAATCAGTGGCTACAAGTATTACTATATGTCATTACAATTCTCGTTGGCATTTTTTTGGAAATCACACTTTTTGGTCAAAGCTTCTGTATTATTGGCATATGGTAGAAAGTTTTAAAAAATTATAAAAAATATAAAAAATAATTTACGCAACATTACGTACTACTGGTTTTGTAGAGGAAATCAGTGGCTACAAGTATTACTATATGTCATTACAATTCTCGTTGGCAATTTTATGGAAATCACACTTTTTGGTCAAAGCTTCTGTATTATTGGCATATGGCAAAATTTTTTAAAAAATTACAAAAAATATAAAAATTAATTTACGCAACATTACGTACTACTGGTTTTGTAGAGGAAATCAGTGGCTACAAGTATTACTATATGTCATTACAATTCTCGTTGGCAATTTTTTGAAAATCACACTTTTTGGTCAAAGCTTCTGTATTATTGGCATATGGTAGAAAGTTTTAAAAAATTATAAAAAATATAAAACATAATTTACGCAACATTACGTACTACTGGTTTTATAGAGGAAATCAGTGGCTACAAGTATTACTATATGTCATTACAATTCTCGTTGGCAATTTTTTGGAAATCACACTTTTTGGTCAAAGCTTCTGTATTATTGGCATATGGTAGAAAATTTTAAAAAAATACAAAAAATATAAAAATTAATTTACGCAACATTACGTACTACTGGTTTTGTAGAGGAAATCAGTGGCTACAAGTATTACTATATGTCATTACAATTCTCGTTGGCAATTTTATGGAAATCACACTTTTTGGTCAAAGCTTCTGTATTATTGGCATATGGCAAATTTTTTTAAAAAATTACAAAAAATATAAAAATTAATTTACGCAACATTACGTACTACTGGTTTTGTAGAGGAAATCAGTGGCTACAAGTATTACTATATGTCATTACAATTCTCGTTGGCAATTTTATGGAAATCACACTTTTTGGTCAAAGCTTCTGTATTATTGGCATATGGCAAATTTTTTTAAAAAATTACAAAAAATATAAAAATTAATTTACGCAACATTACGTACTACTGGTTTTG
Source organism: Topomyia yanbarensis (assembly GCF_030247195.1). Taxonomy (NCBI): domain Eukaryota; kingdom Metazoa; phylum Arthropoda; class Insecta; order Diptera; family Culicidae; genus Topomyia; species Topomyia yanbarensis. Next base: position 242,039,759 of record NC_080671.1, on the reverse strand, counting down.
TAGAGGAAGTCAGTGGCTACAAGTATTACTATATGTCATTACAATTCTTGTTGGCAATTTTTTGGAAATAACACTTTTTGGTCAAAGCTTTTGTATTATTGGCATATGGTAGAAATCTTTAAAAAATTACAAAAAATATAAAAATTAATTCACGCAACATTACGTACTACTGGTTTTGTAGAGGAAATCAGTGGCTACAAGTATTACTATATGTCATTACAATTCTCGTTGGCAATTTTTTGGAATTTACATTCTTCTCCAGAATCCGGATAATGTTCAGTATGGCAGGTGAACTTTTTGGTATGGAAGCTTTTCTGAAAACGAGCTTTTTGGTAGGTGGAATATATAAGCTTTTTGGTTGGAAGAAAATATTTGCACGTGGTGGAGATAATTTGGAAAAATCATAAAAAATATAAAAAATAATTTACGCAACATTACGTACTACTGGTTTTGTAGAGGAAATCAGTGGCTACAAGTATTGCTATATGTCATTACAATTCTCGCTGGCAATTTTTTGGAAATAACACTTTTTGGTCAAAGCTTTTGTATTATTGGCATATGGTAGAAAATTTTAAAAAATTACAAAAAATATAAAAATTAATTTACGCAACATTACGTACTACTGGTTTTGTAGAGGAAATCAGTGGCTACAAGTATTACTATATGTCATTACAATTCTCGTTGGCATTTTTTTGGAAATCACACTTTTTGGTCAAAGCTTCTGTATTATTGGCATATGAATTTTTTTTTAAAAATTGCAAAAAAATATATAAATTAATTTACGCAACATTACGTACTACTGGTTTTGTAGAGGAAATCAGTGGCTACAAGTATTGCTATATGTCATTACAATTCTCGTTGGCATTTTTTTGGAAATCACACTTTTTGGTCAAAGCTTCTGTATTATTGGCATATGGTAATTTTTTTAAAAAAATTGCAAAAAAATATAAAAATTAATTTACGCAACATTACGTACTACTGGTTTTGTAGAGGAAATCAGTGGCTACAAGTATTACTATATGTCATTACAATTCTCGTTGGCAATTTTTTGGAAATCACACTTTTTGGTCAAAGCTTCTGTATTATTGGCATATGGTAGAAAGTTTTAAAAAATTATAAAAAATATAAAAAATAATTTACGCAACATTACGTACTACTGGTTTTGTAGAGGAAATCAGTGGCTACAAGTATTACTATATGTCATTACAATTCTCGTTGGCAATTTTATGGAAATCACACTTTTTGGTCAAAGCTTCTGTATTATTGGCATATGGCAAAATTTTTTAAAAAATTACAAAAAATATAAAAATTAATTTACGCAACATTACGTACTACTGGTTTTGTAGAGGAAATCAGTGGCTACAAGTATTACTATATGTCATTACAATTCTCGTTGGCAATTTTTTGGAAATCACACTTTTTGGTCAAAGCTTCTGTATTATTGGCATATGGTAGAAAGTTTTAAAAAATTATAAAAAATATAAAACATAATTTACGCAACATTACGTACTACTGGTTTTGTAGAGGAAATCAGTGGCTACAAGTATTACTATATGTCATTACAATTCTCGTTGGCATTTTTTTGGAAATCACACTTTTTGGTCAAAGCTTCTGTATTATTGGCATATGAATTTTTTTTTAAAAATTGCAAAAAAATATATAAATTAATTTACGCAACATTACGTACTACTGGTTTTGTAGAGGAAATCAGTGGCTACAAGTATTGCTATATGTCATTACAATTCTCGTTGGCATTTTTTTGGAAATCACACTTTTTGGTCAAAGCTTCTGTATTATTGGCATATGGTAATTTTTTTAAAAAAAATTGCAAAAAAATATAAAAATTAATTTACGCAACATTACGTACTACTGGTTTTGTAGAGGAAATCAGTGGCTACAAGTATTACTATATGTCATTACAATTCTCGTTGGCAATTTTTTGGAAATCACACTTTTTGGTCAAAGCTTCTGTATTATTGGCATATGGTAGAAAGTTTTAAAAAATTATAAAAAATATAAAAAATAATTTACGCAACATTACGTACTACTGGTTTTGTAGAGGAAATCAGTGGCTACAAGTATTACTATATGTCATTACAATTCTCGTTGGCAATTTTATGGAAATCACACTTTTTGGTCAAAGCTTCTGTATTATTGGCATATGGCAAAATTTTTTAAAAAATTACAAAAAATATAAAAATTAATTTACGCAACATTACGTACTACTGGTTTTGTAGAGGAAATCAGTGGCTACAAGTATTACTATATGTCATTACAATTCTCGTTGGCAATTTTTTGGAAATCACACTTTTTGGTCAAAGCTTCTGTATTATTGGCATATGGTAGAAAGTTTTAAAAAATTATAAAAAATATAAAAAATAATTTTTCGCAACATTACGTACGACTGGTTTTGTAGAGGAAATCAGTGGCTACAAGTATTACTATATGTCATTACAATTCTCGTTGGCAATTTTTTGGAATTTACATTCTTCTCCAGAATCCGGATAATGTTCAGTATGGCAGGTGAACTTTTTGGTATGGAAGCTTTTCTGAAAACGAGCTTTTTGGTAGGTGGAATATATAAGCTTTTTGGTTGGAAGAAAATATTTGCACGTGGTGGAGATAATTTGGAAAAATCATAAAAAATATAAAAAATAATTCACGCAACATTACGTACTACTGGTTTTGTAGAGGAAATCAGTGGCTACAAGTATTACTATATGTCATTACAATTCTCGTTGGCAATTTTTTGGAAATAACACTTTTTGGTCAAAGTTTTTGTATTATTGGCATATGGTAGAAATCTTTAAAAAATTACAAAAAATATAAAAATTAATTCACGCAACATTACGTACTACTGGTTTTGTAAAGGAAATCAGTGGCTACAAGTATTACTATATGTCATTACAATTCTCGTTGGCAATTTTTTGGAATTTACATTCTTCTCCAGAATCCGGATAATGTTCAGTATGGCAGGTGAACTTTTTGGTATGGAAGCTTTTCTGAAAACGAGCTTTTTGGTAGGTGGAATATATAAGCTTTTTGGTTGGAAGAAAATATTTGCACGTGGTGGAGATAATTTGGAAAAATCATAAAAAATATAAAAAATAATTTACGCAACATTACGTACTACTGGTTTTGTAGAGGAAATCAGTGGCTACAAGTATTGCTATATGTCATTACAATTCTCGCTGGCAATTTTTTGGAAATAACACTTTTTGGTCAAAGCTTTTGTATTATTGGCATATGGTAGAAAATTTTAAAAAATTACAAAAAATATAAAAATTAATTTACGCAACATTACGTACTACTGGTTTTGTAGAGGAAATCAGTGGCTACAAGTATTACTATATGTCATTACAATTCTCGTTGGCATTTTTTTGAAATCACACTTTTTGGTCAAAGCTTCTGTATTATTGGCATATGAAATTTTTTTTAAAAATTACAAAAAAATATATAAATTAATTTACGCAACATTACGTACTACTGGTTTTGTAGAGGAAATCAGTGGCTACAAGTATTGCTATATGTCATTACAATTCTCGTTGGCATTTTTTTGGAAATCACACTTTTTGGTCAAAGCTTCTGTATTATTGGCATATGGTAATTTTTTTAAAAAAATTGCAAAAAAATATAAAAATTAATTTACGCAACATTACGTACTACTGGTTTTGTAGAGGAAATCAGTGGCTACAAGTATTACTATATGTCATTACAATTCTCGTTGGCATTTTTTTGGAAATCACACTTTTTGGTCAAAGCTTCTGTATTATTGGCATATGGTAGAAAGTTTTAAAAAATTATAAAAAATATAAAAAATAATTTACGCAACATTACGTACTACTGGTTTTGTAGAGGAAATCAGTGGCTACAAGTATTACTATATGTCATTACAATTCTCGTTGGCAATTTTATGGAAATCACACTTTTTGGTCAAAGCTTCTGTATTATTGGCATATGGCAAAATTTTTTAAAAAATTACAAAAAATATAAAAATTAATTTACGCAACATTACGTACTACTGGTTTTGTAGAGGAAATCAGTGGCTACAAGTATTACTATATGTCATTACAATTCTCGTTGGCAATTTTTTGAAAATCACACTTTTTGGTCAAAGCTTCTGTATTATTGGCATATGGTAGAAAGTTTTAAAAAATTATAAAAAATATAAAACATAATTTACGCAACATTACGTACTACTGGTTTTATAGAGGAAATCAGTGGCTACAAGTATTACTATATGTCATTACAATTCTCGTTGGCAATTTTTTGGAAATCACACTTTTTGGTCAAAGCTTCTGTATTATTGGCATATGGTAGAAAATTTTAAAAAAATACAAAAAATATAAAAATTAATTTACGCAACATTACGTACTACTGGTTTTGTAGAGGAAATCAGTGGCTACAAGTATTACTATATGTCATTACAATTCTCGTTGGCAATTTTATGGAAATCACACTTTTTGGTCAAAGCTTCTGTATTATTGGCATATGGCAAATTTTTTTAAAAAATTACAAAAAATATAAAAATTAATTTACGCAACATTACGTACTACTGGTTTTGTAGAGGAAGTCAGTGGCTACAAGTATTACTATATGTCATTACAATTCTTGTTGGCAATTTTTTGGAAATAACACTTTTTGGTCAAAGCTTTTGTATTATTGGCATATGGTAGAAATCTTTAAAAAATTACAAAAAATATAAAAATTAATTCACGCAACATTACGTACTACTGGTTTTGTAGAGGAAATCAGTGGCTACAAGTATTACTATATGTCATTACAATTCTCGTTGGCAATTTTTTGGAATTTACATTCTTCTCCAGAATCCGGATAATGTTCAGTATGGCAGGTGAACTTTTTGGTATGGAAGCTTTTCTGAAAACGAGCTTTTTGGTAGGTGGAATATATAAGCTTTTTGGTTGGAAGAAAATATTTGCACGTGGTGGAGATAATTTGGAAAAATCATAAAAAATATAAAAAATAATTTACGCAACATTACGTACTACTGGTTTTGTAGAGGAAATCAGTGGTTACAAGTATTGCTATATGTCATTACAATTCTCGCTGGCAATTTTTTGGAAATAACACTTTTTGGTCAAAGCTTTTGTATTATTGGCATATGGTAGAAAATTTTAAAAAATTACAAAAAATATAAAAATTAATTTACGCAACATTACGTACTACTGGTTTTGTAGAGGAAATCAGTGGCTACAAGTATTACTATATGTCATTACAATTCTCGTTGGCATTTTTTTGGAAATCACACTTTTTGGTCAAAGCTTCTGTATTATTGGCATATGAAATTTTTTTTTAAAATTGCAAAAAAATATATAAATTAATTTACGCAACATTACGTACTACTGGTTTTGTAGAGGAAATCAGTGGCTACAAGTATTGCTATATGTCATTACAATTCTCGTTGGCATTTTTTTGGAAATCACACTTTTTGGTCAAAGCTTCTGTATTATTGGCATATGGTAATTTTTTTAAAAAAATTGCAAAAAAATATAAAAATTAAATTACGCAACATTACGTACTACTGGTTTTGTAGAGGAAATCAGTGGCTACAAGTATTACTATATGTCATTACAATTCTCGTTGGCAATTTTTTGGAAATCACACTTTTTGGTCAAAGCTTCTGTATTATTGGCATATGGTAGAAAGTTTTAAAAAATTATAAAAAATATAAAAAATAATTTACGCAACATTACGTACTACTGGTTTTGTAGAGGAAATCAGTGGCTACAAGTATTACTATATGTCATTACAATTCTCGTTGGCAATTTTATGGAAATCACACTTTTTGGTCAAAGCTTCTGTATTATTGGCATATGGCAAAATTTTTTAAAAAATTACAAAAAATATAAAAATTAATTTACGCAACATTACGTACTACTGGTTTTGTAGAGGAAATCAGTGGCTACAAGTATTACTATATGTCATTACAATTCTCGTTGGCAATTTTTTGGAAATCACACTTTTTGGTCAAAGCTTCTGTATTATTGGCATATGGTAGAAAGTTTTAAAAAATTATAAAAAATATAAAACATAATTTACGCAACATTACGTACTACTGGTTTTGTAGAGGAAATCAGTGGCTACAAGTATTACTATATGTCATTACAATTCTCGTTGGCAATTTTTTGGAAATCACACTTTTTGGTCAAAGCTTCTGTATTATTGGCATATGGTAGAAAATTTTAAAAAAATACAAAAAATATAAAAATTAATTTACGCAACATTACGTACTACTGGTTTTGTAGAGGAAATCAGTGGCTACAAGTATTACTATATGTCATTACAATTCTCGTTGGCAATTTTATGGAAATCACACTTTTTGGTCAAAGCTTCTGTATTATTGGCATATGGCAAATTTTTTTAAAAAATTACAAAAAATATAAAAATTAATTTACGCAACATTACGTACTACTGGTTTTGTAGAGGAAGTTAGTGGCTACAAGTATTACTATATGTCATTACAATTCTTGTTGGCAATTTTTTGGAAATAACACTTTTTGGTCAAAGCTTTTGTATTATTGGCATATGGTAGAAATCTTTAAAAAATTACAAAAAATATAAAAATTAATTCACGCAACATTACGTACTACTGGTTTTGTAGAGGAAATCAGTGGCTACAAGTATTACTATATGTCATTACAATTCTCGTTGGCAATTTTTTGGAATTTACATTCTTCTCCAGAATCCGGATAATGTTCAGTATGGCAGGTGAACTTTTTGGTATGGAAGCTTTTCTGAAAACGAGCTTTTTGGTAGGTGGAATATATAAGCTTTTTGGTTGGAAGAAAATATTTGCACGTGGTGGAGATAATTTGGAAAAATCATAAAAAATATAAAAAATAATTTACGCAACATTACGTACTACTGGTTTTGTAGAGGAAATCAGTGGCTACAAGTATTGCTATATGTCATTACAATTCTCGCTGGCAATTTTTTGGAAATAACACTTTTTGGTCAAAGCTTTTGTATTATTGGCATATGGTAGAAAATTTTAAAAAATTACAAAAAATATAAAAATTAATTTACGCAACATTACGTACTACTGGTTTTGTAGAGGAAATCAGTGGCTACAAGTATTACTATATGTCATTACAATTCTCGTTGGCATTTTTTTGGAAATCACACTTTTTGGTCAAAGCTTCTGTATTATTGGCATATGAAATTTTTTTTAAAAATTGCAAAAAAATATATAAATTAATTTACGCAACATTACGTACTACTGGTTTTGTAGAGGAAATCAGTGGCTACAAGTATTGCTATATGTCATTACAATTCTCGTTGGCATTTTTTTGGAAATCACACTTTTTGGTCAAAGCTTCTGTATTATTGGCATATGGTAATTTTTTTAAAAAAAATTGCAAAAAAATATAAAAATTAATTTACGCAACATTACGTACTACTGGTTTTGTAGAGGAAATCAGTGGCTACAAGTATTACTATATGTCATTACAATTCTCGTTGGCAATTTTTTGGAAATCACACTTTTTGGTCAAAGCTTCTGTATTATTGGCATATGGTAGAAAGTTTTAAAAAATTATAAAAAATATAAAAAATAATTTACGCAACATTACGTACTACTGGTTTTGTAGAGGAAATCAGTGGCTACAAGTATTACTATATGTCATTACAATTCTCGTTGGCAATTTTATGGAAATCACACTTTTTGGTCAAAGCTTCTGTATTATTGGCATATGGCAAAATTTTTTAAAAAATTACAAAAAATATAAAAATTAATTTACGCAACATTACGTACTACTGGTTTTGCAGAGGAAATCAGTGGCTACAAGTATTACTATATGTCATTACAATTCTCGTTGGCAATTTTTTGGAAATCACACTTTTTGGTCAAAGCTTCTGTATTATTGGCATATGGTAGAAAGTTTTAAAAAATTATAAAAAATATAAAAAATAATTTACGCAACAGTACGTACGACTGGTTTTGTAGAGGAAATCAGTGGCTACAAGTATTACTATATGTCATTACAATTCTCGTTGGCAATTTTTTGGAAATCACACTTTTTGGTCAAAGCTTCTGTATTATTGGCATATGGTAGAAAATTTTAAAAAAAATACAAAAAATATAAAAATTAATTTACGCAACATTACGTACTACTGGTTTTGTAGAGGAAATCAGTGGCTACAAGTATTACTATATGTCATTACAATTCTCGTTGGCAATTTTTTGGAATTTACATTCTTCTCCAGAATCCGGATAATGTTCAGTATGGCAGGTGAACTTTTTGGTATGGAAGCTTTTCTGAAAACGAGCTTTTTGGTAGGTGGAATATATATGCTTTTAGGTTGGAAGAAAATATTTGCACGTGGTGGAGATAATTTGGAAAAATCATAAAAAATATAAAAAATAATTTACGCAACATTAGGTACTACTGGTTTTGTAGAGAAAATCAGTGGCTACAAGTATTACTATATGTCATTACAATTCTCGTTGGTAATTTTTTTGGAAATAACACTTTTTGGTCAAAGCTTTTGTATTATTGGCATATGGTAGAAAAATTTAAAAAATTACAAAAAATATAAAAAATAATTTACGCAACATTACGTACTACTGGTTTTGTAGAGGAAATCAGTGGCTACAAGTATTACTATATGTCATTACAATTCTCGTTGGCATTTTTTGGAAATCACACTTTTTGGTCAAAGCTTCTGTATTGTTGGCATAAGAATTTTTTTTTTAAAATTACAAAAAAATATATAAATTAATTTACGCAACATTACGTACTACTGGTTTTGTAGAGGAAATCAGTGGTTACAAGTATTGCTATATGTCATTACAATTCTCGTTGGCAATTTTTTGGAATTTACATTCTTCTCCAGAATCCGGATAATGTTCAGTATGGCAGGTGAACTTTTTGGTATGGAAGCTTTTCTGAAAACGAGCTTTTTGGTAGGTGGAATATATAAGCTTTTTGGTTGGAAGAAAATATTTGCACGTGGTGGAGATAATTTGGAAAAATCATAAAAAATATAAAAAATAATTCACGCAACATTACGTACTACTGGTTTTGTAGAGGAAATCAGTGGCTACAAGTATTACTATATGTCATTACAATTCTCGTTGGCAATTTTTTGGAAATAACACTTTTTGGTCAAAGTTTTTGTATTATTGGCATATGGTAGAAATCTTTAAAAAATTACAAAAAATATAAAAATTAATTCACGCAACATTACGTACTACTGGTTTTGTAAAGGAAATCAGTGGCTACAAGTATTACTATATGTCATTACAATTCTCGTTGGCAATTTTTTGGAATTTACATTCTTCTCCAGAATCCGGATAATGTTCAGTATGGCAGGTGAACTTTTTGGTATGGAAGCTTTTCTGAAAACGAGCTTTTTGGTAGGTGGAATATATAAGCTTTTTGGTTGGAAGAAAATATTTGCACGTGGTGGAGATAATTTGGAAAAATCATAAAAAATATAAAAAATAATTTACGCAACATTACGTACTACTGGTTTTGTAGAGGAAATCAGTGGCTACAAGTATTGCTATATGTCATTACAATTCTCGCTGGCAATTTTTTGGAAATAACACTTTTTGGTCAAAGCTTTTGTATTATTGGCATATGGTAGAAAATTTTAAAAAATTACAAAAAATATAAAAATTAATTTACGCAACATTACGTACTACTGGTTTTGTAGAGGAAATCAGTGGCTACAAGTATTACTATATGTCATTACAATTCTCGTTGGCATTTTTTTGAAATCACACTTTTTGGTCAAAGCTTCTGTATTATTGGCATATGAAATTTTTTTTAAAAATTACAAAAAAATATATAAATTAATTTACGCAACATTACGTACTACTGGTTTTGTAGAGGAAATCAGTGGCTACAAGTATTGCTATATGTCATTACAATTCTCGTTGGCATTTTTTTGGAAATCACACTTTTTGGTCAAAGCTTCTGTATTATTGGCATATGGTAATTTTTTTAAAAAAATTGCAAAAAAATATAAAAATTAATTTACGCAACATTACGTACTACTGGTTTTGTAGAGGAAATCAGTGGCTACAAGTATTACTATATGTCATTACAATTCTCGTTGGCAATTTTTTGGAAATCACACTTTTTGGTCAAAGCTTCTGTATTATTGGCATATGGTAGAAAGTTTTAAAAAATTATAAAAAATATAAAAAATAATTTACGCAACATTACGTACTACTGGTTTTGTAGAGGAAATCAGTGGCTACAAGTATTACTATATGTCATTACAATTCTCGTTGGCAATTTTATGGAAATCACACTTTTTGGTCAAAGCTTCTGTATTATTGGCATATGGCAAAATTTTTTAAAAAATTACAAAAAATATAAAAATTAATTTACGCAACATTACGTACTACTGGTTTTGTAGAGGAAATCAGTGGCTACAAGTATTACTATATGTCATTACAATTCTCGTTGGCAATTTTTTGAAAATCACACTTTTTGGTCAAAGCTTCTGTATTATTGGCATATGGTAGAAAGTTTTAAAAAATTATAAAAAATATAAAACATAATTTACGCAACATTACGTACTACTGGTTTTGTAGAGGAAATCAGTGGCTACAAGTATTACTATATGTCATTACAATTCTCGTTGGCAATTTTTTGGAAATCACACTTTTTGGTCAAAGCTTCTGTATTATTGGCATATGGTAGAAAATTTTAAAAAAATACAAAAAATATAAAAATTAATTTACGCAACATTACGTACTACTGGTTTTGTAGAGGAAATCAGTGGCTACAAGTATTACTATATGTCATTACAATTCTCGTTGGCAATTTTATGGAAATCACACTTTTTGGTCAAAGCTTCTGTATTATTGGCATATGGCAAATTTTTTTAAAAAATTACAAAAAATATAAAAATTAATTTACGCAACATTACGTACTACTGGTTTTGTAGAGGAAGTCAGTGGCTACAAGTATTACTATATGTCATTACAATTCTTGTTGGCAATTTTTTGGAAATAACACTTTTTGGTCAAAGCTTTTGTATTATTGGCATATGGTAGAAATCTTTAAAAAATTACAAAAAATATAAAAATTAATTCACGCAACATTACGTACTACTGGTTTTGTAGAGGAAATCAGTGGCTACAAGTATTACTATATGTCATTACAATTCTCGTTGGCAATTTTTTGGAATTTACATTCTTCTCCAGAATCCGGATAATGTTCAGTATGGCAGGTGAACTTTTTGGTATGGAAGTTTTCTGAAAACGAGCTTTTTGGTAGGTGGAATATATAAGCTTTTTGGTTGGAAGAAAATATTTGCACGTGGTGGAGATAATTTGGAAAAATCATAAAAAATATAAAAAATAATTTACGCAACATTACGTACTACTGGTTTTGTAGAGGAAATCAGTGGTTACAAGTATTGCTATATGTCATTACAATTCTCGCTGGCAATTTTTTGGAAATAACACTTTTTGGTCAAAGCTTTTGTATTATTGGCATATGGTAGAAAATTTTAAAAAATTACAAAAAATATAAAAATTAATTTACGCAACATTACGTACTACTGGTTTTGTAGAGGAAATCAGTGGCTACAAGTATTACTATATGTCATTACAATTCTCGTTGGCATTTTTTTGGAAATCACACTTTTTGGTCAAAGCTTCTGTATTATTGGCATATGAAATTTTTTTTTAAAATTGCAAAAAAATATATAAATTAATTTACGCAACATTACGTACTACTGGTTTTGTAGAGGAAATCAGTGGCTACAAGTATTGCTATATGTCATTACAATTCTCGTTGGCATTTTTTTGGAAATCACACTTTTTGGTCAAAGCTTCTGTATTATTGGCATATGGTAATTTTTTAAAAAAATTGCAAAAAAATATAAAAATTAAATTACGCAACATTACGTACTACTGGTTTTGTAGAGGAAATCAGTGGCTACAAGTATTACTATATGTCATTACAATTCTCGTTGGCAATTTTTTGGAAATCACACTTTTTGGTCAAAGCTTCTGTATTATTGGCATATGGTAGAAAGTTTTAAAAAATTATAAAAAATATAAAAAATAATTTACGCAACATTACGTACTACTGGTTTTGTAGAGGAAATCAGTGGCTACAAGTATTACTATATGTCATTACAATTCTCGTTGGCAATTTTATGGAAATCACACTTTTTGGTCAAAGCTTCTGTATTATTGGCATATGGCAAATTTTTTTAAAAAATTACAAAAAATATAAAAATTAATTTACGCAACATTACGTACTACTGGTTTTGTAGAGGAAATCAGTGGCTACAAGTATTACTATATGTCATTACAATTCTCGTTGGCAATTTTTTGGAAATCACACTTTTTGGTCAAAGCTTCTGTATTATTGGCATATGGTAGAAAGTTTTAAAAAATTATAAAAAATATAAAACATAATTTACGCAACATTACGTACTACTGGTTTTGTAGAGGAAATCAGTGGCTACAAGTATTACTATATGTTATTACAATTCTCGTTGGCAATTTTTTGGAAATCACACTTTTTGGTCAAAGCTTCTGTATTATTGGCATATGGTAGAAAATTTTAAAAAAATACAAAAAATATAAAAATTAATTTACGCAACATTACGTACTACTGGTTTTGTAGAGGAAATCAGTGGCTACAAGTATTACTATATGTCATTACAATTCTCGTTGGCAATTTTATGGAAATCACACTTTTTGGTCAAAGCTTCTGTATTATTGGCATATGGCAAATTTTTTTAAAAAATTACAAAAAATATAAAAATTAATTTACGCAACATTACGTACTACTGGTTTTGTAGAGGAAATCAGTGGCTACAAGTATTACTATATGTCATTACAATTCTCGTTGGCAATTTTATGGAAATCACACTTTTTGGTCAAAGCTTCTGTATTATTGGCATATGGCAAATTTTTTTAAAAAATTACAAAAAATATAAAAATTAATTTACGCAACATTACGTACTACTGGTTTTGTAGAGGAAGTCAGTGGCTACAAGTATTACTATATGTCATTACAATTCTTGTTGGCAATTTTTTGGAAATAACACTTTTTGGTCAAAGCTTTTGTATTATTGGCATATGGTAGAAATCTTTAAAAAATTACAAAAAATATAAAAATTAATTCACGCAACATTACGTACTACTGGTTTTGTAGAGGAAATCAGTGGCTACAAGTATTACTATATGTCATTACAATTCTCGTTGGCAATTTTTTGGAATTTACATTCTTCTCCAGAATCCGGATAATGTTCAGTATGGCAGGTGAACTTTTTGGTATGGAAGTTTTCTGAAAACGAGCTTTTTGGTAGGTGGAATATATAAGCTTTTTGGTTGGAAGAAAATATTTGCACGTGGTGGAGATAATTTGGAAAAATCATAAAAAATATAAAAAATAATTTACGCAACATTACGTACTACTGGTTTTGTAGAGGAAATCAGTGGTTACAAGTATTGCTATATGTCATTACAATTCTCGTTGGCAATTTTTTGGAAATCACACTTTTTGGTCAAAGCTTCTGTATTATTGGCATATGGTAGAAAATTTTAAAAAAATACAAAAAATATAAAAATTAATTTACGCAACATTACGTACTACTGGTTTTGTAGAGGAAATCAGTGGCTACAAGTATTACTATATGTCATTACAATTCTCGTTGGCAATTTTATGGAAATCACACTTTTTGGTCAAAGCTTCTGTATTATTGGCATATGGCAAATTTTTTTAAAAAATTACAAAAAATATAAAAATTAATTTACGCAACATTACGTACTACTGGTTTTGTAGAGGAAGTCAGTGGCTACAAGTATTACTATATGTCATTACAATTCTTGTTGGCAATTTTTTGGAAATAACACTTTTTGGTCAAAGCTTTTGTATTATTGGCATATGGTAGAAATCTTTAAAAAATTACAAAAAATATAAAAATTAATTCACGCAACATTACGTACTACTGGTTTTGTAGAGGAAATCAGTGGCTACAAGTATTACTATATGTCATTACAATTCTCGTTGGCAATTTTTTGGAATTTACATTCTTCTCCAGAATCCGGATAATGTTCAGTATGGCAGGTGAACTTTTTGGTATGGAAGTTTTCTGAAAACGAGCTTTTTGGTAGGTGGAATATATAAGCTTTTTGGTTGGAAGAAAATATTTGCACGTGGTGGAGATAATTTGGAAAAATCATAAAAAATATAAAAAATAATTTACGCAACATTACGTACTACTGGTTTTGTAGAGGAAATCAGTGGTTACAAGTATTGCTATATGTCATTACAATTCTCGCTGGCAATTTTTTGGAAATAACACTTTTTGGTCAAAGCTTTTGTATTATTGGCATATGGTAGAAAATTTTAAAAAATTACAAAAAATATAAAAATTAATTTACGCAACATTACGTACTACTGGTTTTGTAGAGGAAATCAGTGGCTACAAGTATTACTATATGTCATTACAATTCTCGTTGGCATTTTTTTGGAAATCACACTTTTTGGTCAAAGCTTCTGTATTATTGGCATATGAAATTTTTTTTTAAAATTGCAAAAAAATATATAAATTAATTTACGCAACATTACGTACTACTGGTTTTGTAGAGGAAATCAGTGGCTACAAGTATTGCTATATGTCATTACAATTCTCGTTGGCATTTTTTTGGAAATCACACTTTTTGGTCAAAGCTTCTGTATTATTGGCATATGGTAATTTTTTTAAAAAAATTGCAAAAAAATATAAAAATTAAATTACGCAACATTACGTACTACTGGTTTTGTAGAGGAAATCAGTGGCTACAAGTATTACTATATGTCATTACAATTCTCGTTGGCAATTTTTTGGAAATCACACTTTTTGGTCAAAGCTTCTGTATTATTGGCATATGGTAGAAAGTTTTAAAAAATTATAAAAAATATAAAAAATAATTTACGCAACATTACGTACTACTGGTTTTGTAGAGGAAATCAGTGGCTACAAGTATTACTATATGTCATTACAATTCTCGTTGGCAATTTTATGGAAATCACACTTTTTGGTCAAAGCTTCTGTATTATTGGCATATGGCAAATTTTTTTAAAAAATTACAAAAAATATAAAAATTAATTTACGCAACATTACGTACTACTGGTTTTGTAGAGGAAATCAGTGGCTACAAGTATTACTATATGTCATTACAATTCTCGTTGGCAATTTTTTGGAAATCACACTTTTTGGTCAAAGCTTCTGTATTATTGGCATATGGTAGAAAGTTTTAAAAAATTATAAAAAATATAAAACATAATTTACGCAACATTACGTACTACTGGTTTTGTAGAGGAAATCAGTGGCTACAAGTATTACTATATGTCATTACAATTCTCGTTGGCAATTTTTTGGAAATCACACTTTTTGGTCAAAGCTTCTGTATTATTGGCATATGGTAGAAAATTTTAAAAAAATACAAAAAATATAAAAATTAATTTACGCAACATTACGTACTACTGGTTTTGTAGAGGAAATCAGTGGCTACAAGTATTACTATATGTCATTACAATTCTCGTTGGCAATTTTATGGAAATCACACTTTTTGGTCAAAGCTTCTGTATTATTGGCATATGGCAAATTTTTTTAAAAAATTACAAAAAATATAAAAATTAATTTACGCAACATTACGTACTACTGGTTTTGTAGAGGAAGTCAGTGGCTACAAGTATTACTATATGTCATTACAATTCTTGTTGGCAATTTTTTGGAAATAACACTTTTTGGTCAAAGCTTTTGTATTATTGGCATATGGTAGAAATCTTTAAAAAATTACAAAAAATATAAAAATTAATTCACGCAACATTACGTACTACTGGTTTTGTAGAGGAAATCAGTGGCTACAAGTATTACTATATGTCATTACAATTCTCGTTGGCAATTTTTTGGAATTTACATTCTTCTCCAGAATCCGGATAATGTTCAGTATGGCAGGTGAACTTTTTGGTATGGAAGCTTTTCTGAAAACGAGCTTTTTGGTAGGTGGAATATATAAGCTTTTTGGTTGGAAGAAAATATTTGCACGTGGTGGAGATAATTTGGAAAAATCATAAAAAATATAAAAAATAATTTACGCAACATTACGTACTACTGGTTTTGTAGAGGAAATCAGTGGCTACAAGTATTGCTATATGTCATTACAATTCTCGCTGGCAATTTTTTGGAAATAACACTTTTTGGTCAAAGCTTTTGTATTATTGGCATATGGTAGAAAATTTTAAAAAATTACAAAAAATATAAAAATTAATTTACGCAACATTACGTACTACTGGTTTTGTAGAGGAAATCAGTGGCTACAAGTATTACTATATGTCATTACAATTCTCGTTGGCATTTTTTTGGAAATCACACTTTTTGGTCAAAGCTTCTGTATTATTGGCCTTTGAAATTTTTTTTAAAAATTGCAAAAAAATATATAAATTAATTTACGCAACATTACGTACTACTGGTTTTGTAGAGGAAATCAGTGGCTACAAGTATTGCTATATGTCATTACAATTCTCGTTGGCATTTTTTTGGAAATCACACTTTTTGGTCAAAGCTTCTGTATTATTGGCATATGGTAATTTTTTTAAAAAAAATTGCAAAAAAATATAAAAATTAATTTACGCAACATTACGTACTACTGGTTTTGTAGAGGAAATCAGTGGCTACAAGTATTACTATATGTCATTACAATTCTCGTTGGCAATTTTTTGGAAATCACACTTTTTGGTCAAAGCTTCTGTATTATTGGCATATGGTAGAAAGTTTTAAAAAATTATAAAAAATATAAAAAATAATTTACGCAACATTACGTACTACTGGTTTTGTAGAGGAAATCAGTGGCTACAAGTATTACTATATGTCATTACAATTCTCGTTGGCAATTTTATGGAAATCACACTTTTTGGTCAAAGCTTCTGTATTATTGGCATATGGCAAAATTTTTTAAAAAATTACAAAAAATATAAAAATTAATTTACGCAACATTACGTACTACTGGTTTTGTAGAGGAAATCAGTGGCTACAAGTATTACTATATGTCATTACAATTCTCGTTGGCAATTTTTTGGAAATCACACTTTTTGGTCAAAGCTTCTGTATTATTGGCATATGGTAGAAAGTTTTAAAAAATTATAAAAAATATAAAAAATAATTTACGCAACATTACGTACGACTGGTTTTGTAGAGGAAATCAGTGGCTACAAGTATTACTATATGTCATTACAATTCTCGTTGGCAATTTTTTGGAAATCACACTTTTTGGTCAAAGCTTCTGTATTATTGGCATATGGTAGAAAATTTTAAAAAAAATACAAAAAATATAAAAATTAATTTACGCAACATTACGTACTACTGGTTTTGTAGAGGAAATCAGTGGCTACAAGTATTACTATATGTCATTACAATTCTCGTTGGCAATTTTTTGGAATTTACATTCTTCTCCAGAATCCGGATAATGTTCAGTATGGCAGGTGAACTTTTTGGTATGGAAGCTTTTCTGAAAACGAGCTTTTTGGTAGGTGGAATATATATGCTTTTAGGTTGGAAGAAAATATTTGCACGTGGTGGAGATAATTTGGAAAAATCATAAAAAATATAAAAAATAATTTACGCAACATTAGGTACTACTGGTTTTGTAGAGAAAATCAGTGGCTACAAGTATTACTATATGTCATTACAATTCTCGTTGGTAATTTTTTTGGAAATAACACTTTTTGGTCAAAGCTTTTGTATTATTGGCATATGGTAGAAAAATTTAAAAAATTACAAAAAATATAAAAAATAATTTACGCAACATTACGTACTACTGGTTTTGTAGAGGAAATCAGTGGCTACAAGTATTACTATATGTCATTACAATTCTCGTTGGCATTTTTTGGAAATCACACTTTTTGGTCAAAGCTTCTGTATTGTTGGCATAAGAATTTTTTTTTAAAAATTACAAAAAAATATATAAATTAATTTACGCAACATTACGTACTACTGGTTTTGTAGAGGAAATCAGTGGTTACAAGTATTGCTATATGTCATTACAATTCTCGTTGGCATTTTTTTGGAATTTACATTCTTCTCCAGAATCCGGATAATGTTCAGTATGGCAGGTGAACTTTTTGGTATGGAAGCTTTTCTGAAAACGAGCTTTTTGGTAGGTGGAATATATAAGCTTTTTGGTTGGAAGAAAATATTTGCACGTGGTGGAGATAATTTGGAAAAATCATAAAAAATATAAAAAATAATTTACGCAACATTACGTACTACTGGTTTTGTTGAGGAAATCAGTGGCTACAAGTATTGCTATATGTCATTACAATTCTCGCTGGCAATTTTTTGGAAATAACACTTTTTGGTCAAAGCTTTTGTATTATTGGCATATGGTAGAAAATTTTAAAAAATTACAAAAAATATAAAAATTAATTTACGCAACATTACGTACTACTGGTTTTGTAGAGGAAATCAGTGGCTACAAGTATTACTATATGTCATTACAATTCTCGTTGGCATTTTTTTGGAAATCACACTTTTTGGTCAAAGCTTCTGTATTATTGGTATATGAATTTTTTTTTAAAAATTACAAAAAAATATATAAATTAATTTACGCAACATTACGTACTACTGGTTTTGTAGAGGAAATCAGTGGCTACAAGTATTGCTATATGTCATTACAATTCTCGTTGGCATTTTTTTGGAAATCACACTTTTTGGTCAAAGCTTCTGTATTATTGGCATATGGTAATTTTTTTAAAAAAATTGCAAAAAAATATAAAAATTAATTTACGCAACATTACGTACTACTGGTTTTGTAGAGGAAATCAGTGGCTACAAGTATTACTATATGTCATTACAATTCTCGTTGGCAATTTTTTGGAAATCACACTTTTTGGTCAAAGCTTCTGTATTATTGGCATATGGTAGAAAGTTTTAAAAAATTATAAAAAATATAAAAAATAATTTACGCAACATTACGTACTACTGGTTTTGTAGAGGAAATCAGTGGCTACAAGTATTACTATATGTCATTACAATTCTCGTTGGCAATTTTATGGAAATCACACTTTTTGGTCAAAGCTTCTGTATTATTGGCATATGGCAAAATTTTATAAAAAATTACAAAAAATATAAAAATTAATTTACGCAACATTACGTACTACTGGTTTTGTAGAGGAAATCAGTGGCTACAAGTATTACTATATGTCATTACAATTCTCGTTGGCAATTTTTTGGAAATCACACTTTTTGGTCAAAGCTTCTGTATTATTGGCATATGGTAGAAAGTTTTAAAAAATTATAAAAAATATAAAAAATTATTTACGCAACATTACGTACTACTGGTTTTGTAGAGGAAATCAGTGGCTACTAGTATTACTATATGTCATTACAATTCTCGTTGGCAATTTTTTGGAAATCACACTTTTTGGTCAAAGCTTCTGTATTATTGGCATATGGTAGAAAATTTTAAAAGAATACAAAAAATATAAAAATTAATTTACGCAACATTACGTACTACTGGTTTTGTAGAGGAAATCAGTGGCTACAAGTATTACTATATGTCATTACAATTCTCGTTGGCAATTTTATGGAAATCACACTTTTTGGTCAAAGCTTCTGTATTATTGGCATATGGCAAATTTTTTTAAAAAATTACAAAAAATATAAAAATTAATTTACGCAACATTACGTACTACTGGTTTTGTAGAGGAAGTCAGTGGCTACAAGTATTACTATATGTCATTACAATTCTTGTTGGCAATTTTTTGGAAATAACACTTTTTGGTCAAAGCTTTTGTATTATTGGCATATGGTAGAAATCTTTAAAAAATTACAAAAAATATAAAAATTAATTCACGCAACATTACGTACTACTGGTTTTGTAGAGGAAATCAGTGGCTACAAGTATTACTATATGTCATTACAATTCTCGTTGGCAATTTTTTGGAATTTACATTCTTCTCCAGAATCCGGATAATGTTCAGTATGGCAGGTGAACTTTTTGGTATGGAAGTTTTCTGAAAACGAGCTTTTTGGTAGGTGGAATATATAAGCTTTTTGGTTGGAAGAAAATATTTGCACGTGGTGGAGATAATTTGGAAAAATCATAAAAAATATAAAAAATAATTTACGCAACATTACGTACTACTGGTTTTGTAGAGGAAATCAGTGGTTACAAGTATTGCTATATGTCATTACAATTCTCGCTGGCAATTTTTTGGAAATAACACTTTTTGGTCAAAGCTTTTGTATTATTGGCATATGGTAGAAAATTTTAAAAAATTACAAAAAATATAAAAATTAATTTACGCAACATTACGTACTACTGGTTTTGTAGAGGAAATCAGTGGCTACAAGTATTACTATATGTCATTACAATTCTCGTTGGCATTTTTTTGGAAATCACACTTTTTGGTCAAAGCTTCTGTATTATTGGCATATGAAATTTTTTTTTAAAATTGCAAAAAAATATATAAATTAATTTACGCAACATTACGTACTACTGGTTTTGTAGAGGAAATCAGTGGCTACAAGTATTGCTATATGTCATTACAATTCTCGTTGGCATTTTTTTGGAAATCACACTTTTTGGTCAAAGCTTCTGTATTATTGGCATATGGTAATTTTTTTAAAAAAATTGCAAAAAAATATAAAAATTAAATTACGCAACATTACGTACTACTGGTTTTGTAGAGGAAATCAGTGGCTACAAGTATTACTATATGTCATTACAATTCTCGTTGGCAATTTTTTGGAAATCACACTTTTTGGTCAAAGCTTCTGTATTATTGGCATATGGTAGAAAGTTTTAAAAAATTATAAAAAATATAAAAAATAATTTACGCAACATTACGTACTACTGGTTTTGTAGAGGAAATCAGTGGCTACAAGTATTACTATATGTCATTACAATTCTCGTTGGCAATTTTATGGAAATCACACTTTTTGGTCAAAGCTTCTGTATTATTGGCATATGGCAAATTTTTTTAAAAAATTACAAAAAATATAAAAATTAATTTACGCAACATTACGTACTACTGGTTTTGTAGAGGAAATCAGTGGCTACAAGTATTACTATATGTCATTACAATTCTCGTTGGCAATTTTTTGGAAATCACACTTTTTGGTCAAAGCTTCTGTATTATTGGCATATGGTAGAAAGTTTTAAAAAATTATAAAAAATATAAAACATAATTTACGCAACATTACGTACTACTGGTTTTGTAGAGGAAATCAGTGGCTACAAGTATTACTATATGTCATTACAATTCTCGTTGGCAATTTTTTGGAAATCACACTTTTTGGTCAAAGCTTCTGTATTATTGGCATATGGTAGAAAATTTTAAAAAAATACAAAAAATATAAAAATTAATTTACGCAACATTACGTACTACTGGTTTTGTAGAGGAAATCAGTGGCTACAAGTATTACTATATGTCATTACAATTCTCGTTGGCAATTTTATGGAAATCACACTTTTTGGTCAAAGCTTCTGTATTATTGGCATATGGCAAATTTTTTTAAAAAATTACAAAAAATATAAAAATTAATTTACGCAACATTACGTACTACTGGTTTTGTAGAGGAAATCAGTGGCTACAAGTATTACTATATGTCATTACAATTCTCGTTGGCAATTTTATGGAAATCACACTTTTTGGTCAAAGCTTCTGTATTATTGGCATATGGCAAATTTTTTTAAAAAATTACAAAAAATATAAAAATTAATTTACGCAACATTACGTACTACTGGTTTTGTAGAGGAAGTCAGTGGCTACAAGTATTACTATATGTCATTACAATTCTTGTTGGCAATTTTTTGGAAATAACACTTTTTGGTCAAAGCTTTTGTATTATTGGCATATGGTAGAAATCTTTAAAAAATTACAAAAAATATAAAAATTAATTCACGCAACATTACGTACTACTGGTTTTGTAGAGGAAATCAGTGGCTACAAGTATTACTATATGTCATTACAATTCTCGTTGGCAATTTTTTGGAATTTACATTCTTCTCCAGAATCCGGATAATGTTCAGTATGGCAGGTGAACTTTTTGGTATGGAAGTTTTCTGAAAACGAGCTTTTTGGTAGGTGGAATATATAAGCTTTTTGGTTGGAAGAAAATATTTGCACGTGGTGGAGATAATTTGGAAAAATCATAAAAAATATAAAAAATAATTTACGCAACATTACGTACTACTGGTTTTGTAGAGGAAATCAGTGGTTACAAGTATTGCTATATGTCATTACAATTCTCGTTGGCAATTTTTTGGAAATCACACTTTTTGGTCAAAGCTTCTGTATTATTGGCATATGGTAGAAAATTTTAAAAAAATACAAAAAATATAAAAATTAATTTACGCAACATTACGTACTACTGGTTTTGTAGAGGAAATCAGTGGCTACAAGTATTACTATATGTCATTACAATTCTCGTTGGCAATTTTATGGAAATCACACTTTTTGGTCAAAGCTTCTGTATTATTGGCATATGGCAAATTTTTTTAAAAAATTACAAAAAATATAAAAATTAATTTACGCAACATTACGTACTACTGGTTTTGTAGAGGAAGTCAGTGGCTACAAGTATTACTATATGTCATTACAATTCTTGTTGGCAATTTTTTGGAAATAACACTTTTTGGTCAAAGCTTTTGTATTATTGGCATATGGTAGAAATCTTTAAAAAATTACAAAAAATATAAAAATTAATTCACGCAACATTACGTACTACTGGTTTTGTAGAGGAAATCAGTGGCTACAAGTATTACTATATGTCATTACAATTCTCGTTGGCAATTTTTTGGAATTTACATTCTTCTCCAGAATCCGGATAATGTTCAGTATGGCAGGTGAACTTTTTGGTATGGAAGTTTTCTGAAAACGAGCTTTTTGGTAGGTGGAATATATAAGCTTTTTGGTTGGAAGAAAATATTTGCACGTGGTGGAGATAATTTGGAAAAATCATAAAAAATATAAAAAATAATTTACGCAACATTACGTACTACTGGTTTTGTAGAGGAAATCAGTGGTTACAAGTATTGCTATATGTCATTACAATTCTCGCTGGCAATTTTTTGGAAATAACACTTTTTGGTCAAAGCTTTTGTATTATTGGCATATGGTAGAAAATTTTAAAAAATTACAAAAAATATAAAAATTAATTTACGCAACATTACGTACTACTGGTTTTGTAGAGGAAATCAGTGGCTACAAGTATTACTATATGTCATTACAATTCTCGTTGGCATTTTTTTGGAAATCACACTTTTTGGTCAAAGCTTCTGTATTATTGGCATATGAAATTTTTTTTTAAAATTGCAAAAAAATATATAAATTAATTTACGCAACATTACGTACTACTGGTTTTGTAGAGGAAATCAGTGGCTACAAGTATTGCTATATGTCATTACAATTCTCGTTGGCATTTTTTTGGAAATCACACTTTTTGGTCAAAGCTTCTGTATTATTGGCATATGGTAATTTTTTTAAAAAAATTGCAAAAAAATATAAAAATTAAATTACGCAACATTACGTACTACTGGTTTTGTAGAGGAAATCAGTGGCTACAAGTATTACTATATGTCATTACAATTCTCGTTGGCAATTTTTTGGAAATCACACTTTTTGGTCAAAGCTTCTGTATTATTGGCATATGGTAGAAAGTTTTAAAAAATTATAAAAAATATAAAAAATAATTTACGCAACATTACGTACTACTGGTTTTGTAGAGGAAATCAGTGGCTACAAGTATTACTATATGTCATTACAATTCTCGTTGGCAATTTTATGGAAATCACACTTTTTGGTCAAAGCTTCTGTATTATTGGCATATGGCAAATTTTTTTAAAAAATTACAAAAAATATAAAAATTAATTTACGCAACATTACGTACTACTGGTTTTGTAGAGGAAATCAGTGGCTACAAGTATTACTATATGTCATTACAATTCTCGTTGGCAATTTTTTGGAAATCACACTTTTTGGTCAAAGCTTCTGTATTATTGGCATATGGTAGAAAGTTTTAAAAAATTATAAAAAATATAAAACATAATTTACGCAACATTACGTACTACTGGTTTTGTAGAGGAAATCAGTGGCTACAAGTATTACTATATGTCATTACAATTCTCGTTGGCAATTTTTTGGAAATCACACTTTTTGGTCAAAGCTTCTGTATTATTGGCATATGGTAGAAAATTTTAAAAAAATACAAAAAATATAAAAATTAATTTACGCAACATTACGTACTACTGGTTTTGTAGAGGAAATCAGTGGCTACAAGTATTACTATATGTCATTACAATTCTCGTTGGCAATTTTATGGAAATCACACTTTTTGGTCAAAGCTTCTGTATTATTGGCATATGGCAAATTTTTTTAAAAAATTACAAAAAATATAAAAATTAATTTACGCAACATTACGTACTACTGGTTTTGTAGAGGAAGTCAGTGGCTACAAGTATTACTATATGTCATTACAATTCTTGTTGGCAATTTTTTGGAAATAACACTTTTTGGTCAAAGCTTTTGTATTATTGGCATATGGTAGAAATCTTTAAAAAATTACAAAAAATATAAAAATTAATTCACGCAACATTACGTACTACTGGTTTTGTAGAGGAAATCAGTGGCTACAAGTATTACTATATGTCATTACAATTCTCGTTGGCAATTTTTTGGAATTTACATTCTTCTCCAGAATCCGGATAATGTTCAGTATGGCAGGTGAACTTTTTGGTATGGAAGCTTTTCTGAAAACGAGCTTTTTGGTAGGTGGAATATATAAGCTTTTTGGTTGGAAGAAAATATTTGCACGTGGTGGAGATAATTTGGAAAAATCATAAAAAATATAAAAAATAATTTACGCAACATTACGTACTACTGGTTTTGTAGAGGAAATCAGTGGCTACAAGTATTGCTATATGTCATTACAATTCTCACTGGCAATTTTTTGGAAATAACACTTTTTGGTCAAAGCTTTTGTATTATTGGCATATGGTAGAAAATTTTAAAAAATTACAAAAAATATAAAAATTAATTTACGCAACATTACGTACTACTGGTTTTGTAGAGGAAATCAGTGGCTACAAGTATTACTATATGTCATTACAATTCTCGTTGGCATTTTTTTGGAAATCACACTTTTTGGTCAAAGCTTCTGTATTATTGGCCTTTGAAATTTTTTTTAAAAATTGCAAAAAAATATATAAATTAATTTACGCAACATTACGTACTACTGGTTTTGTAGAGGAAATCAGTGGCTACAAGTATTGCTATATGTCATTACAATTCTCGTTGGCATTTTTTTGGAAATCACACTTTTTGGTCAAAGCTTCTGTATTATTGGCATATGGTAATTTTTTTAAAAAAAATTGCAAAAAAATATAAAAATTAATTTACGCAACATTACGTACTACTGGTTTTGTAGAGGAAATCAGTGGCTACAAGTATTACTATATGTCATTACAATTCTCGTTGGCAATTTTTTGGAAATCACACTTTTTGGTCAAAGCTTCTGTATTATTGGCATATGGTAGAAAGTTTTAAAAAATTATAAAAAATATAAAAAATAATTTACGCAACATTACGTACTACTGGTTTTGTAGAGGAAATCAGTGGCTACAAGTATTACTATATGTCATTACAATTCTCGTTGGCAATTTTATGGAAATCACACTTTTTGGTCAAAGCTTCTGTATTATTGGCATATGGCAAAATTTTTTAAAAAATTACAAAAAATATAAAAATTAATTTACGCAACATTACGTACTACTGGTTTTGTAGAGGAAATCAGTGGCTACAAGTATTACTATATGTCATTACAATTCTCGTTGGCAATTTTTTGGAAATCACACTTTTTGGTCAAAGCTTCTGTATTATTGGCATATGGTAGAAAGTTTTAAAAAATTATAAAAAATATAAAAAATAATTTACGCAACATTACGTACGACTGGTTTTGTAGAGGAAATCAGTGGCTACAAGTATTACTATATGTCATTACAATTCTCGTTGGCAATTTTTTGGAAATCACACTTTTTGGTCAAAGCTTCTGTATTATTGGCATATGGTAGAAAATTTTAAAAAAAATACAAAAAATATAAAAATTAATTTACGCAACATTACGTACTACTGGTTTTGTAGAGGAAATCAGTGGCTACAAGTATTACTATATGTCATTACAATTCTCGTTGGCAATTTTTTGGAATTTACATTCTTCTCCAGAATCCGGATAATGTTCAGTATGGCAGGTGAACTTTTTGGTATGGAAGCTTTTCTGAAAACGAGCTTTTTGGTAGGTGGAATATATATGCTTTTAGGTTGGAAGAAAATATTTGCACGTGGTGGAGATAATTTGGAAAAATCATAAAAAATATAAAAAATAATTTACGCAACATTAGGTACTACTGGTTTTGTAGAGAAAATCAGTGGCTACAAGTATTACTATATGTCATTACAATTCTCGTTGGTAATTTTTTTGGAAATAACACTTTTTGGTCAAAGCTTTTGTATTATTGGCATATGGTAGAAAAATTTAAAAAATTACAAAAAATATAAAAAATAATTTACGCAACATTACGTACTACTGGTTTTGTAGAGGAAATCAGTGGCTACAAGTATTACTATATGTCATTACAATTCTCGTTGGCATTTTTTGGAAATCACACTTTTTGGTCAAAGCTTCTGTATTGTTGGCATAAGAATTTTTTTTTAAAAATTACAAAAAAATATATAAATTAATTTACGCAACATTACGTACTACTGGTTTTGTAGAGGAAATCAGTGGTTACAAGTATTGCTATATGTCATTACAATTCTCGTTGGCATTTTTTTGGAATTTACATTCTTCTCCAGAATCCGGATAATGTTCAGTATGGCAGGTGAACTTTTTGGTATGGAAGCTTTTCTGAAAACGAGCTTTTTGGTAGGTGGAATATATAAGCTTTTTGGTTGGAAGAAAATATTTGCACGTGGTGGAGATAATTTGGAAAAATCATAAAAAATATAAAAAATAATTTACGCAACATTACGTACTACTGGTTTTGTTGAGGAAATCAGTGGCTACAAGTATTACTATATGTCATTACAATTCTCGCTGGCAATTTTTTGGAAATAACACTTTTTGGTCAAAGCTTTTGTATTATTGGCATATGGTAGAAAATTTTAAAAAATTACAAAAAATATAAAAATTAATTTACGCAACATTACGTACTACTGGTTTTGTAGAGGAAATCAGTGGCTACAAGTATTACTATATGTCATTACAATTCTCGTTGGCATTTTTTTGGAAATCACACTTTTTGGTCAAAGCTTCTGTATTATTGGTATATGAATTTTTTTTTAAAAATTACAAAAAAATATATAAATTAATTTACGCAACATTACGTACTACTGGTTTTGTAGAGGAAATCAGTGGCTACAAGTATTGCTATATGTCATTACAATTCTCGTTGGCATTTTTTTGGAAATCACACTTTTTGGTCAAAGCTTCTGTATTATTGGCATATGGTAATTTTTTTAAAAAAATTGCAAAAAAATATAAAAATTAATTTACGCAACATTACGTACTACTGGTTTTGTAGAGGAAATCAGTGGCTACAAGTATTACTATATGTCATTACAATTCTCGTTGGCAATTTTTTGGAAATCACACTTTTTGGTCAAAGCTTCTGTATTATTGGCATATGGTAGAAAGTTTTAAAAAATTATAAAAAATATAAAAAATAATTTACGCAACATTACGTACTACTGGTTTTGTAGAGGAAATCAGTGGCTACAAGTATTACTATATGTCATTACAATTCTCGTTGGCAATTTTATGGAAATCACACTTTTTGGTCAAAGCTTCTGTATTATTGGCATATGGCAAAATTTTATAAAAAATTACAAAAAATATAAAAATTAATTTACGCAACATTACGTACTACTGGTTTTGTAGAGGAAATCAGTGGCTACAAGTATTACTATATGTCATTACAATTCTCGTTGGCAATTTTTTGGAAATCACACTTTTTGGTCAAAGCTTCTGTATTATTGGCATATGGTAGAAAGTTTTAAAAAATTATAAAAAATATAAAAAATTATTTACGCAACATTACGTACTACTGGTTTTGTAGAGGAAATCAGTGGCTACTAGTATTACTATATGTCATTACAATTCTCGTTGGCAATTTTTTGGAAATCACACTTTTTGGTCAAAGCTTCTGTATTATTGGCATATGGTAGAAAATTTTAAAAGAATACAAAAAATATAAAAATTAATTTACGCAACATTACGTACTACTGGTTTTGTAGAGGAAATCAGTGGCTACAAGTATTACTATATGTCATTACAATTCTCGTTGGCAATTTTTTGGAATTTACATTCTTCTCCAGAATCCGGATAATGTTCAGTATGGCAGGTGAACTTTTTGGTATGGAAGCTTTTCTGAAAACGAGCTTTTTGGTAGGTGGAATATATATGCTTTTAGGTTGGAAGAAAATATTTGCACGTGGTGGAGATAATTTGGAAAAATCATAAAAAATATAAAAATTAATTTACGCAACATTACGTACTACTGGTTTTGTAGAGGAAATCAGTGGCTACAAGTATTACTATATGTCATTACAATTCTCGTTGGCATTTTTTTGGAAATCACACTTTTTGGTCAAAGCTTCTGTATTGTTGGCATATGAAATTTTTTTTAAAAATTACAAAAAAATATATAAATTAATTTACGCAACATTACGTACTACTGGTTTTGTAGAGGAAATCAGTGGTTACAAGTATTGCTATATGTCATTACAATTCTCGTTGGCATTTTTTTGGAAATTACACTTTTTGGTCAAAGCTTCTGTATTATTGGCATATGGTAATTTTTTTTTAAAAAATTGCAAAAAAATATAAAAATTAATTTACGCAACATTACGTACTACTGGTTTTGTAGAGGAAATCAGTGGCTATAAGTATTGCTATATGTCATTACAATTCTCGTTGGCATTTTTTTGGAAATCACACTTTTTGGTCAAAGCTTCTGTATTATTGGCATATGGAAATTTTTTTTTAAAAATTACAAAAAATATAAAAATTAATTTACGCAACATTACGTACTACTGGTTTTGTAGAGGAAATCAGTGGCTACAAGTATTACTATATGTCATTACAATTCTCGTTGGCAATTTTATGGAAATCACACTTTTTGGTCAAAGCTTCTGTATTATTGGCATATGGTAGAAATCTTTGAAAAATTACAAAAAATATAAAATTTAATTTACGCAACATTACGTACTACTGGTTTTGTAGAGGAAATCAGTGGCTACAAGTATTACTATATTTTATTACAATTCTCGTTGGCAATTTTTTGGAAATCACACTTTTTGGTCAAAGCTTCGGTAGTATTGGCATATGGAAATTTTTTTTTTAAAATTACAAAAAATATAAAAATTAATTTACGCAACATTACGTACTACTGGTTTCGTAGAGGAAATCAGTGGCTACAAGTATTACTATATGTCATTACAATTCTCGTTGGCATTTTTTTGAAAATAACACTTTTTGGTCAAAGCTTTTGTATTATTGGCATATGTTAGAAAATTTTAAAAAATTACAAAAAATATAAAAATTAATTTACGCAACATTACGTACTACTGGTTTTGTAGAGGAAATCAGTGGCTACAAGCATTACTATATGTCATTGCAATTCTCGTTGGCAATTTTTTGGAGATCACACTTTTTGGTCAAAGCTTCTGTATTCTTGGCATATGGTAGAAAATTTAAAAAAAAATATAAAAAATATGCAAATTAATTTACACAACATGATGTACCATTGGTTTTGTAGAGGAAATAAGTGGCTATCAGAATTACCATATGTCATTACAATTCTTGTTGGCATTTTTTTAGAAACTACGTACTACTGGTTTTGTAGAGGTAATATGTAGGTACTCGAATTACAATACGTCAGTACAACACTCGTTGTCAATTTTTTGGAAATCACATTATTTTGTCAAAGCAGCCCATGATCGCATATTTGTCCCATTTTCTACGGTATTTCCTATCTTTATGGGACTGATTTGTGATCACGGGCAGTATATTATTGGCATGTGGAAGAAAATATTAATATTAAAATTAATTTTCGCAATATAACATACCACTCTGGGTCTGTAAAGGAAATATGTGGCTGCCAAAATTACCATATGTCATTACTATAGTCGTAGGCACTTTGTGGGGAATATTTTTTCTTTCAACACTCCTTGCTTACTGTTTATGGGAAAAGCTATAAAAAATAAAGCTATTAAAATTATTTATGCAACACGATTCGACGACTTTTCCTCGAAAATTTTTCCCCAACTTGTACCCTTTCCCCGAAAAGCATTACCCAGAATGATCCAATGCCCAGAAGTTCATTCCACAAATATAATCTTTTCCCAGAAATTTTTGCTAACATCAGAAAAGTACCCTTATTGCTTCGAATTTCGAAAAATCTTCATGAAAATCAATGTTGTTCAGAATCCTTCGAAGAGTGCACTGTTAATAACATTAGACTATAGCAGTATTTGCTCATTTCATTTAGTAATATAAATATACATGTAGGATAAATTTCCGAATTTGGTACGGGCACAGACTAACAGACATAATACTCCAAAACAATGCTTTGCCCGCTTTAACGGTCATTTTAAATATATTTGTAGTTGTAGGGACTGTGACCACATTTGAAATTAGAGCGCCACTGACATATGAATAAGCATATGGGGGATAGACCACTAATAAACAATTGTTTCAGTTTTGACATAAGTGTCTTTTATTTGGGCCATACCCCAAATAGCGAACACTCAACTAACGAACACCCCAACTAACGAATTTGTAATTCTACTTGTGGGCTTTTCCTACGAAATTATTTTAAGCGCAACAATTCAATTCAACTCTATTTTCTAATATTTTCCAATTATTTATTAAATATGATTGTGTACTTAAATTATATTTCAAATGCGTTGGTATTTTCAATACGACGCACTCAAACCCGCTAGTGCTTGCCCCACTAGTGAAAATTGTTTCAGTTTTGACATAAATGGCCATGCCCTAACTAGCGGACACCCAACTAACGAACACACCAACTAGCGAGCCCCAACTAATTCTACTTGTGGGCTTTTCCTAGGAAATTATCTTAAGTGCAACAATTCAATTCAACTCTATTTCTCAATATTTTCCACTTATTTATTATTGACTTTTTATATTCTGGATCTTTTATTATGATATTTGACAACTTTATGAATTTGTTAGGACATTCATTTAGTTCCTGTTCTTGCCACCAGGATACCACCATGAAATAAAAAGTCTACTTTCAGAGTACCACCTTCAAAGCCTTTACTGTTTAAGGTGGTGCTCTATAATAAATGAGCTTTTTGTTTGATGAGCTTTTTAGTAGGAGAGCTTTTTGGTAGATGAGCTTTTTGGTAGGTAACTTCACGGTAGTAAATTAAATCTGTATTTTTGTCCTAAAAAATCTTTTCTTCTGTATTTACTCCTCGAAAAATCTCTGTTTATATCTGTATCGAATCAGTTGAGTCGTTTAACCTTTTGCTGGATTCTCTATCGAAGATATTAATTCCTGTGGTTTAAATCAGTCAAGCAAGGACCTGTTTACATTTTCATAAAGAAACATTACAAATCGTTCTGATATTTTACATCCAGAAACTTTAACTTTATCGAACTTGCACAATGGAAAAATAATTTCTTCATTTAATGACTTCTGTTGATATATAATGTTATATACATTGAGTTGACCAATGTAGCTGTCGAATTTGCGGACAAAAAATTGAGAAATAAAGTCACAGAGCATTACAATTAACGTTTCTGAAAGTAGACTTCAGCCAGCCGGTTGCTGGGTGCTAACCTGAGTGTATTACAAACCTTTACCTTTCAGAGTGAGTGACCACTCTCAAAAATGAAGATGTATTTTAATATAGAGGGATAAGCTGAGAGAGACAGAGGAATTATTAGTGAAACTGAAAAAAATATTTCTAAAAATAGTTTTTGTAACATCATTTTTCAAAAATCTGTATATCTGTACATACACGCAAAAACCTATTTATCTGTGCATACAGATTCTTGGTCTGAAAATGGCTGAAAAATCTGTATAAATACAGATTATTCTGTATTTTTGGTAACCCTGGTTCTCATGTTGGTTACGATAATATGACGTCATGTCACCCTCCTGTGTGAACCATTTGGCGATTTTTTTAAACTTTAGGTCAAATTTGACAGTTCGAAAGTTTTCTCTTGAATGGAAAAATTTAACCGAGAGCAGAGATACCAGGCATATTTTTCAAATGTCTTCACATTTCATGAAAAAATGTCTTCATTTGTCTTCACCGACCAGGATTCTGAATCGGTTTTAGATTTTGAGCCAGAATTCTGCCAGAAATCGTTCGGAACCGAAACAAATTTGTCTTCTAAATGAAAAACCCGTCTTCACCTAAGACAAGACGTGACAATCGGCTTCTTATTTTCCCTTTAACATTCTTCTTTTCCCACATTTTCACCCTATCGAAACCCTCTAAGAACGGTTGGTTTCAAAATCGTCCAATGAATGACGTTCGTTGGACCAATTTGGACAACGTCCAAATAACCGTTCAACGTTGGTTGAACTAATTTTTTGGACGTCTCAGTGGGAATCTTCCGAACAGTGTTGCTATTGTTATTAATGAAAATGGAGTCTTGTTAATTTATATTATGCCGGAAATATTTTGTATCTTGAATCCACTATATTGATGAAGGGCACCGTTTTTCCATGTAGTGGGTGTTTAGTAAGGTTTGATGAAGCCACAATCTGAAAAATTTTAGATTGTGGTGTGGTTTTGTCTTATTTTTGTTAATGTTAATCAATCACGTATACGGTAAATGCATGATAAATACTTGTTTCACTTTGCCGCACAATTTCTCTTCAATTTAGTCATTTTTACTTTTTTTCAACGGTAATAATTTTATTTGTCAAAAGTTTCCACTCTTTCCAATAAATATAGCAACACTGCTTAACATAATTTCGCTATCCCTGCAGTAACATTGCGTACGGTGCAAAAAGTCAGAATCAACCAATCAGGAGCTGGACCATTCTGACGTAAAATTGGAACAAAAATGGCACCCTTATTGTCACGTCTTGTCTTAAGTCTGCACAGCCTATCAAATGTCTTCAAAATGAAGACATGTCTTCACATCTGGCATCGCTGACCGAAAGAGCAAACCATTTCAAATATTCATATATGGATAGTTATTTAGGCTGTGAACCATTTCTCGACAAACATATGATTACGGCCTAAAAGCCAACTGTCAAAATCTACTTTTAATGGAATTTCCGGACAAACCGTTACTAGCTGAACACAGTTCACAACAGTTTATGAAAGTGAAAACTTTTCTCTTTCGTTTACTACCAACATCTGTGATTGGCATGTAACGGTTTGTCCGGAATTTCCATTCAAAGTGGATTTTGACAGTTGGTTTTTAGGCCGTAATCATATGTTTGTCGAGATTTGGCGTTTTTTAACCTTTAGTTAAAATTTGACAGTTCGAAAGTTATTTTCTCTTGCATGGAAAAATTTAACCGAGAGAACGAACCATTTCAATAGTTGACATATGGATAGTTAATTAGAATTGACAGCTGCGATGACCACAAAGTTGTGAACATTTGTCAATATTTTAAAATTAGTTTTTTCTTATTACATTAAGTATGTCAGTCATAGTCTCGCAAAGTAAACATCCACATCATGAAATAACCCAAACAAATATTTATACAACACGTCATCGTTTCCATCTTTATCCCTTATTTTTGTATTGAAAAATATTGACAACCTCTACACGGTTAAATAGAACAACCTGCAGAATAAGGGGCCATGCATAAATGACGTAGCATTTTGGGGGTAGGGGGGGTATACCAAATTCGTGACGAAGTGTGACGAGGGGGAGGGTAGGGTCAGAAGCTGTGCGACGTAGCATCAAGTTTAATTTTTTTTTGACGGGCATCAAAACCCAATGATTAGAGAAAAGTGTGGGCACCATACCATGCCGTTCAAATTGACAGACTAGAGCGTATACAAAGATGTTTTGTGCGATTCGCCTCTGGAAACTTCCATGGAATGATCCAGTTGTGTTGCCTCCTTATGCCGATAGATGTATGCTACTCGGTCTGCAGACTCTGGCGACTCGCCGTATCTTCCTGCAAAGAGTTTTTGTTTTCGACTTGCTGTCAGGTAATATCGACAGTCCCGATCTTCTCTCGGGCGTTAATTTGTATGCGCCTCCTCGTGTTCTCCGTAACCCCACTCTGTTGTGGATCCCTAGACACCGTACTTCATATGGACAAAATAATCCACTGGAGAGATGTTGCCGCAGATTTAACGAAGCTTCTTCAGTGTATGATTTTAACATTTCCAAGCATAGATATAAGATATTAATAAGAAATATTTAGTTTTAAAATGCGTCTGTACGGTGTATACCGAAGATAAGGAAATAAATAATAAAATAAAATAAAAATAAATTTATTGTTCCTCAATTCCTAAGAGAAATAATTTCATGTGGTAAGTTTCTCGATTTGCGGAATTTCAAGCTCGCAAGAAAACGAAAAGATTTAGTATGCTAGATTAGTTAGCTACTCTTGCTAACTAGTCGATTTAGTTTGGTACCTGAATTAATTTTTTTTCTTCGGGTTCAACCAAACCAATATAGTAATTTAGGTGAACGAATTCTTCTTAGAATCATTGGCAGCTGTAGGATTATGAACTGAGAGAACTCCATGCTCCATGACATAAAATTCAAAACAAAACTATCAAAACTATATTTGTCATGAAATGGAATTATTTTGGGCGCAATTTGCTGTTATAACGAAAATGTTAATAAAAGCCGTCAAAGAAGAATTGCATAACATTTTTTTTCATCTCACTGCCCCGGAGGGGGGGAGAGTGGTAAATGCTACGTCATTTACAAGGGGGAGGTTAGAGTTTTGTGACCTAATGCTACGAGGGGGGAGGGAGGGGTCGAAAATAGCCGAAAAAAAGCTACGTCATTTGTGTACGGCCCCTAAGTTCTTTTAACGTACTTTTGAGTTGTGCGTCGCTTTCGCACTTATTAGTGTTGTCAAAAACAAAAACAGAGATTCGACTCAGTCGAGGTCTTCCGTGGAGGAAGGTACTTTTGAGTTGTTTGGGGTGAACTCAAAATTAGGTAAATTCAACTTAAATTTGAGTATAAAAAACCTATCAATGAGTTGTAATTTTTGCCGTGGTTAAATGGAAACTACCTTCAACACGGTTTACCTAATTTTAAGTTCCCCCACGATACCACGAGATTGAGTCAAAGGAACTCAATTTTAGGTAGTTTTTCGTTTCCGTGTATTAGGTACAGAAAATGTTTCCACCTTTTAATTCTGCATCATGGGCAAAATTTTAACAATCGACCCAGTGCGCCAAAATCCCAGTGCGCCAAAACGCAGGCCAATCCTGCTCTACCACAGTGGATTGCATTTGTCATTGCTCTATCAAGCCATTAGAGCGAAAGAGAGAATCATTCGAGTGTGCCTTTCTGGTAGTCAAATTGTTGTTTCTCTCGCTTTTACACTTTCCAATTAGGCAATCCATTAGACGTTTGTTTGACAATTCAGCGGTGGGTTCTGTCAACAAGTCTGCTCCTGCGAACAGAAAAACTCGTCCGACAAGCATCTTTCGTTAGTCCGATTCGTTTGATGTTGGACCGAATCAACGATATTGTCGGACGTCGCACCCCTCGGATTAACGTCAGAAGAAGTAAACAAGAAATAATCAGCTGATCAGAAACGTCTCATGGATTGCCTAATTCGTTGATTGACGTCCTTGAGTTGCGTTTAGTTCAGTTTTACTCGTGATCGCGCGTGCATGTGTGGTGTCGACTGTCGCGAAATAGGGAAAATTCCTGGAAAACCACACGGTTTCATGTTTTACCTTTATTAGAATGGAAATGATTTCTTGTCGGAAGCAGTTTCTCCGACTGATACGGACCCGGAGAACGCAAGTTTCGGTGAATCTGGATGGATTTGTGCACAGGTAAAAAAATATAGGGAAAGTTTTTACATCTCCTAAGTTGTCCCTTATTTTTTGTTGGACACGCGTCACGGTTTAAATACTCAGCTGACAGTAACCGTTCATGTGTTTTGCCGTGTACTGCTTAGAAATTGCAAAAAAAATCCTAGAAATAGTACAGCATTTTATATTTTTCTTTTGTTTTAAATTCAGTACGGATTTTCTGTCGAAAGCAGTTTCCACGGCGGACACGACTGTATTGCATTGCAATGACTACGGAAAACGCCGGTTCCGGCAAATCTGGCAGGATTTGTGCAAAACACCAACAAGGGGTCTGCACAGGTAAGAGTTTTGAAATTAATTTAGGACATGTTTTTACATGAAATTGCACGAGTCCTTTATTTTCTTATTAAACACGAGCCGTGGTTTCGATACTCGTACTGACAGAAACCTTTCATTTCTACCTATTTGCTTGTGTGAAAAATAGAGTACCATTTATCCGATCCGTCATCGGTACCGGAACGTCAAAATTAGTTGCATCTCAGTCGAACACATTCCGGAACCGATTTGTAATTCTGAATGGATTCCAGATCAAATGCGACTCAACCGGTTGTTACATTTGAGCTGGAATCAATTCAGTGTTCCGAATGGTTTGACCGGGATGATGTCCCTATAAAGAAGTTCACACACAGTATCAACAGCAAGGAGAGTGTTAACGTACGGAAGGCGTGAATGTACATGCGAATACATTTAACTTAAGGACGATTCAGACGATACATCAGCTTCCGTCAACGTCGGCGGAACGTCGCCGTTCCGTCACGATAAGCTCGCAGTCACGCATTTCTCGTGTGCACGTTTACACGTACCGTACGTCAAAACGTTTCGTGCCGTTGATGTTGTGCGTGAATGCCTCCATATAATTGCATGTAACTAATCTCAACGTTCCGTACCGGTGACGGAAGCCTGATGTATCGTGTGAATCGTACTTTATCCGAACAGAACGGTGACGTGACGTTGACCTTCGGTTTCGTCAACGTTGATATTCTGTTTGAACTAAAAGCGACAAGTCTGGGCCCTTTATCAGTCGCGTCACCGAGTTAAGTACGATTCACACCATACATCAGGCTTCCGTCACCGTAACGGAACATCAAGATTAGTTACATGCAGTTAAATGGAAGCATTCACACACAACATCAACGGAACGGAACGTTTTGACGTACGGCACGTGTGAACGGGCACAAGAGAAAAGTGGTGACGTTCCGTTGACTTTGACGGAAGCTGATGTATCGTCTGAATCGTCCTTTACTAGAACAAAATATCCTTCAAGTCACTAATGTCGTTTTTGGGTGAAGTGAAACCGAGTCAGGTTCTACCCCAACTGGTGTCAAAATATATAAACTGATTTAGAATTTTAGTATTTTAGACTTTTAAAATTTTAGAATTTTAGAATTTTAGAATTTTAGAATTTTAGAATTTTAGAATTTTAGAATTTTAGAATTTTAGAATTTTAGAATTTTAGAATTTTAGAATTTTAGAATTTTAGAATTTTAGAATTTTAGAATTTTAGAATTTTAGAATTTTAGAATTTTAGAATTTTAGAATTTTAGAATTTTAGAATTTTAGAATTTTAGAATTTTAGAATTCCAGAATTTTAGAATTTTAGAATTTTAGAATTTTAGAATTTTAGAATTTTAGAATTTTAGAATTTTAGAATTTTAGAATTTTAGAATTTTAGAATTTTAGAATTTTAGAATTTTAGAATTTTAGAATTTTAGAATTTTAGAATTTTAGAATTTTAGAATTTTAGAATTTTAGAATTTTAGAATTTTAGAATTTTAGAATTTTAGAATTTTAGAATTTTAGAATTCTAGAATTTTAGAATTTTAGAATTTTAGAATTTTAGAATTTTAGAATTTTAGAATTTTAGAATCTTAGAATTTTAGAATTTTAGAATTTTAGAATTTTAGAATTTTAGAATTTTAGAATTTTAGAATTTTAGAATTTTAGAATTTTAGAATTTTAGAATTTTAGAATTTTAGAATTTTAGAATTTTAGAATTTTAGAATTTTAGAATTTTAGAATTTTAGAATTTTAGAATTTTAGAATTTTAGAATTTTAGAATTTTAGAATTTTAGAATTTTAGAATTTTAGAATTTTAGAATTTTAGAATTTTAGAACTTTAGAATTTTAGAATTTTAGATTTTTTGAATTTTTGAATTTTTGAATTTTTGAATTTTAGAATTTTAGAATTTTAGAATTTTAGAATTTTAGAATTTTAGAATTTTAGAATTTTAGAATTTTAGAATTTTAGAATTTTAGAATTTTAGAATTTTAGAATTTTAGAATTTTAGAATTTTAGAATTTTAGAATTTTAGAATTTTAGAATTTTAGAATTTTAGAATTTTAGAATTTTAGAATTTTAGAATTTTAGAATTTTAGAATTTTAGAATTTTAGAATTTTAGAATTTTAGAATTTTAGAATTTTAGAATTTTAGAATTTTAGAATTTTAGAATTTTAGAATTCTAGAATTTTAGAATTTTAGAATTTTAGAATTTTAGAATTTTAGAATTTTAGAATTTTAGAATTTTAGAATTTTAGAATTTTAGAATTTTAGAATTTTAGAATCTTAGAATTTTAGAATTTTAGAATTTTAGAATTTTAGAATTTTAGAATTTTAGAATTTTAGAATTTTAGAATTTTAGAATTTTAGAATTTTAGAATTTTAGAATTTTAGAATTTTAGAATTTTAGAATTTTAGAATTTTAGAATTTTAGAACTTTAGAATTTTAGAATTTTAGATTTTTTGAATTTTTGAATTTTTGAATTTTTGAATTTTTGAATTTTAGAATTTTAGAATTTTAGAATTTTAGAATTTTAGAATTTTAGAATTTTAGAATTTTAGAATTTTAGAATTTTAGAATTTTAGAATTTTAGAATTTTAGAATTTTAGAATTTTAGAATTTTAGAATTTTAGAATTTTAGAATTTTAGAATTTTAGAATTTTAGAATTTTAGAATTTTAGAATTTTAGAATTTTAGAATTTTAGAATTTTAGAATTTTAGAATTTTAGAATTTTAGAATTTTAGAATTTTAGAATTTTAGAATTTTAGAATTCTAGAATTCTAGAATTCTAGAATTTTAGAATTTTAGAATTTTAGAATTTTAGAATTTTAGAATTTTAGAATTTTAGAATTTTAGAATTTTAGAATTTTAGAATTTTAGAATTTTAGAATTTTAGAATTTAAGAATTTTAGAATTTTAGAATTTTAGAATTTTAGAATTTTAGAATTTTAGAATTTTAGAATTTTAGGATTTTAGAATTTTAGTATATTAGAATTTTGGAATTTTAAAATTTTAGGATTTTAGAATTTTTCAACTTGTTATTCTAATATTTCCATCGAATTATTGACTATAATATAGACAATAATTCGATGGAAATATTAGGATAATAAGTCGAAATTTACCCGGAATAATTCATAATTTCACGTACCCCCGGGGTGAATTTCACCTACGGTTGAAAAATATTGTTTTAGCACTTATAACTTCACAAATGTGGTCTCAGGAGTGAACCTACAAACGCCCGTATTCGCGCGATTATTAATCGATTACGTCCGGAAGTCTCTAGTAGCATAGATCCAACGCCTTCAGGTGAACCAAACAAAAAAATGACGCTCACATCCACTAAACAACACGTCTCATGGCGTCAAAAAAACCGAATATATACACACGAATTCACATACACGCGACCAACACGTTAACATACAAATGCTTCAATCTTCGCGATAATCCACGCCACTTACACTCGCGTTCTCGCACGGAGCTATTCAAATAGGGTTGCTATGATTAATAATAAAATCCACTTGTTTTGAAGTCATGCTGCTTCTTTAGTTAATAACTTTTCTCAGCGAATTTTCACAAACTTACAATGTTCCACGAATGTGTTCAGTTGAAAAATACCTTTAGAAATATATAGTGCTCTCATGAATTCATTGATAAGGTGATTTTTTAAGGATTTTTTTTGAATTTTAACCGATATTCCATACTAATTTCCATATAAACTTTGAAATTTTTGGAAGTTCCGTAGACAACCGATCGGTACCAAAATTTGCACAATTACTAAGGGCCAATAGAGCCTGGTGGAGCTAAAAGTCAAAAATTGAACCAATCTAAGGTCCATGCCTTCAATTGGACCAATTAAAAAAGAATCCTCTCATATCCACTAGACAACAAGTTCCATGGCGATATGACCGAGAACTCTAGTGATATGGGGTAACTCACTCTCTGTCAGAATGCACTCACTCCCTGTCAGAATGCACCGAAAACTAAATATCAGAATGGCGGTCCGTGTGACCATCCCAGAACACAAGCGAATATGTGAATGGAACCACAATTTTAAAATCGAATTTATACACGCGAGCACATCCCTCCCCAAGGTTGAGGGGTTTGACGCTAATGCAAACATCATCAAGCATATCGCGTGCGTTAGTGCTACAGAACCTTTGACAGCCAATTGCTTTAAAATTTACGCCTCGATAGTGGTGCATCGAGGCGACCGAGAGGGCTTAAGCGCCTTTTTTTATCGGTCGACTTCGTCATCGTGCATGGACTAATTAAATTAATTTAATATTTAAATTAATTTAATAAATATATAAGTAGAAACCTATTAGTTGTCGTTTTGTAATAATCGTAGTTTTTCGTACTAGTGTATAATTGCTATGTACTAGTCGTGTGTATGTGTTCGTCTTAGTATTTGTGACATTTGGGTCAGGGAATGGATGCGGAACTAGCATATAATACTTCTGGTATTCAATTTGTGCATTTGGTTCTATTCTTTCGAGGTTAGATTGGATAAATTAGGGTATAATGAATTTACCGACGCACGTGAATCATCCATTCCGGTCAGCACAGCATGATGAAAGTCTAACAAAATGCGATCGTCGTTAATGGTAAATATACAACATTTGCTGCATTTAGACGAGTTTGATTGCATGTTACATGTGTTTTCCTATTCTACTTCATTGGTCTCTTTCTTTTGTACTTGTATTAGTTTGCTTGTATCTTTTTTTTCTTTATTCGGGATGGTATGATTCCTTTTATTAGTATATACCTACTATACGCTATCTATACTCATACAGGTACAAACGCTCGTGGCATTCGCGATAACACAAACTTGGTCACAAAGCGACCATGCAATTGCAATAATCCACACATAATTACACCCACGATTTCGCCAACATGAAAACATCCCGGTAGTTAAGTAAACGTAGCACCTTTAAACTTCCAAAGGCGGTCTCAGACATTAACCCACCACTCGCGCGATCATGAAACGGTCACGTCCGGAAGTCTTACCTCGGTCCTAGCAGTCTGGACTAATACCTTCAGTTGAACCAATGAAAAAGTGACGCTCATATTTACTAAACAACACGTTCCATGGTGACATGACCTGGAACTCCTGGGGAAACGGACTCTATTCTACAATCTGTACCATACACTAAAAATTAAGCATCAGATTCACGGTCCGCGCGCGATCAAACAAGAATACACGCTACATCATTATAAAATTAAAATTATACACGTGACAAACACGTTAATATGCAAATGCATGAGCCCTTCGCGACCATCCCCGCCACCTACACCCGCGATCTCGTAAACATGATAACATCCCGGTGATAAAGTGAATGTATCAGCTCCTATACATTTTCAAACGCGGGGTCAAGCGTAAACCTAAAAACTCCGCTCGCACGATCATGAATTGATCACTTTCGGATGTTTCTATCCTTGATATCAGCAGACTAGGTCCATGCCTTTAATTGACAATTAAAAAACTAAAACAGGTTTTCACCTAGATGCAATTGTGCCTTTCTCAATCATGAACACGAGAATTTTTGCGTTGTTTATGTTCATTAAAAGCTTACAAATGTACATACTACATTTTTATTATACACGATATGACAACTATATACAAAAAAAAAGAAATCATTATTCGAGTTCTAAAATTTTGCAAAAGAAAAAACAGCCACTGTAATATTGCATTGAAAAAAGGTGCGAAATCGGCAAAGTCCCAAAAAGTCGATTTTTATAAAAAAAAATTCGAGGTAACATGAAATTTCGACGTTTCATGCATTTTAAAGATGTTTGGCATCAAAAATACGAATTCGATTTCTGAAATTTCCCTTTGAAAAAATTTCGAGTTCCGGCTCATATGATATGTGACCGGACGATTCAATCTATATTTCCGGACCCATATAAGCGATCCATACGAAATTTTATAGACATATGTGGGGATTATAGGGGAATATTATAGCTATCATTTGGGACAAAGTTCGTGAAAATCGGCCCAACCATTTCCGGGAAACTGATGTGAGTTCGTTAATTTTCAAATATTGCCGCTTTTCCCGGGCACTTCCGTAACCGTCTATGGTGGTCAATGTAGTCAACGAAAGTTTGGTTGGCCGTCGGTGACCTAGAACTGCAAATTTAAGTTGTTTGAAAGACATTATAGCGAAATTTTTACCTTTTTTGCTTTCATCGGAATATCGGTTTGAATCGGAATTTGCTATGTGATCGCACGCCACAACCTGTAACTCCGGAACCGGAAGTCGGATCGTGATGAAATTAAATAGCCATTTACGAGGGCGCAACACCTTTCATTTGAGACTAAGTTTGGTTGAATCGGTTTAGCCATCTCCGAGAAACCGATGTGACTGTTATTCTGAATTTGGATACTTCCGCCGGGGCTTCCAGAACCGATGATAGTGACCAATGTGGCCAAAGAGACTTTGAATGGCTGTTAATGAACTAATACTACAAATCGAAGCAGTTGTGGTCATATTTTGGAAAATGTTTTACCTTTATACATTCATTGCAGAGTTTATGCTTAAGCCCTTTGCGATTAATAACGCACACCTACGCCCGCGATCACGCAAACAACATAACACCCCGGTAATAAGATGAACGTTTAAGCACTTACGAAGTTACAAACGTCCGTTGCGATTACGTCCGGAAACCATTACCCTCTGTCCTAATAACTTAGGTCAATACATTCAGTAGGACCAATCAAAAAATAACGCTCATATCCACTAGACAACACGTTCCACGGCGACATGTCCGGGAACTCTAGTGATATGGAAGACCTAACTTTCTTCTAGCATCTGAGCCGTACATCAAAAATAAAGTATTGGATTCACGGTCCGCGCGCGATCATTCAAGAACACATGCGAATGTGCGAAAGGCACACGGTTTTAAAAAACAATTTATACACGCTAAGTTACATACAGACGCACACGCGATCGAACACGTTAACGTACAAATGCTCGAGTTCTTCGCGATGATACACGCGATCGCGAAGTCCCTACGCCCGACATACCTGAACCGTACAATGAATATCACATTCA
The DNA here is from genome assembly GCF_030247195.1 of Topomyia yanbarensis. Taxonomy (NCBI): domain Eukaryota; kingdom Metazoa; phylum Arthropoda; class Insecta; order Diptera; family Culicidae; genus Topomyia; species Topomyia yanbarensis. The sequence goes on along the minus strand of NC_080671.1, from coordinate 241,996,356 downwards.
GAATCACGGCTCGCTACAATTGGTCTAAAGTAGTGTTTTATTGGGCGCCATTGCCTGTCTCGTCTGCAAATTGTAGCATGTGATTTTGACGGGGAGCCCTTCCGAGAATCTAGCTCTACAGCTCCAGTAGGACAACTCTCGAAAAAAAAAGAATTTATGCATGCAAGCACATGCGACAAATACATTAACATACGAACACTTACGCCCTTCGCGATAATATACGCACACCTACGTTCGCGATCGCGCAAACTTGATAATATCACGGTAATAAGATGAACGTGTTAGTATTTATGAAGTTACAAACGCGAACACACAAACGGCCGTGTTCGCGCGAGCATGAATCGGTCTCGTCCGGAAATCTTTATCCTCCGTCCTAGCAACTTAGGGGCCGTTCATAAACGTGGACTCATAGGGTGGACGGGTGGTCTAGCAAAAATTAACGTTTGTCTACGAGGGTGGAGACGGGGGGTCTATTTGCAAAAATATGCGTAGATTTTGATTTTTTTTTTTGTAATTTTCGTATTACTAATGGGATTTAAAGCGAATTGGGTTCAACATACTAGTCGATTCAGCTAGATGTATTTATGCAGACACTTCGAAGCTAGTACACTATTGAAGTAACTTCTCTTTAGGCAACCACTCAACCCAGAACCTACGTAATTGGACAAAGCAACAACCTTTCTTGCGTATATTTAGATATAGTAAAATTCAAACTGATTAACTCCAGTGAACGCTTTGTTGTAGAATTCTAGGAATAACACAAAATGACAGTTCTAAAGACGATCTCCCAAAGTTCCTCTCCGTAAAAGATTTTGACTGTAAAATCCTGCAGTCGTGAATTATCATCTCAGACACCACTAGCAGACACGCATGGACCATTAAATGTATGAACCAGTTAAAGTTCAAAAATGGTCAAAGTTAAGCATTAAAACCACCATGATAACAAGAAACGCCCGATTTTTGATTTTGAGGTAGTCTGATTTTTTAAATTTTTAATTTAATAATTTCGGTGACCCAAGCTGTGTAGTTAAACTTCTACAACAAAGCGTTCACTCGAGTTGATCAGTTTGAAATTTTTTTTGAAATCGTTTACACTAATTTCAAAATCTTGAAACACCCGTTAAATTTTACGTTTTGGCCCGGCGCAAATCCTGGCAATCCGATTCTACTATATAAATATTCGCAATTAAGGTTTAATACTTAGCGATAATACTTACTTAGGTGATATGACTATTGATTACATAAGAAAAATAGATATTTTCGGAAAGATTTGGATAGTTTCGTCCCCTTAATCGAATAAGACAATTCAGATTATCCCATTATCTTAGAAATATTGAAACTTGTTCACGAAAATTGAAATTTTGCGTGCATGTTTAGTTAAATATTTCATTCTAGATAATACTTAACATCGACAGTATAATTTCAAATTGTTAGCTAAAGTTTATCAATTTTTACGCTCCACTAATGCTCAAAAAGTACTTGCTAGCTTAGCAATCATGCACTGTTGGTAAAAGTAGCATTTCAGCTAAACTTGAATTAGTTATAGCAATAGGTATATCTTTTGAAACATTCTTGTGTGACTTACTTAGAAAAGAAGTATTTCGCTATAAAAATATTTGACAGCACTTTTAAATTCACACTTGTATTATATTACATACTACACGGTGTTCTTATAAGTCCAACTTATAGTATAGTGAAATTAAAACGGAAACCTTTCTCAAAACTGTAAGAAATTTATAAAATTCGACATACAAGTCTTGTATTTCGGAGAAAACTATTTTGATTTTATATTTCCTTAAATTGATACTCATTGATTTGAGCAGTAGTACACAAAAAACCAATGTCAAAAGCTTTATTCATCAATGTTTGTTTTTGTTCTTAATATTTGAAAAGCTTGAAAGAAATCTGAACGACTCAGGTTAAATTTTTATTTGACCGTATAATGTGCTTCTTACTATTTTCATATTTTCCACAAATAAAAAAATCGAAAAGTCTACTTAGCCTTTAGAGGCGGAGGGGGTTGGCAAAAATCTACTTATGTCTACTAGGGAGAGGGGGTGCTGGGTTCAAAAAATCTCAAATTTCGGTCTACGTGGGTCCCTTAACTTCCTACATTTAGTTGGACCAATCAAAAAATAATGCCCATACTTGACATGGATGAACCTCCAGTTTAAAAACCGGTTAAAATTAAATAATTCGTATGCAAGAGTATCCGTATACCGCAACGTTCAAGATAAAAAGTCGGCTAAAAAACTACTTTGTAAGAATCGGTTAATTTTTTCGGTTTTTATACTGAAGGTTATTTAATCCGACTCTTACAGAGGAGAACCTCAGTTCGATTTTTATGCTTGAAGTTTATATCAGAATTATACATTCAAAACATTTGAAGCAGGTTTTACGAAGCATGTTCTGTCCTTGCGATTTTATTTTGGGTCGCTCATATCCACTAGACAACACGTTCCATGGCGACACTAGTGAACTCTAGTGATATGGAAAAACTCACTTTCTTCTTGCATCTGAACCGAACACCAAAAATTACGTATCTGATTCACGGTCCGCGATCATCCAAGAACACATGCGAATATGCGAAAGGCACACGGTCATAAAATATAATTTATACACGCGAAGTTACATACACGTTAACATACGCGACATAGAAACTCACACGCGATCGAAAACGTTAATGTACAAACGCCTAAACCCTTCACTATGATACACGCAATCGCGAACTCCCTACGCCCGCACATATCTGAACCGTAAAATGAATATCACATTCAGAATCACGACCCACTGCAATTGGCCTTAAGCAGTTTAGTGGGTAACATCTCCCGTCTCGTTTTCAATTGTATTGTTAGGAGTCCTGTCGAGACCCTAGCTCTACTGCTCCAGTAGGACAACTCTCGAGAAAAATGTACTCTGGGTCTTAACTGGAGTGTGCGGCGAAGGGTTACTCCCCCACATATCGCACAACCATGTCCTAACCCCAACTCGTTAAACCCCCTCAGATCCCTCTCCACCAGTCCCATCAGACTACCACCCCATCAGACCCCGATAATCTAGGTCAATCCAATCTGATCCCTTAGATAAACAGCCAAAACAGTGTACCGTATTATTCGTATAATCTATTCAAATTTATTCACAGATTCGTTTTTTTCAGGTGTTGAACGTGATCATGGAGTTCGGTAATTTATTTGTTTTCGTGACACTTATTCAGGACTTTTTTTGGTAGAATTGTTTACACCTGATTTCCATGATAGTCCACCCTGGACACTAATCCAGACACATTAACCTGCCCAGAAACCAGTGTCATGCAAACTCGTTCGGGTCCAAATGCTTTCCGAGTTTCAAAGTTTTGCGATCGTCTAAATATTTCAAATTAATGGTAACGATAAACTTTGTCGGATAGAAAAACTTTCAGTATAGTAATAGTCTGTATCACCTGGCAATCTGACTTCCTTGAATAGCACAAACCGTCGTCATTTTATATCCTTGCATTATGGAAATTGTGCAAAACTCGGCAGGATACGACCAGCACCGAGCTATATGACAATTGGTAGTGGTCGAAAAATGCAAGTGTTACTCCGGAGCTCCTATTGAACCACTAATAATCTAATCGTTGCACAATTATTTCGTGGTTAATTTGTGTGGTTTGTTTACATTTCTGATTCCTGGATCCCCAATTACCAAACTTTTTTTTCTTTCCAGGAAATGAACCACTACGGCAGCCGATACACGTCGTTCGCCTTTGCTAGTGGAGGGATCGCTGGCAGAGGCGGTGCCCGAGGGGAACTGAGCAGTGGAAATTTGAGCAGAAAGCTGAGTAGTCCGATGGCAGAGTCGACACAGCTGGACAGCAGCGGTATTCGGGGGAATCTTTACGACAGTCCGGTACGACAGGTTGGAGTTGGGAAAAGAAGCCTACCTCTCCGTTGCAAAATAGCAGGACAAATTTTAGAAGCAGCTGAACGGCGTCCGGGTCCAGTATGGATCGATTGATTGATCCTAAGTGAGTTGGCAAGTTTACACGTCCTTTATAGGTTCTAATTCAAGTTTAATTTTGTAGGATTTACGCGGATGTTCAGAGCCGAGGATTGGTTAACCGGTTGGTAAAGTACCACGATGAAACGCAATCGCCGTTAAATAAGAGTCAATCGATGACTATCCTGTACTCGAAGCCGGGTCAATTTCCTGTGTGGTGGAGGAGAAACAATTCTTCGATAGCTACCATTGGTTCGGATTTCCCCGTCAGAGAAGTCCGTGTTTCAGGCTGACACAAGGTGGAACATTTTACGGGAGGGATCGTTGCTCATTCCGGCGGAACCTCATCTGAAGATGGTCCAAACACATAGACACGAGGATGAGATTGATGCGGAAAATAGTGTGATTGCGCCTTCAACAGAACTGGATGCCGATTGGATTAAGAAACAATGTAAGGAGGTTGATTCAGGCGAAGCTGGTACGAAGCAAGCTCGGGAAATTACATACACGGCTTCGCCCCCGTGTCGAGGTTCGGCGAATCAGCAGCTGCAGACGAAGAAATTATGTAGTAAAAATAATATCTCAAGTTCACTTAGCTCGAGCCTAGTGATGAACACTCCGAAAGTGGAACACGTAGCGCACCGACCGGCACGATTAAATGTGGATGTCTTTCTCGACGCCGGCAACATTGAATGCGACGGTTCCAGTTAGCATGATTGAATCGAGCAAGCCGGCAAAATTAAGTAGGATTGATTCCGCTCCTTTGCCACAGATTACGAGAATTTTTCCGGAGTTTCAACTGCCTCTAATGAAATATCCGCCACTAAAACTAACATTTAACAAGAAATATAACGTCCATGACATGACGAAACGGTGGTTCGACCCCCGTCCACAGACAGTGAAGGATGATGATGATAAAGTAGGCGGACGAATCAGTTTCATTAAGCCAAAGGATAAATCGCCTATTATGAGCAATGCCAAGGTTGTCCTGAAGAGGTTCGAGCGCTCGAAATCATCGTTGATTCTGAGCTGCTTGAGTGATGATTTTGATGAAGACGAGGAATCGCCTATAGTTAGGCCATCGCAGGGTTCATTTTATACGATAGACACCACGGATGCACCACCGAAGGTTGCAGAGAAGAAACGGCTTCCGTCCCGATAATGAGCGGTATTTCAGCAATAGTTAATAGCCCGATCAAGGATCCTGGCCTAGGTAAAATTGATCCATCGAAACCGGTGGAAAATGTAAAAACGATAGAGCAACCGAAGTAACCCACGGGATTTGCTTTCGGAAGTACAACTGCTACCGTCAGCTAGGCTCCGGTTACAGCACATCAAACCGATACATAATTTGCATTTGGGACGCCCACTTAACCGGTTACTGCTAAAATCAAATCATCGGAAATACCACGTATCGTTTTCCTGTGCTTGGATTTCGATACGTACGGAATCGGACGGCATTTATCGCCGATACCATTTTATCGGGAAATAATGCGATTCGAGGTATTAATCACACGCCTACATCAAAAAATTATATACTTTGCAACTAATATTTTAAAAAGCCTGACGCTAATAAAAATTTTGAATCAAAAAAATATTGCTGTTTTTGTTTTTATTTGAAAAAAAGAAAACCCAAACGTTTAAAATAAGAAGAAGAAAACGAAAATAATGAGCACGACGATCGCTCGATTTTCTATAGTTCTACATCGGGCTCACGTCGGTCCGATTACGTCGATGCGTTTGGCATATTTGAAGGTTGACGCGGTTCATGCAAATGGTGCAAAATTGCAGGATATAAACCCGATATCCTGCTCTGATCGGCCCGTTATCGGGCTTAGTCGACCCGATCATCGGCCTGATAATCGGGCCGATTGAGCTCTACAAAATTTACTGGGGAGCTGTCAAATTTAACTACACGGTTAAATAAAACAACCTGCAGAATAAGTTCTTTTAACGTACTTTTGAGTTGTGCGTCGCTTTCGCACTTATTAGTGTTGTCAAAAACAAAAAGAGAGATTCGACTCAGTCGAGGTCTTCCGTGAAGGAAGGTACTTTTGAGTTGTTTGGAGTGAACTCAAAATTAGGTAAATTCAACTTAAATTTGAGTATAAAAAACCTATCAATGAGTTGTAATTTTTGCCGTGGTTAAATGGAAACTACCTTCAACACGGTTTACCTAATTTTAAGTTCCCCCACGATACCACGAGATTGAGTCAAAGGAACTCAATTTTAGGTAGTTTTTCGTTTCCGTGTATCGCTCTGCCAATTTTAACCAAGATGGGAGAAAGCTAGGAACATTTGACACTTTTGAGTGTATTAGTTTAATACTTGCAAAATTAAGCATGGCGGTCGGGCCCCTTGAAGTGAACCTAAGAGAAGACAATCGCGTAGCCAATTTGATCCAGTCCTAACCTCAATATTGAACAAGCTTTTGATTGGTCGTTTTGCCAGCCAAGAGCGTTCATAATATTTTCAAACGGGATGAAAAACAGTGCTGCTGAATTTATTTTGGCTACTTTTCATACCCATGAACATTTTATGCAAATTGAATAAATACCCTGAATGACGATATAACTACGTGTAAAGTTAAGAGAGACACGAATAAACATAAAATTCAATTTTTAAATGCAGCTAGTATTGTTAATTTTTGACAGAGCTTGATATTTGAGATACAATTATTTTCAGCAATTGTGAAAAACTTGCAAATGGAATTTGGCAACGATGGATGCTTGTTGTCTTTGGAATTACGACAGGGACTGGTAGATAAAATTAAGAAGAGCAAGAAGCTTGTTATCGTCTCTTCTCTTAGAAGTGAACGAACTGATTCTTTGGCACACGATGAAAAGTGAGAAAAGGCCGAGCTTCACCTCGGATCTACCTATTAGAACACTTAGGGACACTTTTTACTTCGAAAAAACCGATTAAATTAACTATGACCGAACCGAAAGAAAACTTATGGCAACAGAAAGGCCTCTTGTTTTTTCGACTTCATCAAAGAAAAATGACAACCGCACTCACACACAGAAAAAAATGTGCACACCTATATCAGTCTTGAATTTTAACCATGCTCCAGAGTACACGGTTAAATAAAACAACCTGCAGAATAAGTTCTTTTAACTTATTTTTGAGTTGTGCGTCGCTTTCGCACTTATTAGTGTTGTAAAAACAAAACGAGATATTCGACTCAGTCGAGGTCTTCCGTGGAGGAAGGTACTTTTGAGTTGTTTGGGTTATACTCAAAATTAGGTAAATTCAACTTAAATTTGAGTATAAAAAACCTATCAATGAGTTGTAATTTTTGCCGTGGGTAAATGGAAACTACCTTCAACACGGTTTACCTAATTTCAACTTCCCTCACTGAGACGTCCAAAAAATTGTTTCAAAATCGTTCAACACGGGTCCAACGATGGACGTTTGTTGAACGGTTATTTGGACGTTGTCCAAATTGGTCCAACGAACGTCCTTCATTGGACGATTTTGAAACCAACCGTTCTTAGAGGGCCCCTACGATACCACGAGATTGAGTCAAAGGAACTCATTTTTAGGTAGTTTTTCGTTTCCGTGTAGGGTTATTTTGCAAATAACTTTCGATGTGTCAGATTTTAGCTAAAAGTTAAAAATTTCACCAAATGGTTCACAGCCTCAATAGGTTTTGTGTTTAGTCAAAAGGTTGTGTTTTTATCGCGAGATGCGATATCATTCAGCACAGTTTATTTTAGACGAGAATATAGTGTTGCTCGGCAAAACAAGCTTTAAAAAATATATCTCCGCTTAAAATTTTGTAACATCTTAAGAATGGTAAGTACATGCACAATAACGCCTGTTTAAAAAAACCTGTTTTAATCCACCTAGAGGTGCAATTGTGCCTTTCTCATTTCTCCAAACTATGATTTAATAGCTGGTTCGTACAATATAACATTATGGAAATGTCTTTCATTCTTATTACACTTGGTAAGTATATATAAGAGCACCTTTTTGCATTCATCGCGGTATCGGTTTGAATCGGAGTTTTCTATGTAATCGCACTCCACAACCCGTAACTCCGGAGCCGAGACTAAGTTGATCAAATCGGTCTATCCATTTTCGAGAAACCAATATAACCGTTATTCTGAATTTGGATGCTTCCGGATCCGTCGATGGTGGCCAGTGTGTCCAAAGAGACTTTGAATGACTGTTAGTGACCTAGATCTACAATTCAACAGTTGCACACTTCATTTAAATTACTGGGTACAGTAAAATTTTGCTGGGGTTTTGAACAGCAACCCGTTCGGTAATCAATTCAGTAAAACAATTTGGTACCGAACTCTCCGCAATCCGTTCTATCCAAACGTCAAAAAACACCGGTCAGTCAGCAGTTTCCTCGGAAAATGGCGACTTGACAGATGATTTGCTGTAAGTTTTTGACGAGGTTCGGTAACGTTGGTACAATTTTGCCGAACAATCAGTCAGTATTTTACTGGATAATGTTTATGTACCGAAAAAAACAGAAGAGCTGTTAAATTCAGTGAAAAATATTGCGGGAGTCAGTAAATTATTCGAAAACTTACTGAAAATAGCTAAAAAATGAAAACTATTCCGCGAATTTTTAAACAATTTGCTGACAGCTCCTTAAAAATATCACTTTACTAAGCAAGTCGTCAAAAGAAATTGCTGAACGAGTTTGGGTTGGGTTAGTGTGTGTGTTTACATTTTGGAAAAAATTCACCTTTTTACATTCATCGCAGAATTCGTTAGAATCGGGATTTGCTGCGTGATCGTACGTATCACCACCGCCGTGAATTCCCCCCTACAGTAAGTTGACCCACCAAGCGAAGACACCAACCACAAAGCGGAGAAAAATACCCACGACAATGCGCCACCTAGCGGTGAACACTGCAACCACCGCACAGTGATGCCGCGATGGCAAAAACCCCCAAAAATTTTTTATTTAATTCATATGCCATATTATTTTTTCCCAATTCTACGGCACTTCAGACATCATACTTCCAATTTTCTTGATTATCGTATGACAAATAAGCTCTCCAGAGCATTTTGAACTAGGGGTGTTGAAAGATGTTTTTCATTCCTTTCAAGGAAAACATATGGCGCTATAATGCAATAATACAACTAGGTTTTTAAATAGGAAGGAAAAGGCAGAAACGGATCACTCCAACTTTAATTTGTGGCAATTTTTGTGTACTTTAAGGAAATCTTAGTGCGATCTTGCGCAAATCTGCGACAAAAGAGTTATGATTAATTTTTTCACCGTTGACTGTAGAAAGTACGCAAGGGCTAGGTATCAAGTGGTATGAAGTTGATAATCGCAAAAAAATTTTTGATTTCCAGAAAATAATCCAAGCTGATCTCAAATTTTGATGTCTTATTTTGATTATTAAGAACTATTATGAAATAAACCGTCAAATGTTAAAAGTGATATTTTGATCATTTTGCACTTGGCCCATAACAGTACTTCTCACATTAGCCAGGCCAACTAACGAATAAAATGGGTTTTTGGTATCGACAATGTTCAATTTAACAATTAATTTATTAATATGTTGGTTTCCACCCTAGAATATTTTTTTTTCGTTCAAATGTTTTTTTTTTCAAGACATAGTTTTTAAAATGGCGTATCAAAACAATTTAAGAACATTGTGCATTATAAAAGAAAGTTTGATCTAAATGACGAATGAGTAAATATCGTTGCATAGTAAGTGGTAATTATTGACAAAATACACCAAAAAAACACCATTTATTGCACCTAGCAGTGAGAATGAATGAAGTGAATAAAATGAACAATAAAATGTAATGAATTACATGAATATAATGAACGAAATAAAAGAATAGAATAAAATAAATACAATTAAATGAATAAAATAAACAAATTCTGGTTGGGCGATTTCAAAAAATATTTTTTTTGTTTTACATATTTGTAATCTATACCTATATAATAATCTATAAAAAACCGATTAAATCGTAAGTTTCAATAATAATATTCTATTTAAACTTTTATTTTATTATGCGTTTTCTATAAAGTCGTGTTTTCGTTTGTGTAGGCATGTTCCGTTCTAAAATTTTTAGTATATCGTGTGTTTACGAGTTTTGATTTGAAAAGTGTTACTATGGCCAGACACGAGCTATTTGGGATTCTAGGTAAAAGAAACAGTTATTTTTTTTGATCAGCGAAATTAAAAAAACCGCAATAAATACATCCTGGAAAACGATGCTCGAAATTCGACCTCACGGCTAGAAGACAGGGAAATGAATAGCATATAAATATAAGGAGTAGAACCAACCAAATGAATTTACGAATAAAATTTATATAACAAATAAAATGAATTAATCGAATAAAATAATTAAAGTAAAAAGAACTAATGAAATGAATTAAGCAAATAAAATTAGCAATATGAACAAAATGAATAATATGAGGAAATTTAATAAAATTAATTAAATAAAACAAGGAAATTACATCAAAATAAATTAAAAAGAATAACACAAATAAATAAAATGATGGAAAAAATTAAAGAACAATTTAAATAAACAATGAAAAAAATAAACAAAATGATTAAAATGAATTCATAAGTGATAGGAATAAAAATGATTACATGAAGAAATTTCATAAAAACCAATAAATTTAAACATCATATAAAATTTCTGTTCTTGATCAAACGATTCAAATTAATAAAATACAAAAATGAATCTAATAAACAAAATGAGCAAAAATAACAAATAAAATTAGCAAATCATCAAAGTATATAGAATAAAATATAGTAAAGAATAAAGTCAAAAATAAATGCCTGTATTATATGTATAATCAATAAAAAATGAAAAATTAAAGATAATTTTTTTTGTCATAGTTTCAACAATCTCTAAATATGAGCAATAGGGCTACTTTTGACGAATTTCACGCCAACTCGAACAAATGTTGGCAGCACCCTCTCAGATTTTAATGAAACTTACTGTACATGAAAAGTTTGTCACAAAAAGCCACTTTGCATACTTTGTTTTTCCAAAAATGATCTAGACTGTCTTTTGAAAAGGGCCAAACTTTCTTTACCAACTTTTTTTTTCAAATGGTTATAGTCTAAAAATGACAAGTCCTAAAAAAATGTTGTAGGAGTGATTTTCATAAAATTTGTCAAATTTTTGAATAAAAATATTGAAAAAATTCTTCGTTGGCTCCTACACTGAAAAAAATCGATTTTAAAAATTTAAAGTCGATTTACAAAAATACCCATTTTTGATTTGGATGAAATTTATTTGAAAAGTTATTTGAATAAAAATTTTCCTTGTCCAAACTAAACTGACTTTTTTTCAGTGCATTTTTATCGAAAATTAAACCAATGAAAGTCATAATCATCTCAGATTCCATTTTCCCAGCTGCTAGTTGCCTGATACATGCAAAAAGTATCAGTAACGAACTTGGTATATATTCATAACAAACTTGAATAAAGACTGGAAGGCTGGAAGATTGGAAGATCAGAAGACTGGAAGATTGGAAGACTGGAAGATTGGAAGACTGGAAGACTGGAAGACTAGAAGACTAGAAGACTGCAGTTCATTTGTTCCTCTCAAAACTAATAAATTTCTAAAATTTATTTTATGTCTGATGGAGCAGTAGCACAATACAAAAATAAGAAAAACTTCGCAAGCTTGTGTAGATTCCAATCAAAGTATGAGTTAAGCGCAGAATGGCATTTTGTTGCAGCATCCCATGGAAAAGGACCCTGTGATGCTATTGGTTGTACTCTCAAGCGAATGGCAAAAACATCCTGTCTTGCTCGCGGCTATGGAGATACCATAACAACTCGCCGAGAGTTATATAACTGAGCAGTTGAACAAACTGATAAAAATATCACAAAATTAATGTTCTGCTACATATTCACAACAAAATGTCAAAAGAATTCGAAGAGCTGTACAATAACTCCAAAACAATATCTGGTACTCAAAAATTCCACAGTTTTGTGCCTATTCCTAGTGGCGAAGTAGAAAAGGTTTTCTAATTCAAAAGATGAACCAAAAATATTTTCCTTGTAAAAAAATAGTACAAAATAGCATGCTTGAAGATAATTCTAAGACAAATGTTATATATAAAATTCAATACATAATGTTGTGGTGGTTTTTTTCTTTCTCTGATTCTTCCTCAGCACTAAACAAGAAAATAAAGAAGTAATAATGAAATATTCGATTAATGACGTAAACTCTTTTTAATGGGATTCTTGATTAAGGAGTTGCATACCTTTTAATGATAAAAATGTCAAGAAAATTGGAATTTATGTAAATGAATAAAGCAATTATTTCATTACATCAAACTTATAATATTTTGGTAGTACACTTTTCAGTGAAATAAACAAGCATACGTTTATAAAAATATTTTGATAATTGGTGGAGTTATGGCTTTTCCCGAAAACCGTTTTTATTTAAGAGGTTTGCGGTGATCACGATTGAAGACCAATAGATCATCTAAAATCCCAAAACTCAAAAAATTCCATTAGTATATGAGTATTCCCCGTACCTTTACGATTAGTTTAATAAAAAATAACTTTTTCCTGCATTCGAGAACGTTTTTAGTAAAAAACGCCGTTTTAAGCTCTAAAAATTGTATTAAAAAATTCTTATCCATGAAACAAAAATTTATGAATGAAAAAAGAATCGTTAAGGTACGCGAAAAATTTATTACGATCAATTGAAAAAAATAAGAAAATTGATTCTGTAGTTTTTCGACAATCGTGATCGCGAAAAAACCATTTTTAGTAAAACTACATTTCGAGATAATCGAGTTTAAAATTTCAAATTACCACTGCTCTTGGTAGACGAAGCGCGCTTGGAAGCACTGAAACTTTCGATCTATTTCTCGGATCTCTATAAAAATATGGGAAAACATTCTCAAGGAGTTGTACTTTCAGATAAAGTAATAAAAAAAATTCGATCTTATGAAAAATGAAAAAGTACTTAACCCCTAAATAAAAATATGCTTTGTTGCTAATTTAGACAACATCTTCTCACAAACCAAGTTTTATTGGAGTCTGAGATGATTATGGCTTTCATTGATTTAGTTTTAGATAAAAATATACTGAAGAAAAAAATCAGTTCGGTCAAGGAAAAGTTTTTTTTTTATTAACTTTTTTCCTTAAAAGTGACAAACTTGAATTTTTGACGGTAAGTAGGGAATATAATTACCTATCTTGGAACAAAATTTCATCCAAATCAAAAATGTCATTTTTAGACTATAGCCTTTTGAAAAAAATTGGTAAAACAAGTTTTTTCAAAATACAGTCTAGATCATTTTTGGAAAAACATTGTATGCAAAGTGGCTTTTTGTGACAAAGTCTTTATGTACAGAAAATTTTATTAAAATACGAGAGGGTGCTGCCAGTTCTGAATACGATTTAGCGCAAAATTCGTCTTTTTGAAAGTTTGTTTACAAGTTTTTGGAAAAGTGGTTACATAAAGTACCAAAAAGCCTGCCGGTACTTCCATTCCATTCTTTTCCACATTCTTATTTTTATTTTATTTTATAATTTCATAGTTTGTTTATAATTTAATCATTTAAACTTGTCATTTACAAAAATAGCTCAATTATGTGTTTAATCCTAAACTAGCATATTTCTATTTGTTATTCCTATACAATAATTGAATCCAGAGGGAAATATCAATCGCATGAATGGCAGAGATACATTGTCCTTTCATTAAGTACATTTCGGCACTTTTTAAGTAACACTATTAGGAGTCTGTACAGAAATGGGATTAATACGAAATAATTTATCAAATTCATTATTTTTCTATTATTCAAAAGTGCTTGAAATGCTTGTTTGTACACGAATTTATCACAAAGAAAACGGTTAGTGATATAGGGATACTTTATTCAGAAACATTATGTTGTATTAAAATATTGTGAAAACTTATTTTTGGAGACTTTAATAGCGTAGCGTATTGGTAAATCGATTGCCTTGTACGCAGCGCACCTGGGTTCGGGTCCCGACCCCGCACATAGGGTTAGAAATTTTTCCTAAGAGATTTTTCTAACCCGAAGAGGCGAATGACCTTAAGGTTAAAACCTCTATAATTGAAATAAAAAAAAAAAAAAAAAAAAAAAAAATGCGATAAATTTGGAAGTCTATTCAAGGTAGAGAATTAATGTCTTCAAAAAAGATTGTTTAGATTGTAACTTTGCTGAGAATGAAAATTTTCTAATAACATTTTTACAGTCGGTAGTTTTGTTAAGTTTTTTTATGATTACTGACCGCTGAGAATTACGATTAATGCAATCAAAATTCGACATTTATATGAGCCAAAACGCAGACTGTTGCATTACAGTCAGATGATCATTTTATCAAAAATTGCTCGATAAATACATACTTTTACTATTTTACCTTAAGGATTTATATATGTTGTGCTTGGCCAAAAACCGAAAATAAATTTCATATATTTGTGAGTATCATATCCTCAATAGCGTTTGGTGAACTTTTCATGGCGAACTGAGCACTCTGAAGTTCATGGGGTATACATGGGTACAAGCTATATCACAGTGTATTTCCGGAGACCTGTTTCAAACTTTAAGTATTGTTGTGCCGTGTTTCAAATCAACGGGATCAAACAAATAATAGTCTTCTGTGCTCTACGTTCGGGTACGTTTTCATTGAAATGTGAATAAATTACACAACGTGATTATCTCGAGGCGACTTTTCGAAAAGTGACCGCGTGATGACTAAAATATTCTAAATACCGCTGAACCAATCGATCTGAAATTTTCAGAGACTGTTTATTATTACACAATTTCAATTTTAACCATTTACACTTGTCCAAATATGAAAGCTCCCAAAAACCCTTTTTTAAGAAAAGTCGTCATCATTCTCGAAAAAAAATATCTTCGCCAAATCCGTTTTTCGCCAAATCCCCATTTTTTATGGTTGGTAACTGTGTGATAAGGTGTAGGTGTCAAGAATATTACTATAATCTTTTATTAATTTTTAAAGCTTAGCCTAAGCTGATCTCGAATTTCAATAGTTTTTTTATTGCTTGGAACAGTTTTGAAATATGGCAAATGTTAAAAGTGATGGTTTCGATAATTTTAAATATGGTACACAATTATTCTTATTTCGCGATTCGTTTTTTAGCCAAATAAAACTAATTTTTGTGACAATAATGTTCAATATATAATGAATTTCTTGCATATCTTGAATATCTTGATTTATACCCTGTAATATCTTTTCGTCAAAATATATTAATAGTTTAATTGCTTTGAAGTCTGTACGAATAAATATTACGAAAAAATATTTTTTGTGGGAAGTTACAATTTCCTGTCTATATTAAATCGAATAATTGCTAATCTCACATTCAGGCAGATTCGCCACTCACTTATAGAATTCGTTCTCTCTACAAGGAACTTGAACTATTTCAGAGCGATCCAAAGATTTAAAGTTCGACAACAAGTTATCGCAGGGTTCTGCAAAATTAAAATATCTGCATTTATTGAAAATTGGGGTACCTTTTTTCTGCAACCAACCAGTTTGAAATTATTCACTGATTGTTTAAAAAAATCATATATATTTCGATTTTATTAATTTTTCCATTCGATTAACAAAGAAGTTACGGTTAGTTAATAATATCGGGTTATTACTGTACTGCATTAATATTTATGAAAGATTGATTCCTAATTATTCAAAAAAATTCCACAGCTATTTGTTTTGGTGAGTTTCGTATCGTTATCGACTACCGGAATTAAAATGTCTGATTGCCACAGATAGCGATTATTGCATCGAAAATGCAACATCCATTTTCATAAAGAGATCATGCGTTTAATTGTTTGCTCATTCAGCATGATTAAAATCATACATTTCTCGAATAAGATTATGTTGGAAATCGATTCAGAGACCTGAAATCATGGAAAAAAGTTATCAAATAAATGTTTTTGTACACCTTTGGGGTTATTGCCAACTTCTGTATGGAGTGGAATCACTGTGCACCGCGGAAATGCCCCCTACACCTAAGGATGGTATGCACTAAAATTTTAATATAGTTGTATTTAATAATTATTGAATAATCTGAACAAAATTTAATTTAAAACAAATGACATAATCCGAATACTCCTGTTTACGCCGGGATCTGGCCGATACTCAAGCCCGGGAAACAGTGAAACACAGGGCGGACGAACAGCACCCAAACAGGAAAACTAAACAAACTGGGCTGGCCCCGCACAGGCCAGCAAAAGGGCGTTCTTTTCCGCCTTCTTCGGACCTTTCCAGTCCACACAACACCAGAAAGTCGCTTACAACATAACATTTATTTACACTATTTACATAATTGTTATATTTAATTCCACTGCTTCAAATTAATTCTAAGTCCCGGTCTGTGGGGAAGCGGTCGTGCGACGTATGCACGGCGAGCGCGACGCACAGTAAGTTGTGCTGGACTGTGTTGTTCGGCGATAAACTTTGTACTACTCGTCCGGTCCCACAGGCATGGTATGGGCTGACGGGTAAAAGATGATGATCGCCCCGAGTGTGTGCGATCCTCTTCAGTCGGTGCTGCTACGGCAACGAATTTGCGTAGAAACCACCGGACTGCAAAAGTCATTGTTGGAAAGACCAGCAGCAATCAGCTGAACAGCAATGATATTAGCTTGCCTTCGTTTTACGTGTGTGCCAGCTGACCGAAATTGGAGAAGAAATTCATCTGTGCCACGGGTGGGAAATTATTCGATTTGGCACACTGTCAGCTGGTGTCGATTTTAGCGGTCAAAATAATTTTCCGATACTATGTTCACTTCGGCGTGAACATTCTCCCCGCCTTGAATTATCAAGGAAATTCAATCAGTAGTTGTTTAGGCCAGTGAGATGGGCCGAACTACGATAGAGTTGGTAGTGTTGACGATTCCGCTAGTTGGTATGGAGTAGCGGTGTAGCTGTGATGACGATCGTATAGTCTTTTTCTTGCGATGACGTAGTACGGGCCGGAAACTGTCCGGAGATAGTGTTGCTAGGTGATGGTGACTCGTCGACGGCGATCACAGAAAACATCTGTGCGGTCCAGTCTGCTACTGGAGTGGTGATCCCGTGACGTCACAAACGTTCGTGGTGATGGTAAGTGATTTCATACCGATATTCTGTCGGGATGATGCTCATAGACGGTGTAGTCCGATATTCTGTCGGATTGGTGATCGTAGAGCTTCGTTGATGTAGCGATGAGTGCACCTACGATCATGATAAAACGGTCCGAAATTCTGTCCGGATAGATGTGCGTACAGACTATAGTGCGGTGGGTAACGATCACGATGAATACTGAAATATAAGAAATCTGTACGCAAACATCGTTGCTGTTGAGCGAAAAAAGGGTACTTAACTATTGTCAAGTCACAGCCGGGGGGTTCCGAGAACCCGCCCGGCGAGGCTTGTGCTCTTTACAGATGCTTCAGGAACTGCTCGATTCCCCCGAGCTTGGGCCAGGATCTCGTCTGGCGACTCTATGCCCTGAGTGAGGGCCGGGATCTCGTCCGGCGGGTGTGTTTGCTGCTATGGCTTCGTTGATGGTGGTGACAAAACGGCTTCGTCGTATCTTACTGCGTGTAGTGATGCGATGTGATCAACTTTGTGGTGCAATCCGTACATCCGTGGACGGATTACACGCAAAAAGATGGATTCCTCCGGTCCAACCACAAGGAGTGCGTTGAGGAACAGAATCCCACGGAAAGTTGATCCAGTATCGGGTAAGCTGACGGATGACGTGAAGAATTTGGCGAATGTCACCTTCCGGTTGCATGATTTCTGGCGAATACGCAATCATAATTCCACCAAATCGCCCTTTGGTGGGACCAGAAAACACCAACGGTGAAATATGAAGCACTTGGTTGCTTCCCAGGTCGGAAAGTGACTCGACATCCGTGTGTGGTTGTGTGTGTGTGAGAATCGTCCTTCGGTCGTCTTTGACGGGAAAAGTGAAGCCAATTGCTTCCAGGAAGTACGAATCGTGCGTGTGTGCGGGTTGACGTTGTGCGCATTTTGGCCACCAGAGATCCTTAATGTGCCTAGTGTGCGTGTACGGGGTACGATACAGCTCTAATGCCGGTAGAGCAAATCTAGTGCAGGCTTATGTAGGGAAAACACGATCACGCGCCGTTTCGAGTGTCTGTTGGCGACACATACGAAGAACGTCGTTCTGTGCTGCACTAGATGAAGCGGCCGTCGGTTTGCCGCGAATTGATGACGTGGGATTTGGCATCTGATGCCACACTATGGCTCGTTTCGAGTGTGAATCGGGCTGGTAGTCTTCGTCGTAGGGTGCTCACTAATATGTGATGACGTAAATGGCTCACAACGGTGCTCGTCCCGAAGAATCGCAGCGAAAGCGGGACGTGTTGTGGCCACGAATCGGTCCTGCTTGGACCTACTGTTACAGCGCGGTCGGTGTGTAACTTTCGCGAATTGTGTTTCCTCGTCAACGGCAAGAAAAAAGACTACCAGACGCACCGATTTATTCACACACATGAATGGAACTGCACTCACCCATTTCCGTCGATGATGCGATGGAAAACGCGTCCTACAGCTGACAGATTTGTTGCATAGCTCTCCAGCTGGCCACCGATTCTCCAAATCAGCAGCGAAAGTAATCTCGATCCGCGTCTTCGCAGTATTGGAAAATGGGTGCAGTCTCCATTGCAGTTTCTCCCACAGACCGGGTCGATCGCGATGGCGCTCGCGAAAACAAAAGCGCGATCGTTGCGCGCGTTTTGCAGCGGACCGCTTGGCTTGCGGTAAATGAAGCGCCATCCTGCGGACTTGAGGATCTATCCGGCTCGAAGGACCATGTTTACGCCGGGATCTGGCCGATACTCAAGCCCGGGAACCAGTGAAACACGACACACAGAGCGGATGAACAGCACCCAAACAGGGAAACTAAACTAACTCGGCTGGCCCCGCACAGGCCAGCAAAAGGGCGTTCTTTTCCGCCTTCTGCAATCACTTTTAGCCCGCGCAACACTAAAAGTCTATGTTCTAGAACAAGCAACATTTATTTACAACTATGTACATGATTGTTATATTTAATTCCACTGCTTCAAATTAATTCTAAGTCCCGGTCTGTGGGGAAGCGGTCGTGCGACGTATGCACGGCGAGCGCGACGCACAGTAAGTTGTGCTGGACTGTGTTGTTCGGCGATAAACTTTGTACTACTCGTCCGGTCCCACAGGCATGGTATGGGCTGACGGGTAAAAGATGATGATCGCCCCGAGTGTGTGCGATCCTCTTCAGTCGGTGCTGCTACGGCAACGAATTTGCGTAGAAACCACCGGACTGCAAAAGTCATTGTTGGAAAGACCAGCAGCAATCAGCTGAACAGCAATGATATTAGCTTGCCTTCGTTTTACGTGTGTGCCAGCTGACCGAAATTGGAGAAGAAATTCATCTGTGCCACGGGTGGGAAATTATTCGATTTGGCACACTGTCAGCTGGTGTCGATTTTAGCGGTCAAAATAATTTTCCGATACTATGTTCACTTCGGCGTGAACAACTCCAATAATGTACAAAAGATGCAAAGTCCCAGATAGCAGGCTGAACCGAGTAATAAACAGTTTTTTAAATAGATTTTGAAGTACATTTTACATGTTGGTGATGTAAAGTTATTGTAGGAAGTGGGTGAGCACTACAACCACCGCGGAAATGCCCCCTAGATCTAAAGATAGCTTGCAGTAAAATATTAATAGAGTTGTATGTATTTAATAATTATTGAACAATCTTAACAAAATACACCTAGGGATGGTTTGCAATAAAGTTTTAATAGATTTGTATGTATTTAATGATTATTGTTCAATCTGAACAAAATAAAATTTTAAACGAATGACATCATCCGAATACTCTAATAATGTATAGGAGATGCAAAGTCCCAGACAGCAGACTGAACAGAGCAATTGTTTTTTTTATAAATATATTTTGCAGTACATTTCACATGTCAGTGATGAAAGGGAAAGCCTCTTAGATTAGCAAAGTATTTCGGATAATTATTGGCACTCTGATGTTATGATGCTCTCTGTGCCATCTACTTGGGAGTTACAATCGTTCTGGCTTTTAAGTTATTGTAGAAAGGTATGTGTCGTAATCTAGTTCTACGATGCCAGGAAAATGTTAAGAGATTTCTACTATGAATGAAGGAAAGAAGAATACACTAAATTTGAACGTTAATAGCTTTAAAAAGACCGTCCCTAAGGAGATAAGTATTTATCATTGCATGGGTATCTGGAATAATGTAATATCTATTCCAGTGACCATTGGCTACTACGTGGTTTCGGAAGAAGTAAGTCGAGCTAGAAGCTCATAGGATTGATTGAGTAGGACATCATACAGCCAAGTGCCAACAAGCGGTATGAGCCAAGTTATAAGCTCATAGGTTTGATTGAGTAGGACATCATACAGCCTTGTGATATTTTCATAAATTTTTAAATTAGAAAAAAAATGTTTTAGGGTCGGAGATGAGACCCTCTGGAATCAGATCATACCTGTTCCGGGGACCTTTAGCTACAACGTGGCAAAATATTAAGTGCCAACAAGCGGTCTGAGCCAAGTTATAAGCTCATAGGTTTGATTGAGTAGGACATCATACAGCCTTGTGATATTTTCATAAATTTTTAAATTTAAAAAAAAATGTTCTAGGGTCGGAGATGAGACCCTCTGGAATCAGGTCATACCTGTTCCGGGGACCTTTAGCTATAACGTGCCCAAATATCAAGTGCCAACAAACGGTCTGAGCCAAGTTATAAGCTCATAGGTTTGATTGAGTAGGAAATCATACAGCCTTGTGATATTTTCATAAATTTTTAAATTTGTAAAAAATTGTTCTAGGGTCGGAGATAAGACCCTCTGGAATCAGGTCATACCTGTTCCGGGGACCTTTAGCTACAACGTGGCCAAATATCAAGTGCCAACAAGCGGTCTGAGCCAAGTTATAAGCTCATAGGTTTGATTGAGTAGGATATCATACAGCCTTGTGATATTTTCATAAATTTTTAAATTTGAAAAAAATTGTTCTAGGGTCGGAGATAAGACCCTCTGGAATCAGGTCATACCTGTTCCGGGGACCTTTAGCTACGACGTGGCCAAATATCAAGTGCCAACAAGCGGTCTGAGCCAAGTTATAAGCTCATAGGTTTGATTGAGTAGGATATCATACAGCCTTGTGATATTTTCATTAATTTTTAAATTTGAAAAAAATTGTTCTAGGGTCGGAGATGAGACCCTCTGGAATCAGGTCATACCTGTTCCGGGGACCTTTAGCTACAACGTGGCCAAATATCAAGTGCCAACAAGCGGTCTGAGCCAAGTTATAAGCTCATAGGTTTGATTGAGTAGGATATCATACAGCCTTGTGATATTTTCATAAATTTTTAAATTTGAAAAAAATTGTTCTAGGGTCGGAGATGAGACCCTCTGGAATCAGGTCATACCTGTTCCGGGGACCTTTAGCTACAACGTGACCAAATATCAAGTGCCAACAAGCGGTCTGAGCCAAGTTATAAGCTCATAGGTTTGATTGAGTAGGATATCATACAGCCTTGTGATATTTTCATAAATTTTTAAATTTGAAAAAAATTGTTCTAGGGTCGGAGATAAGACCCTCTGGAATCAGGTCATACCTGTTCCGGGGACCTTTAGCTACGACGTGGCCAAATATCAAGTGCCAACAAGCGGTCTGAGCCAAGTTATAAGCTCATAGGTTTGATTGAGTAGGATATCATACAGCCTTGTGATATTTTCATTAATTTTTAAATTTGAAAAAAATTGTTCTAGGGTCGGAGATGAGACCCTCTGGAATCAGGTCATACCTGTTCCGGGGACCTTTAGCTACAACGTGGCCAAATATCAAGTGCCAACAAGCGGTCTGAGCCAAGTTATAAGCTCATAGGTTTGATTGAGTAGGATATCATACAGCCTTGTGATATTTTCATAAATTTTTAAATTTGAAAAAAATTGTTCTAGGGTCGGAGATGAGACCCTCTGGAATCAGGTCATACCTGTTCCGGGGACCTTTAGCTACAACGTGGCCAAATATCAAGTGCCAACAAGCGGTCTGAGCCAAGTTATAAGCTCATAGGTTTGATTGAGTAGGACATCATACAGCCTTGTGATATTTTCATAAATTTTTAAATTTGAAAAAAAATGTTCTAGGGTCGGAGATGAGACCCTCTGAAATCAGGTCACACCTGTTTCGGAGACCTTTAGCTACAACGTGGCCAAATATTAAGTGCCAACAAGCGGTCTGAGCCAAGTTATAAGCTCATAGGTTTGATTGAGTAGGATATCATACAGCCTTGTGATATTTTCATAAATTCTTTAATTTGAAAAAAAATTGTTCTAGGGTCGGAGATAAGACCCTCTGGAATCAGGTCATACCTGTTCCGGGGACCTTTAGCTACAACGTGGCCAAATATCAAGTGCCAACAAGCGGTCTGAGCCCAGTTATACGCTCATAGGTTTGATTGAGTAGGATATCATACAGCCTTGTGATATTTTCATAAATTTTTAAATTTGAAAAAAATTGTTCTAGGGTCGGAGATGAGACCCTCTGGAATCAGGTCATACCTGTTCCGGGGACCTTTAGCTATAACGTGGCCAAATATCAAGTGCCAACATGCGGTCTGAGCCAAGTTATAAGCTCATAGGTTTGATTGAGTAGGATATCATACAGCCTTGTGATATTTTCATAAATTTTTAAATTTGAAAAAAATTGTTCTAGGGTCGGAGATAAGACCCTCTGGAATCAGGTCATACCTGTTCCGGGGACCTTTAGCTACAACGTGGCCAAATATCAAGTGCCAACAAGCGGTCTGAGCCAAGTTATAAGCTCATAGGTTTGATTGAGTAGGATATCATACAGCCTTGTGATATTTTCATAAATTTTTAAATTTGAAAAAAATTGTTCTAGGGTCGGAGATAAGACCCTCTGGAATCAGGTCATACCTGTTCCGGGGACCTTTAGCTACAACGTGGCCAAATATCAAGTGCCAACAAGCGGTCTGAGCCAAGTTATAAGCTCATAGGTTTGATTGAGTAGGATATCATACAGCCTTGTGATATTTTCATTAATTTTTAAATTTGAAAAAAATTGTTCTAGGGTCGGAGATGAGACCCTCTGGAATCAGGTCATACCTGTTCCGGGGACCTTTAGCTACAACGTGGCCAAATATCAAGTGCCAACAAGCGGTCTGAGCCAAGTTATAAGCTCATAGGTTTGATTGAGTAGGATATCATACAGCCTTGTGATATTTTCATAAATTTTTAAATTTGAAAAAAATTGTTCTAGGGTCGGAGATGAGACCCTCTGGAATCAGGTCATACCTGTTCCGGGGACCTTTAGCTACAACGTGGCCAAATATCAAGTGCCAACAAGCGGTCTGAGCTAAGTTATTAGCTCATAGGTTTGATTGAGTAGGACATCATACAGCCTTGTGATATTTTCATAAATTTTTAAATTTAAAAAAAAATGTTCTAGGGTCGGAGATGAGACCCTCTGAAATCAGGTCACACCTGTTTCGGAGACCTTTAGCTACAACGTGGCCAAATATCAAGTGCCAACAAGCGGTCTGAGCCAAGTTATAAGCTCATAGGTTTGATTGAGTAGGATATCATACAGCCTTGTGATATTTTCATAAATTTTTAAATTTGAAAAAAATTGTTCTAGGGTCGGAGATAAGACCCTCTGGAATCAGGTCATACCTGTTCCGGGGACCTTTAGCTACAACGTGGCCAAATATCAAGTGCCAACAAGCAGTCTGAGCCAAGTTATAAGCTCATAGGTTTGATTGAGTAGGATATCGTACAGCCTTGTGATATTTTCATAAATTTTTAAATTTGAAAAAAAATTGTTCTAGGGTCGGAGATGAGACCCTCTGGAATCAGGTCATACCTGTTCCGGGGACCTTTAGCTACAACGTGGCCAAATATCAATGACCAACAAGCGGTCTGAGCCAAGTTATAAGCTCATAGGTTTGATTGAGTAGGATATCGTACAGCCTTGTGATATTTTCATAAATTTTTAAATTTGAAAAAAATTGTTCTAGGGTCGGAGATAAGACCCTCTGGAATCAGGTCATACCTGTTCCGGGGACCTTTAGCTACAACGTAGCCAAATATCAAGTGCCAACAAGCGGTCTGAGCCAAGTTATAAGCTCATAGGTTTGATTGAGTAGGATATCATAAAGCCTTGTGATATTTTCATAAATTTTTAAATTTGAAAAAAATTGTTCTAGGGTCGGAGATGAGACCCTCTGGAATCAGGTCATACCTGTTCCGGGGACCTTTAGCTATAACGTGGCCAAATATCAAGTGCCAACAAGCGGTCTGAGCCAAGTTATAAGCTCCTACGTTTGATTGAGTAGGATATCATTCAGCCTTGTGATATTTTCATAAATTTTTAAATTTGAAAAAAATTGTTCTAGGGTCGGAGATGAGACCCTCTGGAATCAGGTCATACCTGTTCCGGAGACCTTTAGCTACAACGTGGCCAAATATAAAGTGCCAACAAGCGGTCTGAGCCAAGTTATAAGCTCATAGGTTTGATTGAGTAGGATATCATACAGCCTTGTGATATTTTCATAAATTTTTAAATTTGAAAAAAATTGTTCTAGGGTCGGAGATGAGACCCTCTGGAATCAGGTCACACCTGTTCCGGGGACCTTTAGCTATAACGTGGCCAAATATCAAGTGCCAACAAGCGGTCTGAGCCAAGTTATAAGCTCATAGGTTTGATTGAGTAGGACATCATACAGCCTTGTGATATTTTCATAAATTTTTAAATTTGAAAAAAATTGTTCTAGGGTCGGAGATGAGACCCTCTGGAATCAGGTCATACCTGTTCCGGGGACCTTTAGCTACAACGCGGCCAATTATCAAGTGCCAATAAGCGGTTTGAGCCAAGTTATAAACTCATAGGTTTGATTGAGTAGGACATCATACAGCCTTGTGATATTTTCATAAATTTTTAAATTTGAAAAAAATTGTTCTAGGGTCGGAGATGAGACCCTCTGGAATCAGGTCATATCTGTTCCGGGGACCTTTAGCTACAACGTGGCCAAATATCAAGTGCCAACAAGCGGTCTGAGCCAAGTTATAAGCTCATAGGTTTGATTGAGTAGGATATCATACAGCCTTGTGATATTTTCATAAATTTTTAAATTTGAAAAAAATTGTTCTAGGGTCGGAGATGAGACCCTCTGGAATCAGATCATACCTGTTTCGGGGACCTTTAGCTACAACGTGGCCAAATATCAAGTGCCAACAAGCGGTCTGAGCCAAGTTATAAGCTCATAGGTTTGATTGAGTAGGATATCATACAGCCTTGTGATATTTTCATAAATTTTTAAATTTGAAAAAAATTGTTCTAGGGTCGGAGATGAGACCCTCTGGAATCAGGTCATACCTATTTTGGGGACCTTTAGCTACACCGTGGCCAAATATCATGTTCCAAGAAGCGGTCCGAGCCAAGTTATAAGCTCATGGGTTTGATTGAGTAGGAAATCATACAGCCTTGTGATATTTTCATAAATTTTTAAATTTGAAAAAAATTGTGCTAGGGTCGGAGATGAGACCCTCTGGAATCAGGTCATACCTGTTCCGGGGACCTTTAGCTACAACGTGGCCAAATATCAATTTCCAAGAAGCGGTCCGACCCAAGTTATAAGCTCATACGTTTGATTGAGTAGGTAATAAGGTAAACTCTCCCTGAGAAATCTGCCTCACGAATGGCAATTTCCCCTTTTGAAGTAGAATACTTCTAACGTTTCAATAAGGGGTCCCGTTTCAAAAATTTCAGTTGAGAAATTTTCCCAGGTTTGAAATGCGAATATCTTCCGTTCTACTGATCGAAATCGCAATATTTTTGCACTATTTGATCGGAAATTCGTGCACGTATTTCGTATTAAATTTCGGAGTTAGTGCGACTACTATAAATAAACCAAAAGAAGGATTTTTAGAAAATCCTTCGAAAACAGCGATGAAAATGCGCAATTTGCAAGCACATCTCACGCAGAGCCTTCAAAAAAGAGTATGTAAGCGTTTCATTACATAAAGGAATGTTATATATACAGGTCACGCGAGCTTGTTTTGTATCAGGGGGTGCTCGCTCGTCATGCAACATGCTCGTCCGGACGGTACAATGACCGGTATCATGTTTGCGTTCCCGTACCAAGCGTCATCGCAAGGTCCTTCGTGATAAAATCCAGGGAATCACCAAATCCGCCATTCGGCGTCTGGCTCGTCGTGGTGGTGTAAAATGCATCTCCGATTTAATCCACGAATGCTGATGGTGTGCAGGACATTGTCATCCGAGATGCCGTGACCTACACTGAACACGCCAAGCACAAAACCTCAATGAATGTCGTCTATACTCTGAAGCGGCAGGGACGCACTTTGTATGGATTTGGAAGCTGAAAAGGTAGAACTCACTTGTATCATTATAAAAAAGGCCCTTTCCAGGGCCACCAAAATCATTTCAAAGAATAAGTTTTCATTTTCTGTTTCATGGACTGTTTCTCCCTGGAGAGCAATTTGGGTTAAACCCTAAATTATGATTTATTTCAGTATGCAAATTGCAAATATGGACAGAAACAAACTGGAGTGAAGTGAAAAACATTTTTACTAGGCGCATTCAAAAAAGGTTTCAATTCGCAAACATTTTACCAAGGTGCCGTATTACATTACTATCTTTACCCTGAGTGTTCGATAATCTCCGTATTGCAAACACAATTTCAATTTTGTTCTTGGGAAGCAGTACGGCTTGGATATTTGGCAACATACCGCCCTGAGCAATTGTCACTCCGGAGAGCAGTTTGTTCAACTTTTCGATGTTACGAATCGCCAGCTGCTGAAGACGTGGGCTAATTCGTCTTTTTGTTGTAACGGGCAGCATTTCCGTCCAATTTTAACACTTT
Organism: Topomyia yanbarensis; assembly: GCF_030247195.1. Lineage (NCBI taxonomy): Eukaryota > Metazoa > Arthropoda > Insecta > Diptera > Culicidae > Topomyia > Topomyia yanbarensis. Next base: position 241,969,489 of record NC_080671.1, on the reverse strand, counting down.
AACAGCAAGGTATTCCATTACAGCTACTAAGTAAACGGCACTCCGACGCGATCAACACAATTTGCTTGTGTATCGACCAACGAAGAGGAGGAGCTACGAAGAACACATATTAAGGACAACACAAAAAAGGACGAGCTTACATTATGCTGTAGTCAGGTATAAAAACTTAGCATGCTGCTGCTCAATATCAGTTTGTTTGTATCGTCGAACCATATACGTCGATCCAAATGTTTCCGAACATTGTTAAAGGATACAAGAAGAAGCGGTCGTCCGTTTGTAGCTGTCAGAAAAGTTCACCAAGCACGCCGTCTCACATGGCACAATACACGAGCTCCAACTAAATTCCGAATACTGCCCATACAAAAGGCCCTTTTCAGGGCCATCATTTATCAATAAAGAATCGAATTGAAGTTTTGTTATTACAAGCATCAGAAAGTGGCTTGCCAAGAGCGTTGGATAGTAAGTGAGCCCCTTGTGAACAATATCGTCTGTATGTCGTAGAATGGCACGAAATAAAAAGGTATCATTTGTGTGATTTGTTGACAGTTTCGTGTAATGATTCAATTTACAATAACATTCATTAAATGCTCTTTTTATGATTACCATATAGATAAATATGTTCGAATATTTTAGATTTCGATGTAAGTGTATTAATATTTCGGTATTTCCATTAGAAATAACGAATTAACTGCTTTTAATACAACCTATCAGAAGATAGTCAAAATTGTAGCATTGTAGTCTAAAGTGTATTCTACTTCACTCCGGTTATGTCTCTGACATTACACACCCATCTTTTTTTCGCGAACGTTTTAATTTTACCGATCTTCGAAAGTCTACTTTCATTGCAAAGATATTAAATTTTTACCAATATTCACGTTAGGTGTTTCTGAATCGGTTGGTGTGTGAATGATTAAAATCCATCTAGTAATAGCGGAGTTATAAGCGTGCAAACCTGACATAGTTTCGTTACATAGGAGATAGTTTAGATTTTAGGATGACACCTAGCCCCAGATAGTGGAGTAAGACATTTTCAATGCCAAAACTTTATTATTTTATCATGTTCAATAAAATTTATAATTCTTTGGAAAACTGGTAGCCAACCGAACATTACATAATGCAGATTACTTTTAGTTTGACTAGAACTAGAAGGAAAATGAACCCTAAGAGCATGTTCAGGAGTGTTTCAGTTTTAGATTCATTATTTTGACAGTTCTATAATATGAAACAGAAAATTTTAAAACTGGAATTTGTTGCCCCCAGCAGTAGTTTTAGCGGGTGTTCTATTCAGTTTAAAATTTATGTCTCGGCATGCCTTCAGCGTTACTGCATTCAAATTTATTTTTCCCCAGTCCATCGGGTCTAAGTTTATTTATTTATTAACAGATTAAGGCCGAAGTGACCTGTGCCGTATACAAAAGATTCCTCCATTCCACTCGGTCCATGGCCGCGCGTCGCCAGCCACGCAGTCTGCGAAGGGTCCGCAAATCGTCTTCCACCTGGTCGATCCATCGTGCTCGCTGCGCGCCACGTCTTCTTGTACCGGTCGGATTGCAATTGAGAACCGTTTTCACAGGGCTATTGTCCGACATTCTGGCTACGTGCCCGGCCCACCGTAGTCGTCCGATTTTCGCGGTATGACAGATGGGCGGCTCCCCCAACAGCTGATGCAACTCATGGTTCATTCGCCGTCTCCATGTGCCGTCTTCCATCTGCACTCCACCGTAGATGGTACGCAGCACTTTCCGTTCGAAAACACCAAGTGCGCGTTGGTCCTCCACGAGCATGGTCGAGGTCTCGTGCCCGTAGAGAACTACCGGTCTAATCAGCGTCTTGTAGATGGTCAACTTTGTACGACGGCGAATTCTGTTCGACCGAAGTGTCTTGCGGAGGCCAAAGTAAGCACGATTTCCTGCCACGATGCGTCTACGAATCTTTCTGCTGGTATCATTGTCGGCAGTCACCAGTGAGCCCAAGTACACGAACTCTTCAACCACCTCGATTTCGTCGCCACCGATGCAAACTCGAAGCGGGCGTTTCTCATTCTCTTCTCGTGAACCTCTTCCTATCATGTACTTTGTCTTCGACGTGTTGATGGCAAGTCCGACGCGCTTGGCTTCTCTTTTCAGTCTGATGTAGGGTTCCTCCATCTTCTCAAAGTTTCGTGCAATAATATCAACGTCATCGGCGAAGCCAAGTAGCTGAACGGACTTTGTGAAAATCGTACCACTCGTTTCCATCCCTGCTCTTCTTATTACACCTTCCAGCGCGATGTTGAATAACAGACACGAGAGACCATCACCTTGCCGTAACCCTCTGCGTGATACGAAGGGACTCGAGAGCGTCCCTGAGACACGTACTACGCACATCACCCGATCCATCGTCGCCTTCACTAATCGCGTCAGTTTGTCCGGGAATCCGTACTCGTGCATAATCTGCCATAGCTGATCTCGATCGATAGTGTCGTATGCGGCTTTAAAGTCGATGAACAAATGATGTGTGGGCACATTGTACTCGCGGCATTTCTGCAGTACTTGACGAAGAGCGAACACCTGGTCCGTGGTAGATCGTTCCCTCATGAAACCCGCCTGGTACTGCCCCACGAACTCTCTTGCAATTGGTGATAGTCGACGGCATAGTATTTGGGAGAGTGCCTTGTAGGCGGCGTTCAGCAGGGTGATTGCTCGGTAATTACAGCAATCCAGCTTGTCGCCCTTTTTGTAGATAGGACACACGACACCTTCCATCCACTCCTCCGGTAAAATCTTCTCCTCCCAAATCTTGGTAATCACCCAGTGCAGCGCTTTAGCCAGTGGCTCGCCACCGTGTTTTAGTAGCTCGCTTGGTATTTGGTCAACCCCAGCGGCTTTATTATTTTTGAGCCGGCTGATTTCCTCCTGAATTTCTTGGAGATCCGGAGCCGGTAGTGTAATGTCTTCCGCGCGTGCTCCCAGGTGCGTTACCGTGCCATCCTCGTCGTCTGCTGCATCGCCGTTCAGGTGTTCTTCGTAGTGCTGCCGCCACCTCTGGATCACCTCACACTGGTCCGTGAGAAGATTCCCGTTTGTATCTCTGCACATGTCGGCCTGTGGTACGTGGCCCCTGTGCGAGCGGTTCAACTTCTCGTAGAATTTCCGTGTGTCTTTAGCGCGGTACAGCTGCTCCATCGCTTCGCGATCTCGGTCTTCCTGCTGGCGCTTTTTGGTCCGGAAAACCGAGTTCTGCCTGTTCCGTGCCTGTTTATATCGCGCCTCGTTCGCCCTCGTGCGGTGTTGCAGCATTCTCGCCCATGCTGCATTCTTCTCTTCGACTAACTGCTCGCATTCGCCGTCGTACCAGTCGCTTCTTCGGTCCGGGCCCACCGTACCTAGTGCAGTGGCTGCGGTGCTACCTATGGCGGATCGGATATCTCTCCAGCCATCTTCAAGGGCAACTGCGCCTAGCTGCTCTTCCGTTGGTAGTGCCACTTCCAACTGCTGCGCGTATTCTTGAGCCACTCTGCCATCTTGTAGCCGCTCGATGTTTAGCCGCGGCGCTCGGCTTCGACGAGAGCTATGCACTGTCGAAAGTTTTGAGCGCAAGCATACTGCAACCAAGTGGTGGTCCGAATCTATATTCGCACTGCGATAAGTGCGGAAGTTTGTGATGTCCGAGAAGAATCTACCGTCGATTAGAACGTGGTCGATTTGATATTTTGTTGCTTGGTCCGGTGATCTCCAGGTGACTTTGTGGATATCTTTGCGAGGGAAGAAGGTGCTTCGGATTACCATTCCACGGGAGGCTGCGAAGTTCACACATCGTTGGCCGTTGTCATTTGATACGGAATGCAGGCTGTTAGGCCCGATCACCGGTCTGTACATTGCCTCACTTCCTACCTGTGCGTTCATGTCGCCGATGACAATTTTCAATTTTTTCGGGTCTAAGTGTCTGTGCTGAAAACTTTGCATGTATTAAAAACACAGTTCTAAACGTGTTTTAAAATCATCAACAAATAGAACAGCGCCGTATAACAGTTTTAAATTTTGAAACAAAACTGTTCGAAATTATATTCGAAATGGGAATGTGAATGTTTCAGTTCCAGTTCTACTTTGAAACTCCTATATAAAATAAAACGCTCCTGAACATGTCCTAAACGATACTAGGGTAAATGATATTGAATTGAAAAATATACTATACGACATAATTAAATGACGTGATGCGTTAAAAACATCATACACCGCTAAATTTAACATATTTTCATCCATCTTTCATGATTGTCTATAGCTAGAAATATTTCTAAAACACTAAATTTTCTGAAATTAAATTACTTTGATTTTTGATACATTACATCGTCTTGAGTGAACTTTAATTAACAAGCTTGCTTATGCTAAAACGCTCGAAAAGTGGAGTTTTATATTCTGGTTGCAGTTGAAAATCGAAATATTGAACCTGCGCTTTTCGTTTTTTCCCTATTTGCAGAGTGGGCAAGTAATGCGCATCTTGTGTACATGTTAGAGAATCAACTTGCCCATCATCTACACCAGTTGCGCTTTAGTTCCGCACGCTGTGAACAGGAGAAAAATTGAAAGGCGCAAGTTCACTAGATCGATTTTCAACTGCAACCAGAATATATTCTAAAGTTAGCAATCACTAGTATATTTTCGACTAAATCGATTGGAAATACTACAGAAAATATCATGAATTGGGTTTTGAATAAAATATAATTATGGTGATCGTTCTCAGCGGTAGGACCCGTTTCCTGCCATCTAAGTTTCGACACACAAAACCTCTAACGAATTAAAACTACATGGAAAAGCAGCACACAAGACGAACTGTTATAGTAAAAGAATAGAAACAATAAACTACGATCAATCGACCGCCGCCGGCGGTGGCTGAGTTGAATTGAACTGATTTTATTTGGTACTTTTGTTGCTGGTAATAATACGGTGGCGAGGGTACATGAACAGATTGCGCTCTGCCGCAACATACTCCCCCACCAAAACGAATGTTTTTAAATATATTTTGGATGTTGATTATTCTGAACTCTGGGGATATAACCACAGACTAACAGACATAACACTCAAAAACAAAGCTTCGCCCGCTTTAACGGTCATTTTAAATATATTTGTAGTTGGGACTGTGGCCACATTTGAAATTATGGCGCCACTGACATATGAACAAGCATATGGGGGATAGACCACTAGTGAAAAATTGTTCCAAAACCTGAGGGGTAACCCACCAGTAGATGAGTGATTGGGACTGTGAATAAAAGGTGGAGCTAGTGTTCTGGGAAAATTGTCAGATCGATGTTTTTTGAGGGAATTCCCTCATAGTGTTATGTCTGTTAGTCTGTGATATAACTTCAAGAATGACTTGCATTCCATACTAGATTCCTCCATCGCTGTTTGAATTGTCGGTGGTATTTTGTAATGGCGACATGCTGGCGTTTCGGGACTTACTGCTACGGAGCACTTGCTGATGGATGAACGCATTCGGAGACGTTGCAATCCGCGCAACTGGGAGTAGATTTCGGTGGAAATTGCATTCTACTAAGCGGCTGCAAGTACGCCCACACTGATATAGCACCGCAGGGGGTTGATTTTGCTATACAGCTGCATACCCGCTCACACCGGCATAGCTGAAGTGACGTAGAGCAAGTCCGTAGCCGATTCTCCTTACATGAATTCCCACTATCGAAATATCAAACTGTGGCACGATGGTATCCTGGTCACGGTACCAGATGATCTAGCAGTCCTAACACCAGCACACTTCCTGATTGGCACTTCACAATCCGCTCTCCCCGACGCCGACGTCAGCCAGATGCCGATCGGCCGTCTTGATCACTATCAACGTCTCCAGCAGGGTTGTTAATCGATAATTAATCGTCATCGTCGATAACGTTAACCACCCGTCAACGTCATCGGAAACACCGTTAACGATAATGTATCGTCAGATTCATCGTCATCGTCGATAATTCATCGGTGGTTATCGCGATACATTTTGCGTTACTTTCCCGTTTATTTGAGTTGAAGTTGATGCGGCTAACTTTCAATTGTTTAGAAATAAATAACTGTTAAAGAACATGTTGGTAGTTGAAAATAAATAGTATTGGACATTTTCTATGCACCGGGGGGGGGGGGGGGGGGGGGTTCGACGATGTGTCAAAATGGAATTTTTTGTCAACTTTTCGGGAGTGTTTTATATTGAAGGGTAAGTTATTGGCAGTTGACAATGAATAGTTTTGGACATTTTCAATATTTATTTATTTATTTCAAGTCGTCAATCAGATGTAGACCGGTTTCTTACAATAATTATTAAACTAACTTAACACTAGTTAAAATTTTGGTTTACTTTAAACTGCTGCTTAAGTTTTGTTTTCGACATAGTGAAGTCAATGCTTTCGCAATGTTTGTTGTAAATATACATCATTTGGTTTAAAGGGCCAAACTTGGCATAATTAGTGCGATGGCGAATTGTACAAAAGATGCTGCGGTTACGTAGTTGCCGAGAAGGAGCATAAAAATTTAGTTTCGATAAAAGTTCGATTGAATCAATACGATGTGATACAATGTCGTTTACAAATGATACCATAGAAAATTCACGACGATCTTTCAAGGTTTGAATGTCAATTAGCATGCACCGTGCTTCATAAGATGGCAAATGTAGTCCAGTCCAACCTAGTTTATGAAGAGCGAACATCAAAAACTGCTTTTGTACTGATTCTATCCGGTTTGCATGCGTTGCTGAAAAAGGCGACCAAACTATACTACAATATTCTAGTGTTGAACGCACATAGGCTACATATAATGTTTTTATTGTGTAGGGATCTTGGAAATTATAGCTGAAGCGTTTAATAAAACCTAGTGTGCTGTTTGCTTTGTTAATTATTGTGTTATAATGATCTATGAATGTTATTTTGGAATCTATAATAACTCCTAGGTCTCTTATTCTGTCACACTTTTCTACTTGTTGATTTCCCAATAAGATTCTATTGTTCTGTATATTATTCTTTCTACTCAATGTTATGGAATTACATTTTTTTACATTCAGTTTCAGCAGGCTTTTATTACACCATGTATAAAATATATTTACTTCGTTTTGAAATGTCTGAAAGTCTTCACCATTTCTTATTTCTAGAAATAGTTTCATATCATCAGCATATATAAGAACTTTTACATTTTTTAGAATGAAGGAAATGTCGTTAACAAATAAAATAAAGAATAGCGGCCCAAATGAGACCCTTGAGGGACTCCTGATGTAACTTGAATTGGGATTGATTTTATCCCTTTAAATCTAACAGCTTGTTCACGATTTGTAAGATATGATTGTACCCATGTAAGAAGTCCTGGCTCAAACCCCATTTTTTATAATTTAAAAAGTAGCATGGGTATGTCGATGCGATCAAATGCTTTGCTAAAATCTGTATAAAGAGCTTCAACGTGGTTTCCGTTATCCATTGCTGTTAATGTGTAGTTAATGAATTCGAGTAGATTTGTACTTGTAGAACGCCCTTTGAAAAAACCATGTTGCACATGGGTAATTCTGTTCTTGATTTGGTGGAATAAATTTTCATTAACAATCGCCTCGAAAATCTTGGGAATGCACGAGATGATAGCTATTCCACGATAGTTACGCACATCGGATTTTTTACCATTTTTCAAAATTGGAACTAGGAAAGAGCTTTTCCATGTTTTAGGAAAACAACCTGATTCTAGAGACATGTTAAAAAGCCAAAATAAAGGAGCGGTTAGTTCTATTGACAAAGTTTTTAAAAACACCGGTGGAACGCCATCAGGTCCAGGGCTTTTAGAGCTATCCAAGTTTTTTAAGGCATCCATGATTGTATGTACTTTTATCTGTTTAATGTTAATATCTCTTGAAAGTTCTGGGAGGAATGAAAAGTATTCACGCTCTCGATCCTTCTCTGAAAATGTAGTGTAAACTTCCTGGAAGAATGTTGCAAAAAGATTGCAGATTTCCTCTGAGTTATCGCCTACCTTTCCATCAAGATGCATTTCTGTTGGGAAATAATCCGATTTTATTTTAGTTTTTACGTAATTAAAGAAATTTTTTGGGCAAGTTTTTATATTGCGTTCTGTTCTTGCATTGTACTCTTCAAACGCGATATCAATGGCAAGGTTCAATTGATCGCATAGATTTAAATAGTTTGTTAAGTTATCTTCGCTGTTGTATTTTTTGTAGATTTTGTGTGCTTTCTGCTTACGATTTTTTAAATTTTTGATTTCTCTATTAAACCAGATGGGATGTTTTGAGTTATAGTGACGCCTTCTTCTTTTCAATGGTATATCTTCGTGAATGACTTCAAATAATATTTTGTAGAAGATGTCTACGGCAGCTTTAACATTTTCTTCATTTCTTAAAATCATTTGCCAGTTTATTGCATTAATTTTTTGCCTCAAGCTTTCATAGTTAGCGGACTCGTAATCAAATACCTCCTCAAATTCACTATCACCAGGTCTGTCGTTAACATGCAAGAATATAGAAAACTCAATGGCTGTATGATAAGCTTCATTCTTCCATAAGGGAGTAAGTGATTCCGTTACACAGAAGTCTTCGTCTATATTCGTCATTAATAAATCTAAATAGCAATGTCGCTGATTTCTTATGTGATTTATTTGATTAAGTCCTAAACTGGCAGATTTATCGCAAATGAACTGCAAAGTTTCATTTTCCCCTACAACAGGAAGTAGGATGCTCTCATTATCAGCATCTGGTATGAAATCAATACCGCGTTGATTGAAATCGCCATATATGTGAACTTTTACGTGCGGGGAAAGACTATTAATAATGCATTCAGCAGCATGATAAAACTTTTCGTAAGTCGTTTTTCGAGCAAAATTTGGAGGAAAATACACCGAAGCGAAAACGTGAGTTTCGTCTTTAACATGTACTTTCACCCACACATGCTCGAATTCTTTTGATTTTATAGTTTTGATAACTTCTGCATTTAGTTTTGCTGAAATCGCAATCAAAGCGCCCCCTCCTGACTTCTTACCAGATACATGACAATCACGGTCATCCCTAAATACATTGTAATTGCTCCCGAAAACTTCTTCACTTCTCACTGTTTCGTCCCAACTAGTCTCAGTTGCTAAAATTACGGAATAATGACAACCTAATATTTTGTTTTGAATCACATTCATCTTAGCTGCACTTTTCATGCGGTTAAAGTTTTGGCGCGTACACAGGGGGTTCGACGATGTATCAAAATGGATTTTTTTTTTCAACTTTTAGGGAAAGTTTATTATATTGAAGAAGTTATTAATAAGTGAAAATCAATAGTTTTGGGCATGTACCGTCGGTGCGTCAAAATAGAAATTTTTGACATTAAAAATGTCTTACTCCACTATCTGGGGCTAGGTGTCATTCTAAAATCTAAACTATCTCCCATGTAACGAAACTATGTAAGGTTTGCACGCTTATAACTCCGATATTACTAGATGGATTTTAATCATTCATACACCAACCGATTCAGAAACACCTAACTTAAATATTGGTAATAATTTAATATCTCCCCAATAAAAGTAGACTTTTAAAAATTGATAAAATTAAAAAGTTCGCGAAAAACGGGAAAATTACCATTCGTGATGCAGATTTCTCAGACACAGCCGTCATTAGAGGGTAGGTTAGTGGCTCAATCACACGCGAAAAGTCATAAATAGAAGCAACGCATGTCCGTTTAAATCAGTTGTTGCTCTTATCCCATATGAGCAACATCTTCTCCGGGCGATGCAATAAGCGCTATCGATTTTCGGCAACGTTGGCATTCGCACACACTCGCACCTAAGTGACTAAACCATATACGGTTAGTTTATAAATAGAGGTGACGCGTACCCGTTTGAATCAGTTTTTGTTCTTATGTCGAACGGGTAAGATCATGGCTGCAGCGTCTGGGCACTGCAATAAGCGGTAGACGCTATGCATTTTCGGCAGCGGTGGCCGTGTGCGGATTTTTCGGGTACCAGCACGGTGTCACAAAATGATTTGCAAAGTGGGTGGGTGGGGTGGTTTGGATTTAATTCAATACGGTGTGTGCTGCTTAAGAGTGTTGCGTTTGAAAAAATATATTTATTTTTATGCATGCGTGTGCGTTGTAACTTGTTAATCCATGTTTACGGCGCTTTGTAGCTGCGTAGGGTAAAGAGCCTATTGGTTTTCATGTTTCATATTTCGGTTATATGTTTTTTATGAGTAAGGCATCTGACAACGTGCTTCTGGAGTTATTGCACTGTTCAGCAGCGTAGTATTTTATATAGGAGAGTACACTCAGGTTTTTTACGCGGATTTTGAAATTTACGTGGTTTTCATTAACGCGTTTTTTTTTAAATTTACGCGGTTTTCATTTGACCTGTATCCCCTGCGTGAAAAATCTGAGTGTAATTGCATCGGAAACAATCACATTCCCAGCAGAACTTTTTGTTTTCCAATTTCAAACACTTTTGTTTCGTACTGCACACAACGGAAAATTTTAAAACAGAACTTACCGTCCCAGCAGCAGTTTAAGCGGGTGTTCTTTTTCGATTCAAATTCAAGCCATGTCTTAAGCGTTACTGGACTTAAAATTGTTTTCCCAGTTTATCCAGTCAGAATATTTGTCCTACCCTATGTATTTAAAACACAGTTCTAATTGCGTTTTAAAGTATACAACAAATAGAACGGCTGGGTATACTAATTTAAATTTTAAAATAAATCTGTTTTAAATGATGAAACAAACCGCTGTACTGAAGATATAATTATGTCAGTCCTATTACCACATAAAACACATATATAACATAAAACGCTGCAGAATTGGTTTAATAATACAATGTTTACACTACAGAGTTATAACACGTTTTAATAATTAGCAACAAGAAAAATGTCACCAAGATAGCATAAAAACCCGTTTTAACTGGTAGTGCGAACGTTGTATAACAATGTAATTTATCAAATAATTTCATTTGTTCAACCACTAATCGATCAAGAAATACTTAACCTTAAGATTGTTTACTTAAGTTCATTAGTACATTATTGAAAATTTAAATGGAAAATGAAATTTCATATTTCATGGAGAATCTGTATATTTCCGTTGGCGGGCGTGGGCTTCCTCATCACGGCTCTCAATATGGAACTTTTCTTTTGAATATATTTTCTGGACAGACCAGCCTATTTTTACTAGATGGATCAGCCAAATAATGCCAATCACCTAGTGAGATACTTGATTAATTAATAGATTACCGTTAAAAGACCTTCAATAAATTATGTTTTGATGGGGAGGGTATATAGCAAATTGTAACATATGAAAACAGGCGAGTGAACAAGAGCGTGAGTCGATATGTGTGATAGATAAAATTCATTTGCACGCTCTTGAAAAAAACTACATTTTTAATGTCACCGTGGTCGTGTCCTGTACACAACCCTTTAATTTTTCAACTTTCACGAACTTTTTATATCGAAGGGCAGGTTGTTGGCAGTTGAAAATCGATAGTTTTGGACATTTTCAAATAACAGTAGAATCCACCAGTGCACAGTGTTTCCAAAATGGCAAAAAGGTTAAAGAAATTCTTTGAACCATGAAAAACATCTTTTAGCTATAGTGTCTTCAGCAAAGTTTATTTATATTTTTTGCATTTAAAAAGTATTAGTTAGGTGATTAATCCCAAGAAGTGTTTGTTTGGTCATTTATGAAAATAAAAAAAAACTTTTTTTGGCAAAGTTGTTGAAAATATCTTTAGTATTAACTTCGCTGAAGAGACTATGTGTCTATCTGTCGATTTAATTATACCTTTGTGAAGATTTCTGTGATATACCCCACAAAATTGCTTATTTCAAAATACTTTTCCTGGTAATTTTGTAGAATTTCAAAATGTTCAAAGATTTCGTTCAGCATAAAAAATACAGAATTTTTGTAATGTTAGTTTATTTGTATCTCTTACAACTTAGAAGTTATCGAATGATTTAGTAGCCAACAGAGTTACAAATAATCGAAGCTCTATTTTGACGGCTGAAAATAAACCTGATGCGACTCGCGGTGAATAGAAAAAATATTCATTCAAATATTCATTCAGTTGAATATCGTACAATATATTCATTTCACTAATTATCAAGGTAAATGTTTTGAAATACCGGTAAAGCATATGAAACAACAATCAACATCACATACATTGTGCCAGGGCCTAATTTGATGCGTTTGATTCGGTTCTGCACGGTCGCTTCGTGTAATAATCGGAGACGAATGAAAATGTGCATGGATGAATGGGCGGTTTGTTCGTTTGACGTTTTCAGCTGCGTCACTGAATATTGAAAATGAATGTTGCTGAATATGATCAATTTTCATTCAATGAAATTGAATATTTTTAACTCTGGTAGCCAAAAAGTAATGTTTTGGTATGGAAGTTACAAATTTCCGCAGGTATAGCTTCACCAAGACGAATCTGTAAAACAAACACTATCAAAACCGTTTGGTGGTCTCTAGTCTACGTTCAAGTCAAATTCGAGTAAATTCCTTCTTTAGCATATCTTTCTTATCTGAGAGATGCAAAATATATAAAAATAATACTACTGTACTGCAAGACCTCCTAAGGGAATTTTTTTACTAAATAATCAGAACGGGTTATAAGGCTTTGTCAAGGGACTAAAGAAGATTATTTTAACCACTGCGGTTTATTAAAAAGAAAGGAAAAAATATATTAGTCTTGGTGTTTGCGTTTCGACATCGTCTCTTCAGAATCAGAAAAGATATGTGCTGATTTTGTCAATGTCAATTCATCAATGGCTGATAAAAACGGGTCTTCACTGTATTCAAAAACGACTGAAACTCTATTATGAGGCCGTTCATAAATTACACTACATATTTGAAGGTAAAAGAAGGAAGCATGAAGCATCTTGTTACATAGTGGAGAGAAGAAACGGAGGAGGGGCTAAAAGCTTCCCAACTAGAAAAAAATATACATTGGAAATATGTATATTCTCCTTTTTAAATTCAAAATCTTCTAGTTTAAATTAAAATTATAATAAAATCTGTTAATCACCACACCACTTAAATGTGTAGTATAATTTGTGAATGGCCTAATAATAGTGGTTTAGTAGTTTTTTTTCAATATATGTCTTTGCGTGATAAAAATTACTAATTACACAATAGCTCAAAATTTGTTTTCTTCGTGGTCAAAACAATTTTGATCACCTTTTTACCGCACTGTGCACCTGGGACTCTTCTGTGCACCAACTTACTCGAAAAGTTAAAAAAAATTCCATTTTGACACATCGTCGGACCCTTCTTCGTATTGAAAATGTCCAAAAATATTGATTTTCCACTGCCAACAACTTTCCCTTCAGTATAATACACTTTCCCGAAAAGTTGAAAAAAAAAATTCTCCGCTGTGCATAGAAAATGTCCAAAACTATTGATTTTCAACTGCCAACAACATGTCCTTTAATAGGTATTTACTGAAAGTTAACCGCATCAACTTCAACTCCAGTAAACGGGAAAGTAACGCAAAATGTAACCGATGAACCGACGATGACGATGAATACGACGATACAATTATCGACGATGACGATGAAGGCGACGATACATTATCGTTAACGGAGTTTTCGATGACGATACATTATCGTTAACGAGTAACGCCGATAAATTATCGCGAAAAATGTATCGTATTAACAACCCTGGTCTCCAGCATCGAGCACAACAGTTTTGGTACCAGTGGAAGACCGAATACCTTCAAGAAATGCAGAAAAACAACAAACATATCGCACCAAACACTGCTTTCCAGCCCGGCAGATTGGTAGTGGTCGTCGACGAGTTTCTCGCACCCGTAAAGTGGTCATTAGCGAGAATTATCAGCACCTGTCCTGGACCAGACGGCCTTACCCGCGTCGTTGAATTACGCACCAGCAAGGGAATCATTCGCCGACCGATTACGAAGATATGCCTGCTGCCCTATAATGAAGAGTAAACAGAATATTTCAGTGTTAGAGATAAGCGAAGAACTATGTGTTGACTCATTGAATTTGATTCCAAATGATTGATTTTGTTTTGCTAGGAGTTAAGCCAGAGTGAAATTCAGGAATTTCAGGTGGCGGCGATGACAGTTCTCAACACTATCGGTTGAAAAGGCTACACCCGAATGCAGTCAGTGCTGTCAGTTGACTTGCTATAAATTAGAGTGTAAAAAATTGAATTGAAACAACGTAGGTTTAAATTGTAGTAATATTAGCAATAAAACTCCTCTTTCCCATTTGAACCGTCGAGAGGAACAGACCGAGAATAAAAGTTTTTCCGCTGTACTAGTAGTGCGTAGTTATTCCTCGTGAACCATATTCCATCGGTATCCCGTTTTCTATTGTGCCTTTACGAGTCGTCCGTGTGCGAGTCCCGAAAGCTCTAACCGCCGGAAATCACGATCCTTCCTCAACATATGGTTTTTTGATATTAAATCGCACTACAAATAATCGTGATTTAGACTACCAATTTCCGCTATTCACTTTTAGAGGAGCTATTTTGATAGCATTTTGCATTCAGGGGTTATAGATGTTGGGCTGGGAAAAACTCTGATTTGCTTTTGGCATGTTTTCATAGGTTATACTTTCGAGAAATTTCTAAGAGATTTGGACATTAAAACTTATTAAAACATTTCCAAATATATTTTTATCCTCTTAGGTTACCAATAATTCATTTGAAACATGTTGCAGCTTTCAAACAGAGTTTTAACTATAGTCCTAATCAGGGATGCCAACGGTACCGATAAACTACATTTTTCGGTATATTTACATTTGTACAAGCCGTACAGCCCGCTACAGCGACGCATCACTACAGCTCTTGCCAGAACAGTAGCCAAACCGAGTACATTTTCCCGTACAGCAGTAGAATACATTTTTGTTTTGCTGCTGTACTCCGACTGCTCGGTGAGAGTGTGGCGTAGTAAAGTTTGTTCTCTCGCTTTGTACATTTTTCTCTGCATAGTCAAAGGGAGAGGCCCGCACACGAAAGCGTTGATGCCGGCCGTGGCGTAAATGAGCCGCATTCATTGTCGTAATTTTTGAATAAAAATATTAAAAATATTGAAAATATTAAAAAATGTAAAATAAGGAAAGAGAAGCTGTACCACTCGCGTCTGGTGGCTGTACTGGGGACAGTAGTTTTTTGTCATGTTATTGCTTTGCACACAGGCAGCCGTACAGCGCTGGGCGTCCTGCACTAGCGAATGACAGCAGCATCGAGAGCGAAATGAGAATGTAGGCAGAAAAAATACAGCCGCAGAAAAGGTAGGCATTTTGCATCCTTGGTCCTAATCAAATTTATTTTTAGTTCCATTCAAGATAAGCACATTCCCACTCATGCTCAATATTTTTCAGTCAATAAAACTGTTATAGTGATTACAATCAGAGTAAAATTTGAAATCCAATCCACAAAATTTTTAGTTTTACCTAGCGGCGAGTGAGATGAGACGCCAAAACTCACTTCACTGTCACATGACTTTTATCACCCTTACGAGTCGAGTCGGGTGACGTAAGGGTGAGAGGTTCATTTCAGGGTGAGTGACAACATGAATCACAAGTGACTTGGTGTTCATTTTGTGAAATGTCAATTTCAATGTTTTGGTTTTTTTACTCTTGCAGCTTGTTCCTGCTGTGCTTAATAATTGAATTGAATACTTTACGCTGACGTCACAAATGAACTCGAGTGAACTTTTTGACAGTTCGCTTGCACTGTTTACATGGACTTAGAAAAATTCTTTGCGATTTTTTTTTCAATTTGTTTATTTGATAAGGCACGTATGCGTTAGCTTGAAGGTGCCATTTTTTCATTGTTTTACATTTTGAATTTCTTAAAACTAGGGGGTTACACATTTCAATATTATTTTGTTTTATATAATGAAACTAAAAAAAAACTTTACAGCTAACTTGTACATATAAACGAGGGTATAATATAATATTCGTAAGATTTGGGGGACGGGTCATTTTGTGTGTTCTTTGTATAGTAATTCACTTTATGATTTTTAGAAGGGAGATGATAGGAGAAATTAATTATTAACTAAGCGGAACATTTTACAAGCTTATTAACTAGAAATAACTAGAGAGAGTGGTTCAAGATTAGGGAGAATTAAATAGGGCTATTTTAAAGTAGTGGTACTGTTGTGCATTTCTTAATGAGATTAAATATTGATCAACTAAAACTAGAAGATAGGGGGGCACATAGGTTTTGGGGAGATATTCAAGGGGAGAAGGGGGTGAAGTCATACATCTGTGTATCAGAGACATGGGAGGGTGGGTGGACAAGGCTGAACGGGGGGGGGGGGGAAGATATAAACTTTCAGTTTCCGGCATCAGGAATTAACGGCCAGGATTACAGATTCGAACGGATTGATCAACTAAAACTAGAAGATAGGGGGGCACATAAGTTTTGGGAAGATATTCAAGGGGAGAAGGGGGTGAATTCATACATCTGTGTATCAGAGACATAGGAGAGAGGGTGGACAAGTCTGAACGGGGGGGGGGGATATAAACTTTCAGTTTCCGGCATCAGGAATCAACGGCCAGGATTACAGATTCGAACGGATTGGGACGCCGGGCGGTTTTCCTCGAGCCGGCAGGGGTTCCTCCAGACGATTTCGTAGTACGGCTCAGTACGGATCGGAAACACACCGCGTTGCGCGTGTGATGTTGTACTGTAGATCTCGTGTTGTTGGTTCATTCGACAGATGTTTTGTCTCGTCTTGGAGTCGTATCAAACCATCGTTGGGGTACGGTAGGCGGAAGAGGGCACTTCTGGGAATGATAAGAGAAAAGATAGGGGCATTTAAATTTGGATATTGATGGTTTTGAGGAACGTGTATATAAGGGACATGTAGAGAATATCGCGGCTTGCTAGTACATCTCGAACCGGGACATTGGGTGATCTTCCTCCAGAGGGGGAACAACTTGACAGCTCCTATACAAATCGTTGAAACCACTTTATTTGGGTCTGTGGGTCTAAAATGGCGGATCAATTTTTATTCAAGAACAATTTCTAAAAAAAGCGTAAACTTGTTCACAGTGAAAATTTTCTTGTTCATTTTTTTTTACTTTCGATAATTCATTTTTGAAGACTTTTTGGGCGTTTGGTGTTGTTTTGTTATAAAAATGCATCTTTATTCCGATGCATTATTTTTAAATGATTCATGATTTTTTGGAATCATCAGCATACAAACAAGCGGCGCTTATACTACTTAGTGAGCACCTTTATTTAGTCTTAAGATATTAGGTAGTAATATTTGTATTGCAATGTAAAAAACACACACAATGATACTGGACTATTTTGCTCCCTCTCCGATAAAAAATGAACTGTCATCACTTCTGATTTTTGTGGAAACCTTTGCACCGTACATGTCGTAGCACCTATCAGTTAGATGCTATACTGTCAGAAATAAACAGTCGAAGTCAATCCTGCCTTTGTTAAATGCGAAGTGAAAAATGATAATCACAAAACTAAATGTATTTAAAGATTAACGACAAACTTTCGAGAATTGTCATATGTGAAAGATATTTCAAGGGCAATGGGAGAGGAAAACTCAAATCAAATCATGCATTTTATACTTTACATTCGGCACAATTTGTAATCCTTAACTTGTTTGTATTTATCTTAAATTATTACGCTGTTTTGAAATGATCATCTTGATTATCTCTTCCGAATGTAAATAAAGAAAACGAGTTCGTAAAAGACGTCACGAAATTATTTTCTCGCATAGAAATTTACAGTATCGCAATTAGTGGACGGCGTTCTATGGTGGCGACATCATTCGAAACACGGTGGTTTCAAGCAACTTAGGCTAAACGTCAAGTTGCGGGAGGGTTGTCTTCCTCGGGCCCGAAGGGAATCGAATAGTTGAGATCTGGCAGAACAGTACTCGGCGCATGCCCAGACAGCATGTTCGATTTCGTGATAACCGTTGCCACAAGCGCAGATACCGCTATCCACGAGCCCAATACGCCGGAGATGTGCGTCCAGCGTGTAGTGATTGGACATGAGCCGAGACATCACGCGAATGAAATCCCGACCCACATCCATCCCCCTGAACCAAGGTTTCGTCGATACCTTAGGGATTATCGAATGTAGCCACCTTCCCAGTTCACCATTGCTCCATGAAGTTTGCCAACTTTCGAGGGTTCTTTGATGATTCGCTGAAGCTAATTGGTCTTTCATATATGTCACCTTGTAAAGCGCCCGCCTTAGCTAAAGAGTCCGCTTCTTCATTACCTGGAATGGAGCAATGA
Organism: Topomyia yanbarensis; assembly: GCF_030247195.1. NCBI lineage: Eukaryota > Metazoa > Arthropoda > Insecta > Diptera > Culicidae > Topomyia > Topomyia yanbarensis. The sequence goes on along the minus strand of NC_080671.1, from coordinate 241,951,264 downwards.
GAGGGAACCCAAACTAAGGTAATCTTGTACGATCTTACAGACAAAGCACGCAGGCGCTCCCAGATTTTCCCAGAAAATATGGAATGTTCTTTCTAGGTTTCATTGAACGGAGAGCCTCGATTGAGCTGAGGCTATCCGAGACAATAAAGTAGTGATCGGTGGGCAAAGTATCAATGATTCCAAGGGTATACTGAATAGCAGCAAGTTCTGCGACGTAAACTGAAGCAGGATCATTGAGTTTGAATGAGGCGGAGAGGTTTTGATTGAATATACCGAAGCCAGTGGAGCCGTCGAGGCTTGACCCGTCGGTGTAAAACATCTTGTTGCAGTCGACTTCTCGAAATTTACTATGAAAGATACTTGAGATCACTTGCGGACGTATGTGATCCGGGATTGCACGAATCTCGTCTTTCATGTCAAAGAATACAGTTGAAGAATACAGTTGAATCAGAAGCATGAAAGAGATTGACACGGTTGGGATAGAATTCGGGTTTGAGAATTGAGCTCGACAAGCCTTTCGAAATTTGCAATTACTAACGGGTTCAAGATATCGCATCGAATGAGCAATCGATATGAGAGGTCCCAAAATCGATTTTTCAGCGGAAGGACGCCCGCCAGCACTTCTAAACTCATCGTATGTGTCGAGTGCAAGCAACCCACCATGTTCCGGTTATTGTACGGAGAAAGTTGATCCTTTGCTGGCATTTCTGTTTCAGATACCTAATGTGACATCCCCAGGTTCCTTTAGAGTCGAACCAGACTCCGAGATATTTGAAAGTTGAAACCTGAGCAATAGTTTGACCCATTAATTGAAGCTGTAGTCGCGCTGGTTCACGCTTCCTTGAAAATACGACTAGCTCAGTTTTCTCCGTGGAGAACTCGATACCTAGCTGGAAGGCCCAAGTAGACAAATTGTTCAAGGTATCTTGCAATGGTCCTTGCAGATCGACGGCTTTGGGACCTGTAATAGAGACCACACCGTCATCTGCAAGCTGCCTTAGCGTGCAGGAATTGACAAGACATTCGTCAATGTCATTCACGTAAAAGTTATAGAGAAGGGGGCTTAGACATGAGCGCTGGGGAAGACCCATGTAGCTAATTCGTGATGTCGATAAATCACCATGCGAAAAATGCATATGTTTTTCAGACAGCAAGTTTAGCAAAAAGTTGTTTAGAGTCGGTGAAAGACCAAGCTGGTGCAGCTTCTCAGAAAGGATTTTGATAGAAACTGAATCAAAAGCCCCCTTTACATCTAGGAAAACTGATACCATCTGCTTTTCGCTAGCATAAGCTATTTGAATTTCTGTTGAGAGCAACGCAAGACAATCGTTCGTACCTTTGCCTTTGCGGAAACCAAATTGTGTATCTGACAGTAAGCCATTTGCTTCAACCCAATTATCGAGGCGAAACAAGATTATTTTCTCGAACAACTTTCGGATACAGGACAGCATCGCAATCGGTCGATACGAGTTGTGGTCGGAGGCTGGTTTTCCTGGTTTTTGAATGGCGATGACCTTCACTTGCCTCCAGTCATGAGGGACAATATTACCCTCAAGAAACTTATTAAATAAATTCAACAAGCGTCTCTTGGCAGAGTCTGGCAGATTCTTTAACAAGTTAAATTTGATTCTATCTGGCCCTGGGGCTTTATTGTTACATGATAAGAGAGCAAGTGAGAACTCCACCATCGAAAACGGTGTTTCGTTCGCGTTATTGTGAGGGGACGCGGCGCGGTAGATCTTCTGTGCCGGGGCGGAATCCGGACAAACCTTCTTGGCAAAATCGAATATCCAACGGTTTGAATATTCCACGCTCTCATTAGTACTGTTTCGGTTTCGTAAGCGCCGGGCCGTACTCCAAAGAGTGTTCATCGATGTTTCTCTCGTTAGTCCGTCGACGAACCGGCGCCAGTAGCTACGTTTTTTGGCTTTTATCAAACTCTTCATGCGCGTTTCCGCCATCGCGTACTGTCGGTAGCTAGCTGGCAGCCCGTCGTCCCGGAAGGTCTTATACGCAGCGGCCTTCTCCGCGTACACGTCTGAGCACTCTTTGTCCCACCATGGATTGGGAGGACGCCCGCGTGAGTTCGCGTCTGGTACGCGTTTAGTCTGAGCTTGAATCGCGGTATCGAGAATCAAGCCAGCCAGGAACCCGTACTCTTCCTCCGGAGGAAGCTCTTGAGTGCACTCGATTTTGTCGGATATCGCGGACGCGTAGCTCTTCCAATCAATATTTCGTGTGAGGTCATACGAAACATTGATTGTATTCGGTGGCCCTGAACCGTTAGCAATATTAATTACGATTGGCAGATGGTCGCTGCCGTGGGGATCAGAGACTACCTTCCACATGCAATCTAACCGCAGCGATGTCGAGCAGAGGGACAGATCTAAGGCGCTCGGTCGCGCTGGAGGGGCAGGAATCCGTGTCATTTCACCCGTATTCAAAATAGTCATATTGAAGTTGTCGCAAAGCTCATGGAGTAGGGTAGATCGATTATCGTCATGAAGGCAACCCCATGCCGTGCCGTGGGAGTTGAAGCCACCTAAAACTAGCCTCGGTGCGGGGAGGAGTTCCGCAATATCGCAAAGCCGTCGGTGACTATTCTTTGCGATTTGCTTCGAGCGAATCTAGTCGTCCTAAATTTTTCTAAGTCCATGTAAACAGTACTAGTGATTTCCTACTCAATCAAACTTATGAGCTTATAACTTGGCTCGGACCGCTTCTTGGACCATGATATTTGGCCACGTTGTAGCTAAAGGTCCCCGGAACAGGTATGACCTGATTCCAGAGGGTCTCATCTCCGACCCTAGAACATTTTTTTTCAAATTTAAAAATTTATGAAAATATCACAAGGCTGTATGATATCCTACTCAATCAAACCTATGAGCTTATAACTTGGCTCAGACCGCTTGTTGGCACTTGATATTTGGCCACGTTGTAGCTAAAGGTCCCCGGAACAGGTGTGACCTGATTCCAGAGGGTCTCATCTCCGACCCTAGAACAATTTTTTTCAAATTTAAAAATTTATGAAAATATCACAAGGCTGTATGATATCCTACTCAATCAAACGTATGAGCTTATAACTTGGCTCAGACCGCTTGTTGGCACTTGATATTTGGCCACGTTGTAGCTAAAGGTCCCCGGAATAGGTATGACCTGATTCCAGAGGGTCTCATCTCCGACCCTAGAACAATTTTTTCCAGATTTAAAAATTTATGAAAATATCACAAGGCTGTATGATATCCTACTCAATCAAACGTATGAGCTTATAACTTGGCTCAGACCGCTTGTTGGCACTTGATATTTGGCCACGTTGTAGCTAAAGGTCCCCGGAACAGGTATGACCTGATTCCAGAGGGTCTCATCTCCGACCCTAGAACAATTTTTTTCAAATTTAAAAATTTATGAAAATATCACAAGGCTGTATGATATCCTGCTCAATTAAACGTATGAGCTTATAACTTGGCTCAGACCGCTTGTTGGCACTTGATATTTGGCCACGTTGTAGCTAAAGGTCCCCGGAACAGGTATGACCTGATTCCAGAGGGTCTCATCTCCGACCCTAGAACAATTTTTTCCAAATTTAAAAATTTATGAAAATATCACAAGGCTGTATGATATCCTACTCAATCAAACCTATGAGCTTATAACTTGGCTCAGACCGCTTGTTGGCACTTGATATTTGGCCACGTTGTAGCTAAAGGTCCCCGGAACAGGTGTGACCTGATTCCAGAGGGTCTCATCTCCGACCCTAGAACAATTTTTTTTAAATTTAAAAATTTATGAAAATATCACAAGGCTGTATGATATCCTACTCAATCAAACGTATGAGCTTATAACTTGGCTCAGACCGCTTGTTGGCACTTGATATTTGGCCACATTGTAGCTAAAGGTCCCCGGAACAGGTATGACCTGATTCCAGAAGGACTTATCTCCGACCCTAGAACAATTTTTTTCAAATTTAAAAATTTATGAAAATATTACAAGGCTGTATGATATCCTACTCAATCAAACCTATGAGCTTATAACTTGGCTCAGACCGCTTGTTGGCACTTAATATTTGGCCACGTTGTAGCTAAAGGTCTCCGGAACAGGTATGACCTGATTCCAGAGGGTCTCATCTCCGACCCTAGAACAATTTTTTTTCAAATTTAAAAATTTATGAAAATATCACAAGGCTGTATGATATCCTACTCAATCAAACCTATGAGCTTATAACTTGGCTCAGACCGCTTGTTGGCACTTGATATTTGGCCACGTTATAGCTAAAGGTCTCCGGAACAGCTATGACCTGATTCCAGAGGGTCTCATCTCCGACCCTAGAACAATTTTTTTCAAATTTAAAAATTTATGAAAATATCACAAGGCTGTATGATATCCTACTCAATCAAACCTATGAGCTTATAACTTGGCTCAGACCGCTTGTTGGCACTTGATATTTGGCCACGTTGTAGCTGAAGGCCCCGGAACAGGTATGACCTGATTCCAGAGGGTCTTATCTCCGACCCTAGAACAATTTTTTTTCAAATTTAAAAATTTATGAAAATATCACAAGGCTGTATGATATCCTACTCAATCAAACGTATGAGCTTATAACTTGGCTCAGACCGCTTGTTGGCACTTGATATTTGGCCACGTTGTAGCTAAAGGTCTCCGGAACAGGTGTGACCTGCTGTCAGAGGGTGTCATCTCCGACCATAGAACATTTTTTTTCAAATTTAAAAATTTATGAAAATATCACAAGGCTGTATGATGTCCTACTCAATCAAACCTATGAGCTTATAACTTGGCTCAGACCGCTTGTTGGCACTTGATATTTGGCCACGTTGTAGCTAAAGGTCCCCGGAACAGGTATGACCTGATTCCAGAGGGTCTCATCTCCGACCCTAGAACAATTTTTTTCAAATTTAAAAATTTATGAAAATATCACAAGGCTGTATGACATCCTGCTCAATCAAACCTATGAGCTTATAACTTGGCTCAGACCGCTTGTTGACACTTAATATTTGGCCACGTTGTAGCTAAAGGTCCCCGGAACAGGTATGACCTGGTTCCAGAGGGTCTCATCCCCGACCCTAGAACATTTTTTTTTCAAATTTAAAAATTTATGAAAATATCACAAGGCTGTATGATGCCCTACTCAATCAAACCTATGAGCTTATAACTTGGCTCAGACCGCTTGTTGGCACTTGATATTTGGCCACGTTGTAGCTAAAGGTCCTCGGAACATGAGCTTATAACTTGGCTCAGACCGCTTGTTGACACTTAATATTTGGCCACGTTGTTGCTAAAGGTCCCCGGAACAGGTATGAACTGATTCCAGAGGGTCTCATCTCCGTCCCTAGAACAATTTTTTTCAAATTTAAAAATTTATGAAAATATCACAAGGCTGTATGATGTCCTACTCAATCAAACCTATGAGTTTATAACTTGGCTCAGACCGCTTGTTGGCACTTGATATTTGGCTACGTTGTAGCTAAAGGTCCCCGGAACAGGTATGACCTGATTCCAGAGGGTCTCATCTCCGACCCTAGCACAATTTTTTTTCAAATTTAAAAATTTATGAAAATATCACAAGGCTGTATGATATCCTACTCAATCAAACGTATGAACTTATAACTTGGCTCAGACCGCTTGTTGGCACTTGATATTTGGCCACGTTGTAGCTAAAGGTCTCCGGAACAGGTATGACCTGATTCCAGAGGGTGTCATCTCCGACCCTAGAACAATTTTTTTTTAAATTTAAAAATCTATGAAAATATCACAAGGCTGTATGATTTCCTACTCAATCAAACCTATGAGCTTATAACTTGGCTCGGACCGCTTGTTGGCACTTGATATTTGGCCACATTGTAGCTAAAGGTCCCCGATACAGGTATGACCTGATTCCAGAGGGTCTCATCTCCAACCCTAGAACAATTTTTTTTTCAAATTTAAAATTTTATGAAAATATCACAAGGCTGTATGATATCCTACTCAATCAAACCTATGAGCTAATAACTTGGCTCAGACCGCTTGTTGGCACTTGATATTTGGCCACGTTGTAGCTAAAGGTCTCCGGAACAGGTGTGACCTGCTGTCAGAGGGTGTCATCTCCGACCCTAGAACAATTTTTTTTTCAAATTTAAAAATTTATGAAAATATCACAAGGCTGTATGATGTCCTACTCAATCAAACCTATGAGCTTATAACTTGGCTCAGACCGCTTGTCGGCACTTGATATTTGGCCACGTTGTAGCTAAAGGTCCCCGGAACAGGTATGACCTGATTCCAGAGGGTCTCATCTCCGACCCTAGAACAATTTTTTTCAAATTTAAAAATTTATGAAAATATCACAAGGCTGTATGATATCCTGCTCAATCAAACCTATGAGCTTATAACTTGGCTCAGACCGCTTGTTGACACTTAATATTTGGCCACGTTGTAGCTAAAGGTCCCCGGAACAGGTATGACCTGGTTCCAGAGGGTCTCATCCCCGACCCTAGAACATTTTTTTTCAAATTTAAAAATTTATGAAAATATCACAAGGCTGTATGATGCCCTACTCAATCAAACCTATGAGCTTATAACTTGGCTCAGACCGCTTGTTGGCACTTGATATTTGGCCACGTTGTAGCTAAAGGTCCTCGGAACATGAGCTTATAACTTGGCTCAGACCGCTTGTTGACACTTGATATTTGGCCACGTTGTTGCTAAAGGTCCCCGGTACAGGTAGGAACTGATTCCAGAGGGTCTCATCTCCGACCCTAGAACATTTTTTTTCAAATTTAAAAATTTATGAAAATATCACAAGGCTGTATGATGTCCTACTCAATCAAACCTATGAGTTTATAACTTGGCTCAGACCGCTTGTTGGCACTTGATATTTGGCTACGTTGTAGCTAAAGGTCCCCGGAACAGGTATGACCTGATTCCAGAGGGTCTCATCTCCGACCCTAGTACAATTTTTTTTCAAATTTAAAAATTTATGAAAATATCACAAGGCTGTATGATATCCTACTCAATCAAACGTATGAGCTTATAACTTGGCTCAGACCGCTTGTTGGCACTTGATATTTGGCCACGTTGTAGCTAAAGGTCTCCGGAACAGGTATGACCTGATTCCAGAGGGTGTCATCTCCGACCCTAGAACAATTTTTTTTTAAATTTAAAAATCTATGAAAATATCACAAGGCTGTATGATTTCCTACTCAATCAAACCTATGAGCTTATAACTTGGCTCGGACCGCTTGTTGGCACTTGATATTTGGCCACATTGTAGCTAAAGGTCCCCGGAACAGGTATGACCTGATTCCAGAGGGTCTTATCTCCGACCCTAGAACAATTTTTTTTCAAATTTAAAAATTTATGAAAATATCACAAGGCTGTATGATATCCTACTCAATCAAACGTATGAGCTTATAACTTGGCTCAGACCGCTTGTTGGCACTTGATATTTGGCCACGTTGTAGCTAAAGGTCTCCGGAACAGGTGTGACCTGCTGTCAGAGGGTGTCATCTCCGACCATAGAACATTTTTTTTCAAATTTAAAAATTTATGAAAATATCACAAGGCTGTATGATGTCCTACTCAATCAAACCTATGAGCTTATAACTTGGCTCAGACCGCTTGTTGGCACTTGATATTTGGCCACGTTGTAGCTAAAGGTCCCCGGAACAGGTATGACCTGATTCCAGAGGGTCTCATCTCCGACCCTAGAACAATTTTTTTCAAATTTAAAAATTTATGAAAATATCACAAGGCTGTATGACATCCTGCTCAATCAAACCTATGAGCTTATAACTTGGCTCAGACCGCTTGTTGACACTTAATATTTGGCCACGTTGTAGCTAAAGGTCCCCGGAACAGGTATGACCTGGTTCCAGAGGGTCTCATCCCCGACCCTAGAACATTTTTTTTTCAAATTTAAAAATTTATGAAAATATCACAAGGCTGTATGATGCCCTACTCAATCAAACCTATGAGCTTATAACTTGGCTCAGACCGCTTGTTGGCACTTGATATTTGGCCACGTTGTAGCTAAAGGTCCTCGGAACATGAGCTTATAACTTGGCTCAGACCGCTTGTTGACACTTAATATTTGGCCACGTTGTTGCTAAAGGTCCCCGGAACAGGTATGAACTGATTCCAGAGGGTCTCATCTCCGTCCCTAGAACAATTTTTTTCAAATTTAAAAATTTATGAAAATATCACAAGGCTGTATGATGTCCTACTCAATCAAACCTATGAGTTTATAACTTGGCTCAGACCGCTTGTTGGCACTTGATATTTGGCTACGTTGTAGCTAAAGGTCCCCGGAACAGGTATGACCTGATTCCAGAGGGTCTCATCTCCGACCCTAGCACAATTTTTTTTCAAATTTAAAAATTTATGAAAATATCACAAGGCTGTATGATATCCTACTCAATCAAACGTATGAACTTATAACTTGGCTCAGACCGCTTGTTGGCACTTGATATTTGGCCACGTTGTAGCTAAAGGTCTCCGGAACAGGTATGACCTGATTCCAGAGGGTGTCATCTCCGACCCTAGAACAATTTTTTTTTAAATTTAAAAATCTATGAAAATATCACAAGGCTGTATGATTTCCTACTCAATCAAACCTATGAGCTTATAACTTGGCTCGGACCGCTTGTTGGCACTTGATATTTGGCCACGTTGTAGCTAAAGGTCTCCGGAACAGGTGTGACCTGCTGTCAGAGGGTGTCATCTCCGACCATAGAACATTTTTTTTCAAATTTAAAAATTTATGAAAATATCACAAGGCTGTATGATGTCCTACTCAATCAAACCTATGAGCTTATAACTTGGCTCAGACCGCTTGTTGGCACTTGATATTTGGCCACGTTGTAGCTAAAGGTCCCCGGAACAGGTATGACCTGATTCCAGAGGGTCTCATCTCCGACCCTAGAACAATTTTTTTCAAATTTAAAAATTTATGAAAATATCACAAGGCTGTATGACATCCTGCTCAATCAAACCTATGAGCTTATAACTTGGCTCAGACCGCTTGTTGACACTTAATATTTGGCCACGTTGTAGCTAAAGGTCCCCGGAACAGGTATGACCTGGTTCCAGAGGGTCTCATCCCCGACCCTAGAACATTTTTTTTTCAAATTTAAAAATTTATGAAAATATCACAAGGCTGTATGATGCCCTACTCAATCAAACCTATGAGCTTATAACTTGGCTCAGACCGCTTGTTGGCACTTGATATTTGGCCACGTTGTAGCTAAAGGTCCTCGGAACATGAGCTTATAACTTGGCTCAGACCGCTTGTTGACACTTAATATTTGGCCACGTTGTTGCTAAAGGTCCCCGGAACAGGTATGAACTGATTCCAGAGGGTCTCATCTCCGTCCCTAGAACAATTTTTTTCAAATTTAAAAATTTATGAAAATATCACAAGGCTGTATGATGTCCTACTCAATCAAACCTATGAGTTTATAACTTGGCTCAGACCGCTTGTTGGCACTTGATATTTGGCTACGTTGTAGCTAAAGGTCCCCGGAACAGGTATGACCTGATTCCAGAGGGTCTCATCTCCGACCCTAGCACAATTTTTTTTCAAATTTAAAAATTTATGAAAATATCACAAGGCTGTATGATATCCTACTCAATCAAACGTATGAACTTATAACTTGGCTCAGACCGCTTGTTGGCACTTGATATTTGGCCACGTTGTAGCTAAAGGTCTCCGGAACAGGTATGACCTGATTCCAGAGGGTGTCATCTCCGACCCTAGAACAATTTTTTTTTAAATTTAAAAATCTATGAAAATATCACAAGGCTGTATGATTTCCTACTCAATCAAACCTATGAGCTTATAACTTGGCTCGGACCGCTTGTTGGCACTTGATATTTGGCCACATTGTAGCTAAAGGTCCCCGATACAGGTATGACCTGATTCCAGAGGGTCTCATCTCCAACCCTAGAACAATTTTTTTTCAAATTTAAAAATTTATGAAAATATCACAAGGCTGTATGATATCCTACTCAATCAAACCTATGAGCTAATAACTTGGCTCAGACCGCTTGTTGGCACTTGATATTTGGCCACGTTGTAGCTAAAGGTCTCCGGAACAGGTGTGACCTGCTGTCAGAGGGTGTCATCTCCGACCCTAGAACAATTTTTTTTTCAAATTTAAAAATTTATGAAAATATCACAAGGCTGTATGATGTCCTACTCAATCAAACCTATGAGCTTATAACTTGGCTCAGACCGCTTGTCGGCACTTGATATTTGGCCACGTTGTAGCTAAAGGTCCCCGGAACAGGTATGACCTGATTCCAGAGGGTCTCATCTCCGACCCTAGAACAATTTTTTTCAAATTTAAAAATTTATGAAAATATCACAAGGCTGTATGATATCCTGCTCAATCAAACCTATGAGCTTATAACTTGGCTCAGACCGCTTGTTGACACTTAATATTTGGCCACGTTGTAGCTAAAGGTCCCCGGAACAGGTATGACCTGGTTCCAGAGGGTCTCATCCCCGACCCTAGAACATTTTTTTTCAAATTTAAAAATTTATGAAAATATCACAAGGCTGTATGATGCCCTACTCAATCAAACCTATGAGCTTATAACTTGGCTCAGACCGCTTGTTGGCACTTGATATTTGGCCACGTTGTAGCTAAAGGTCCTCGGAACATGAGCTTATAACTTGGCTCAGACCGCTTGTTGACACTTGATATTTGGCCACGTTGTTGCTAAAGGTCCCCGGTACAGGTAGGAACTGATTCCAGAGGGTCTCATCTCCGACCCTAGAACATTTTTTTTCAAATTTAAAAATTTATGAAAATATCACAAGGCTGTATGATGTCCTACTCAATCAAACCTATGAGTTTATAACTTGGCTCAGACCGCTTGTTGGCACTTGATATTTGGCTACGTTGTAGCTAAAGGTCCCCGGAACAGGTATGACCTGATTCCAGAGGGTCTCATCTCCGACCCTAGTACAATTTTTTTTCAAATTTAAAAATTTATGAAAATATCACAAGGCTGTATGATATCCTACTCAATCAAACGTATGAGCTTATAACTTGGCTCAGACCGCTTGTTGGCACTTGATATTTGGCCACGTTGTAGCTAAAGGTCTCCGGAACAGGTATGACCTGATTCCAGAGGGTGTCATCTCCGACCCTAGAACAATTTTTTTTAAATTTAAAAATCTATGAAAATATCACAAGGCTGTATGATTTCCTACTCAATCAAACCTATGAGCTTATAACTTGGCTCGGACCGCTTGTTGGCACTTGATATTTGGCCACATTGTAGCTAAAGGTCCCCGGAACAGGTATGACCTGATTCCAGAGGGTCTCATCTCCAACCCTAGAACAATTTTTTTTTCAAATTTAAAAATTTATGAAAATATCACAAGGCTGTATGATATCCTACTCAATCAAACCTATGAGCTTATAACTTGGCTTAGACCGCTTGTTGGCACTTGATATTTGGCCACATTGTAGCTAAAGGTCCCCGGAACAGGTATGACCTGATTCCAGAGGGTCTCATCTCCGACCCTAGAACATTTTTTTTTAAATTTTAAAAATTTATGCAAATATCACAAGGCTGTATGATATCCTACTCAATCAAACCTATGAGCTTATAACTTGGCTCAGACCGCTTGTTGGCACTTGATATTTGGCTATGTTGTAGCTAAAGGTCCACGGAACAGGTATGACCTGATTCCAGAGGGTCTCATCTCCGACCCTAGCACAATTTTTTTTCAAATTTAAAAATTTATGAAAATATCACAAGGCTGTATGATATCCTACTCAATCAAACCTATGAGCTTATAACTTGGCTCAGACCGCTTGTTGGCACTTGATATTTGGCCACGTTGTAGCTAAAGGTCCCCGGAACAGGTATGACCTGATTCCAGAGGGTCTCATCTCCGACCCTAGAACAATTTTTTTTAAATTTAAAAATTTATGAAAATATCACAAGGCTGTATGATATCCTACTCAATCAAACGTATGAGCTTATAACTTGGCTCGGACCGCTTGTTGGCACTTGATATTTGGCCACATTGTAGCTAAAGGTCCCCGGAACAGGTATGACCTGATTCCAGAAGGACTTATCTCCGACCCTAGAACAATTTTTTTCAAATTTAAAAATTTATGAAAATATTACAAGGCTGTATGATATCCTACTCAATCAAACCTATGAGCTTATAACTTGGCTCAGACCGCTTGTTGGCACTTAATATTTGGCCACGTTGTAGCTAAAGGTCTCCGGAACAGGTATGACCTGATTCCAGAGGGTCTCATCTCCGACCCTAGAACAATTTTTTTTCAAATTTAAAAATTTATGAAAATATCACAAGGCTGTATGATATCCTACTCAATCAAACGTATGAGCTTATAACTTGGCTCAGACCGCTTGTTGGCACTTGATATTTGGCCACGTTATAGCTAAAGGTCTCCGGAACAGCTATGACCTGATTCCAGAGGGTCTCATCTCCGACCCTAGAACAATTTTTTTCAAATTTAAAAATTTATGAAAATATCACAAGGCTGTATGATATCCTACTCAATCAAACCTATGAGCTTATAACTTGGCTCAGACCGCTTGTTGGCACTTGATATTTGGCCACGTTGTAGCTGAAGGCCCCGGAACAGGTATGACCTGATTCCAGAGGGTCTTATCTCCGACCCTAGAACAATTTTTTTCAAATTTAAAAATTTATGAAAATATCACAAGGCTGTATGATATCCTACTCAATCAAACGTATGAGCTTATAACTTGGCTCAGACCGCTTGTTGGCACTTGATATTTGGCCACGTTGTAGCTAAAGGTCTCCGGAACAGGTGTGACCTGCTGTCAGAGGGTGTCATCTCCGACCATAGAACATTTTTTTTCAAATTTAAAAATTTATGAAAATATCACAAGGCTGTATGATGTCCTACTCAATCAAACCTATGAGCTTATAACTTGGCTCAGACCGCTTGTTGGCACTTGATATTTGGCCACGTTGTAGCTAAAGGTCCCCGGAACAGGTATGACGTGATTCCAGAGGGTCTCATCTCCGACCCTAGAACAATTTTTTTCAAATTTAAAAATTTATGAAAATATCACAAGGCTGTATGACATCCTGCTCAATCAAACCTATGAGCTTATAACTTGGCTCAGACCGCTTGTTGACACTTAATATTTGGCCACGTTGTAGCTAAAGGTCCCCGGAACAGGTATGACCTGGTTCCAGAGGGTCTCATCCCCGACCCTAGAACATTTTTTTTTCAAATTTAAAAATTTATGAAAATATCACAAGGCTGTATGATGCCCTACTCAATCAAACCTATGAGCTTATAACTTGGCTCAGACCGCTTGTTAGCACTTGATATTTGGCCACGTTGTAGCTAAAGGTCCTCGGAACATGAGCTTATAACTTGGCTCAGACCGCTTGTTGACACTTAATATTTGGCCACGTTGTTGCTAAAGGTCCCCGGAACAGGTATGAACTGATTCCAGAGGGTCTCATCTCCGTCCCTAGAACAATTTTTTTCAAATTTAAAAATTTATGAAAATATCACAAGGCTGTATGATGTCCTACTCAATCAAACCTATGAGTTTATAACTTGGCTCAGACCGCTTGTTGGCACTTGATATTTGGCTACGTTGTAGCTAAAGGTCCCCGGAACAGGTATGACCTGATTCCAGAGGGTCTCATCTCCGACCCTAGAACAATTTTTTTTCAAATTTAAAAATTTATCAAAATATCACAAGGCTGTATGATATCCTACTCAATCAAACGTATGAGCTTATAACTTGGCTCAGACCGCTTGTTGGCACTTGATATTTGGCCACGTTGTAGCTAAAGGTCTCCGGAACAGGTATGACCTGATTCCAGAGGGTGTCATCTCCGACCCTAGAACAATTTTTTTTTTTAAATTTAAAAATCTATGAAAATATCACAAGGCTGTATGATTTCCTACTCAATCAAACCTATGAGCTTATAACTTGGCTCGGACCGCTTGTTGGCACTTGATATTTGGCCACATTGTAGCTAAAGGTCCCCGGAACAGGTATGACCTGATTCCAGAGGGTCTCATCTCCAACCCTAGAACAATTTTTTTTTCAAATTTAAAAATTTATGAAAATATCACAAGGCTGTATGATATCCTACTCAATCAAACCTATGAGCTAATAACTTGGCTCAGACCGCTTGTTGGCACTTGATATTTGGCCACGTTGTAGCTAAAGGTCTCCGGAACAGGTGTGACCTGCTGTCAGAGGGTGTCATCTCCGACCCTAGAACAATTTTTTTTTCAAATTTAAAAATTTATGAAAATATCACAAGGCTGTATGATGTCCTACTCAATCAAACCTATGAGCTTATAACTTGGCTCAGACCGCTTGTCGGCACTTGATATTTGGCCACGTTGTAGCTAAAGGTCCCCGGAACTGGTATGACCTGATTCCAGAGGGTCTCATCTCCGACCCTAGAACAATTTTTTTCAAATTTAAAAATTTATGAAAATATCACAAGGCTGTATGATATCCTGCTCAATCAAACCTATGAGCTTATAACTTGGCTCAGACCGCTTGTTGACACTTAATATTTGGCCACGTTGTAGCTAAAGGTCCCCGGAACAGGTATGACCTGGTTCCAGAGGGTCTCATCCCCGACCCTAGAACATTTTTTTTCAAATTTAAAAATTTATGAAAATATCACAAGGCTGTATGATGCCCTACTCAATCAAACCTATGAGCTTATAACTTGGCTCAGACCGCTTGTTGGCACTTGATATTTGGCCACGTTGTAGCTAAAGGTCCTCGGAACATGAGCTTATAACTTGGCTCAGACCGCTTGTTGACACTTGATATTTGGCCACGTTGTTGCTAAAGGTCCCCGGAACAGGTATGACCTGATTCCAGAGGGTCTCATCTCCGACCCTAGTACAATTTTTTTTCAAATTTAAAAATTTATGAAAATATCACAAGGCTGTATGATATCCTACTCAATCAAACGTATGAGCTTATAACTTGGCTCAGACCGCTTGTTGGCACTTGATATTTGGCCACGTTGTAGCTAAAGGTCTCCGGAACAGGTATGACCTGATTCCAGAGGGTGTCATCTCCGACCCTAGAACAATTTTTTTTTAAATTTAAAAATCTATGAAAATATCACAAGGCTGTATGATTTCCTACTCAATCAAACCTATGAGCTTATAACTTGGCTCGGACCGCTTGTTGGCACTTGATATTTGGCCACATTGTAGCTAAAGGTCCCCGGAACAGGTATGACCTGATTCCAGAGGGTCTCATCTCCAACCCTAGAACAATTTTTTTTTCAAATTTAAAAATTTATGAAAATATCACAAGGCTGTATGATATCCTACTCAATCAAACCTATGAGCTTATAACTTGGCTTAGACCGCTTGTTGGCACTTGATATTTGGCCACATTGTAGCTAAAGGTCCCCGGAACAGGTATGACCTGATTCCAGAGGGGGTCATCTCCGACCCTAGAACATTTTTTTTTAAATTTTAAAAATTTATGCAAATATCACAAGGCTGTATGATATCCTACTCAATCAAACCTATGAGCTTATAACTTGGCTCAGACCGCTTGTTGGCACTTGATATTTGGCTATGTTGTAGCTAAAGGTCCACGGAACAGGTATGACCTGATTCCAGAGGGTCTCATCTCCGACCCTAGCACAATTTTTTTTCAAATTTAAAAATTTATGAAAATATCACAAGGCTGTATGATATCCTACTCAATCAAACGTATGAGCTTATAACTTGGCTCAGACCGCTTGTTGGCACTTGATATTTGGCCACGTTGTAGCTAAAGGTCTCCGGAACAGGTATGACCTGATTCCAGAGGGTGTCATCTCCGACCCTAGAACAATATTTTTTAAATTTAAAAATCTATGAAAATATCACAAGGCTGTATGATTTCCTACTCAATCAAACCTATGAGCTTATAACTTGGCTCGGACCGCTTGTTGGCACTTGATATTTGGCCACATTGTAGCTAAAGGTCCCCGAAACAGGTATGACCTGATTCCAGAGGGTCTCATCTCCGACCCTAGAACATTTTTTTTTTAAATTTTAAAAATTTATGAAAATATCACAAGGCTGTCCTACTCAATCAAACCTATGAGCTTATAACTTGGCTCAGACCGCTTGTTGGCACTTGGCTGTATGATGTCCTACTCAATCAATCCTATGAGCTTCTAGCTCGACTTACTTCTTCCGAAACCACGTAGTAGCCAATGGTCACTGGAATAGATATTACATTATTCCAAATACCCATGCAATGATAAATCCTTATCTCCTTAGGGACGGTCTTTCTAAAGCTATTAACGTTCAAATTTAGTGTATTCTTCTTTCCTTCATTCATAGTAGAAATCTCTTAACATTTTCCTGGCATCTTAGAACTAGATTACGACACATACCTTTCTACAATAACTTAAAAGCCAGAACGATTGTAACTCCCAAATTGATGGCACAGAGAGCATCATAACATCAGAGTGCCAATAATTATCCGAAATACTTTGCTAATCTAAGAGGCTTTCCCTTTCATCACTGACATGTGAAATGTACTGCAAAATATATTTATAAAAAAACAATTACTCTGTTCAGTCTGCTGTCTGGGACTTTGCATCTCCTATACGTTACTGGAGTATTCGGATGATGTCATTCGTTTAAAATTTTATTTTGTTCAGATTGAACAAAAATCATTAAATACATACAAATCTATTAAAACTTTATTGCAAACCATCCCTAGGTGTATTTTGTTAAGATTGTTCAATAATTATTAAATACATACAACTCTATTAATATTTTACTGCAAGCCATCTTTAGATCTAGGGGGCATTTCCGCGGTGGTTGTAGTGCTCACCCGCTTCCTACAATAACTTTACATCACCAACATGTAAAATGTACTTCAAAATCTATTTAAAAAACTGTTTATTACTCGGTTCAGCCTGCTATCTGGGACTTTGCATCTTTTGTACATTATTGGAGTATTCGGATTATGTCATTTGTTTTAAATTAAATTTTGTTCAGATTATTCAATAATTATTAAATACAACTATATTAAAGTTTTAGTGCATACCATCCTTAGGTGTAGGGGGTATTTCCGCGGTGGTTGCAATGTTCACCGCTAGGTGGCGCATTGTCGTGGGTATTTTTCTCCGCTTGGTGGTTGGTGTCTTCGCTTGGTGGGTCAACTTACTGTAGGGGGGAATTCACGGCGGTCGTATCACCCTGTAATTCAGGAACCAGAACTCGGATCCACACAAAATTCAACAGCAGCTGATGGACCTTTCATTTAAAATCAAGTTTGCCAAATCGGTTCAGAAAATTCCGAGAAACCGATGTGGACAAATCAACAAATTTTGTTTCGTAACCATACTCTTCAACTCGTAATCCGGAACAAGATGTCGGTTGAAAATGAAATTCAATAGCAACCTATGGGAATATTATACCTTTCATCTGAATCTTAGTTTGTAAAAATCCGTTCAGCCATTTCCGAGAAACCGATGTGGACATTTTGTTAACAAATCTGCACATACACACATACATACATACATACATGCATACATACACACATACATACACACACATATTTTGCGATCTCGGCGAACTGAGTCGAATGTTATATGAGACTCGGCCCTCCGGGCCTCGGTTAGAAAGTCGGTTTTTGGAGCAATTGCATAAACTTTCTATATGAGAAAGGCAAAAGAATAATATTTAATTAGCTTAATCAGCATAAGCTCAATGTTATCTTCATGTGATTTTATTTTGAAATGTTGGTGGAATGGGTTTGAAAGTGGAGGGAATGGGTAGAGTGGGAGTGGAGGATGCGTCAGAAATCCTTCATCGTCGATAGTGGACAATATATTCAAAGAATGTTTGATTGGCAATCAGTTATCTAGATCTGCGATTAAAAGTAATTTGGTGACCATTTCAATAGTTTTTAGCCTCTGAGGTATTACGATTGTGCCGATTTATATGGGAAATTCCAGTGTATGCTTACTAACGCCCCTGTAACTCCGGAAGCAAAAGTCAGAACCGAATGAAATTCAGCAGCAGTCAATGGTATTACTGTATCTTTCATTTGAAAACAAGTTTGTAAAAATCGGTAGAGAATTCGTTGGGGAATGGGTGTGATATTAGCTTAGGAACTTGGCGGGTTCCCCGGGGGCGTCATGAACCGTCATAGGTGGCCAATGTGATCAAAGCTGCTTTGATTGATCATTAGTGATCCAGACCCGCAAACTAGAGTAATGTTACATCAATTTTAATATGTTTTACATCATTTGAACATCATGGTGGTACCAGTTTATATGGCAATTTGCTGTGTAATCGCACTCTTCAACCCGTAACTCCGGAACCGGAAGTCGGATCAACTAAAAATTCATTAGCAGCTTATGGGAGCGTTATACCTTTCAGATGAAACTAAGTTTGCGGTCAGCCCTCTCTGAGAAAATTGTGTGAGTTTAAATGACACACACATACACACACACATACATACACACACAGACATTTGCCGATCTCGACGAACTGAATCGAATGGTGTACTGAAGTTATTATGCCAAATAAAAGCTAAGCATTGACTCTTTATCGTCCACAAATAATAGAGAAAAATGATAACTCTTTATATGTTAATTTAATCTTAAGTCAAAATATCACATATCGTATACTAAAGCTTTGCTAATATTTTGTAGTTTGACTGTAGTTAGTATGTTTTTCCAATGCCAATCCTCATATCTACACTCTCGGTAGCAATACAGCACATGAAATATATCACAACCAAAGAGAATAGTGAAAGAGACGCAGAGTGAAAATCAGTCAAAACGGCAACACTCCCTTTACGATGATTTCAACACTAGAATTTGGCAACCGTTTCCAAAGGCAGCACTTTAAATGACTCCTATTATATTTTGAAAACAAACCTTTTGTCGATCGTTGAATTTGTATATCAAACGATGTGCATTTCGAAACAAAGAGATGAAATAATTCTAAAACTTGTTTTTACTCATACATAGACTCTAGAATGCACCTTACAATCACGATTGCACTAAATTCTGACGAAAATTCAAATTTTTTTTTGATAGATTTACAATACTTATCTCCTCCAACTCAGGCATTAGTAATGTTTATTTACATTGCACGATTGGTCTGCTCAATAAGGTATTTTTGGCTTCACACTATTCGTCTCTTTTCCTATTCTCTTTGATCACAACTACAAGCCCGTCTCTAAATGTCACAGTAAAATGTGCCATCTACAAACGGTGTTGCCAAGACCACATATGTAAAAGAGCATAATAGCAAAATGTAATAAAATAATAGTTATCAATTATCTCCCTATTATCTTCGCAATAAACATGTAATATGCTTATACGATCCTGCAATGAGTAAATGCAGAGGTGATAGTAGAATTAGTAGCCTTCTGTGTGCTTTAATTGCTAAATAAATTTGAAAGTTGCAAGGAAATTTTTGCACTCGATTTTCTCCGTTTGACGTTTCTGTTAAATATGATGTAATGAAAAAACGCTCTAGATTTATACCTTTGGTTGTCTGAACATTCCCTCTAAGAACGGTTGGTTTCAAAATCGTCCAATGAAGGACGTTCGTTGGACCAATTTGGACAACGTCCAAATAACCGTTCAACAAACGTCCATCGTTAGACCCGTGTTGAACGATTTTGAAACAATTTTTTGGACGTCTCAGTGGGTTTTGTTTTAGTTCTTACGTTAGTTACGAGTTTGTTGATCTTTCTTATGTGGTTTTCGTTTGAAGCTAAGAGAAGACAATCGCGTAGCCAATTTGATCCAGTCCTAACCTCAATATTGAACAAGCTTCTGATTGGTCGTTTTGCCAGCCAAGAGCGTTCATAATATTTTCAAACGGGATGAAAAACAGTGCCGCTGAATTTATTTTGGCTTCTTTTCATACCCATGAACATTTTATGCAAATTGAATAAATACCCTGAATGACGATATAACTACGTGTAAAGTTAAGAGAGACACAAATAAACATAAAATTCAATTTTTAAATGCAGCTAGTATTGTGAATTTTTGACAGAGGTACAATTATTTTCAGCAATTGTGAAAAACTTGCAAATGGAATTTGGCAACGATGGATGCTTGTTGTTTTGGAATTACGACAGGGACTGGTAGATAAAATTAAGAACAGCAAGAAGCCTGTTGTCGTCTCTTCTCTTAGGTTTGAAGCGAAACTGAGTCAGATTCTAACCCCAACTGCTGTCAAAATGTATGAACTGACCGGTTGGGGTTAGAACCTGACTCAGTTTCGGGTTCAAGCGAAATCGCCATTAATTTTTTCTCATTTGGTCGGTGTTACGTCAGACCGGACTGTAGGGAATTCGATTCAAATAGTCTGTGAAACATCCGAAAAAAAAAAAACAAAAATATAAATAGTAATAAAAATAATAATCATTACCATAATTTGAACAAATAGAGAATGATACTGTAGATTGTATTGAAACTATCGACAGGGCATCTCCACCGCTAGATCTAAATCCCTGTTCTACGTTATACCAGATCTAAAAATATAGATCTGAAAAAATAGATCAAAAGTTGGATTTATGCACCGCTAGATCCAAACGACTAGATCTAAAAGTTAACAGATCTAGCAAGCCATTCAAAGTGCAATTCAGTTTCCATAGCTGAAAAAGTAATGATTTGGTATGATGCAAAGTTGAGTGATGGTAAACAACAAAAACTGAATCTTCGCAACGAGTGGAATACTGAATTAACAGTTAGTTCTAACTTAAACACCTATCAAAGACGTAAATCTACTATACGATCTGTATGCTGCAAAAGTCAGTGATTATCAAGATTATCGCGACATCCACTCGAGTTTCGACTGTACCATACTAGGAAACATGATTTGGTATTATGAACATTTTGATTTTTTGTGTTTAATGATAACATTGTTTCCCTTCTGAAGAGCCAGGAGGACATGACGGTTCCCAATCGCTATCATCATTTTCATTCAACTGAAGAGTTAATCAAACTGGAACTGCTTCAGAACTATCGGGTCCACCACTTCACCGATGGAATGTTAGCAAAGCCGTACCTGAAGTGAATGACCAGATAGGTTAATTACAAGAGGTGGTCGTTCCAAACTCCTGTGATTTGCTGAATTGATTGACCTTGGCAGATGTGTGTGCCTTTCAGTACTATATAAGAATAGTATCCCATCGCCGTTTAGCACACCGGTAATGCTGGCACCATATTAATTAGCAGCCTTTGATGATAGGCACTAATCTTCCCCATACTATGAGTATTTGTTGCCATATGCCGGATTACTAACATTCTTTTCACGTTCTAGCCTTTTACCCCGGCTTATCATCCTTTACGCTCGATCCACATTAATTTACATTTTTCGGGGTTGTTGATTCAAGAATCGGTATACTAATTTACCAGAACTGTGATACCTAGCCTCCTGATTGGGTTGCCATATAGATTAAATCTGCCGAGAGACCTCATTTCTCCTTCCAGCGTCCGTTCTTTATCAGACACAGTCGATAACACGAAGAACAGACGCTCGTCAGGTTTATTGTTTATTGTTTCCTGTCAGCATACGACCAAAGAGGGTTTGTTAACTGATCTCCACTATGGTTGCTCGTATCCCATCTGGTATTGTAGGGAGCTAAAGGATAGGACTTCTGTATCAGAGGAGAATGGCCATGTTGCTTCTGCACGAAGATACAGTATTGTAGACCTGAAGTGTGTGGGTTGGATAGATTGACTTTCATCAAGGACGCCAACTTTAGAGTGTTGCTGAAACCTTGATCTGCTTTGTAAAATTAAGTAATGTAAATCATAAAATAAATCAGGCTAAGAGTGCTTTTTCCAGGTATACAAAACGATTGTACGAAAGTTGATCTGAAAAAGAAATCCATTGTAAACATCAAACTGAGATCCCATAAAAGGTGTCAGAAGATCACGCTGCGGCCTCAGCAGTCCATTCCGATTTATCCACAAGAAATGGTGTTGTTGTCAAATGTAAAGTGGATAGAAGAACAAATAACGAAGGTGTTTAAATTGCACGACTCGACAGTACTATCTGCAAAAACTTCAACCTAATTATTGCGAACTCATTTTCACAGCTTGATAGAATCGAGGATGCAATTCTATGCCATACAATGAGAATTGAAGCCGCTTCGGTGCCAGCAGGCGTTCTGAAATACCACAATGTTTCCGGCACACAGCCTAGCTGCTACCTGTATTGCACTAAGTTGAATCTCTGTCGCATGTCAGATTTTCGGTGTTTCTGGAAGAGCTGGAAACTACATGATTGATGTAAAATTTCGAAGATGTTGCGGCTTTGTGTCAAAGCTTCCTCGAGCTGTCATATTTCGCGGCCTCCCATGAGAAAATTTTAAAACTTTGTAAGGAAGCTCTTCTGTCTATAGTTTTTAGGGGCAAGAAAAGATGTCCCCACATTATGGCCATCAGAGTCACAGCCAAGAAAGCTTCACGATTTGCCGTGGAAAGTGACATGGCTATTATTAGTATTTCCGCAAATGAGTGCTTAGAGCGTCTTTTACGCGGTTCGTACGCGGGGCTTGGCAATAGATCATAGGGACTTTTCCTACAATAAGCATACTTTTGAACATTATTAATGCAATGATCATACTCATGATTCTCTGCGCAATTGTCACACCGAGCCTTAATGCTATAATGGCCCATTTCCTTGTATTTAGGGCAATGCCCAGAACAATTCTTTTCATCGGGCGTTCTTCCTCTTGGAAAACCTTGATGTACTCTGCGTTCCATTCGGTAGCAAAACGGAACTAGTCTTCAACCGGGTCTCAAATGACGCATACCACACGTTCGTATTCGGTGTTCTTGTCCCGGTTGAAATGCACCGCGGAATTGACACTCCTTTCTCTCCATCTGTTCGAGAAATCTAGCAGAGTTCGACACCCAGTTTCTGATCCGAAATCCTCTACACGAATGGATGTACTTCACCTTGCTGGCTCGCTAGATCGCTTTTTTCGATAGTATCCACGCTGTCGTAGTAGTCATCCACGTAATGACGCTTCACGATAGTTTCTACTGCTTCAGGGTACTTCTCCAAAAAATTGATGCATTTAAATTCTTCACGAATTGAGCTCAGCAGGACGAACACGTGGAACCAAAGGTGGCAACGTTCATAACATACACCTGCGGAACATCTTCACTATTGGTTCGGAACAAAAACCGTTGCACTTGCTTATCCTCAGGTCTGATCCGAACCTGATGATACATTTCTTGAATGTCACCAGCAAATGCTACTGACTGTTCCCGAAAATTGCAGATTATTCTGGGAAGCGGAACTAGCATATCCGGACCTTTGAGTAACTCTGAGTTAAGAGAGACTTCGTTCACTGATGCTGCAGCATCCCAAACCAGGTACACCTTACCCGGCTTCTTCGGATTCACTACGACATTGAGCGGTAGACACAACGCAGCGGTTTGTGGCGTGCCCTTCAATTCGGCATTTCTCGCCTTGTGTGCGTAGTGTTTGAATCGATAGTTCCCGATCTGCTGGCATGCGTTTTTCTTCTTGTCTGAATTCTTGTCCAGCTAACGGTCCAGAGCCTTCATCCGGCGGACAGCCATCGGAAACCCCGTTTTGAAGCGATCACCCATTCGCTATCTCATCTAGCATGTATTGTTCTCGCATCACGTCATGGCCATCTGGATTGCTTGCGGGAACGATCAAGTGCAGATTCAGGTAAAAGTGCGCACTTGGTCTTTGGCTCTCAGAACCATATACTGTCCAGCCAATCTTCGACCGCACGGCAATCGGTTCGTTCAGCCAACCGACCCGTGACGTGAAAAGAATTCTCGGCTTTCCCAATGAGTAATTCACTGGAATAGCAGCTAGATGCTAATATTTTTCACCACATCTGCGAATCGTACGTTCTGCTTCGACACCACCAACTATGATAACGTTCGAGTGTTGATCTGCGGAAACTTCTTCTTTGAACCCTTCGCTGATATCAATTCGACCTTCCTCGAATCGTTCTCAAAGCTGTTGATATTGCGCGCTCACGTCACTGTCAACGGCTTTAGAGTACCTTCTGCTTTCAGCCGCTTGGCCACCAGATCATCTACCAACGTAGCCGACGACCCTTCGTCGAAAAACGTAGTAGTATCGAACTTCCGCTTGCCCAGGTAAAGCGTCACCGGCATCATGCGAAAAATCACCTCACTATCTGCCTTCTCGGTAGCATTGACCTCTACCTTCTGCAGCGGCACCGATTCCTCCACTCGATGCAAAAGGAAATGATAGCCTCCACGACAGTTTGGTATCGAACATCGATTCATCGAGGTGCATCTACTGTTTCCGTGTTTGTTCAAATAAAGACCACACAGGTTTTGTCGCTCAACCTGGGGGCAATGTTCATCAACTTAAATTCCTCACAGTACAGCGTTTTCTATAGCAACGCCCTTAAATTTAATTTTTTCAACATAACTTTTTCCACTGTGACTTTTCGTGCAAACCATGTTCCAAACAAACCTCTTGTATCTCGCAAATCTCATTCATCCGGGGCAACCGTTAAGTACTGTTTGTGTCTTACTTATTTTGTTTTGTGTTAATCGTCATGTTTATATGCATAGCTACTTTTCCTTACTTACTGTCCAACCCTCGCGATACATCTGACCTGCTCAGTAGAGTGGGACATGGTTATATGAAAAAAAAATAAAATTTCGCTCCGAGTAACTTTTTGGGTCCTATTTAGCTCCTAGAACAACTCTGCAAATGTTTAGTTCGGTCGGTGAAACTATATTTTTGCGCCCATGGTTTAAAGTTTACATGGGATTTCGTATGGGGAAATCTACTTTTGCAAAATAATTCTTCCAAGAGTCGCCCGTTATCTCCTAAAAATAGATAGATGAATGATTTTTATAGGAAATTTGTCAAGGAAACAATGTCTAGAAGACCACGTAACGATCTGATGCTTGTGGAAAAAGTTATTAAGCAAAAACCGATTAATGCCCTGAAGATTGATGAAAATTTCATTTTTCACAGCATCACTGCTGCTGACGGTCGAATAATATACAAAATTTTTAACTTTCTCTTATTATGTATAAAAGAAGCATCAATTTATCCCCCAAAACCCTTGCGAAGTGGCCAAACAGCATAGATAAATGATTTAAACACATTAAGAGAAGATCAAAACAAAATTGCATATAATTGGACTGCCAACAGCAGTGGTGCTAGAAAAAATGAATATTTTATCAATCGTCAGAGCATCAATCGGTTTCTGCTTAATAACTTTTTTCTCAAGCGTCAGATCGTTTCGTGGTTTTCGAGAATTTGTTTCTTTGTTAAATTTTCCATAAACGCCACATAACGATTTATTTTTAGGAAGCAATGGGCGACTTCCGGAGGAATTATTTTGTGAAAGTTAGTTTTTCCATACAAAATACCATGTAAACTTTAAACAGTGGGCGCAAAAATATAGTTTCAAGGATCGAGCTAAGAATTTGCACAGTTTTTCTAGGTACCTGAAAAGTTGCTCGGAGCTGGATTCCATTTTTTGTCCCACCCTACTATTCAGGTCTGCTGCAAATATCGTCACCGGATCCGGAGGTGTCGACCAAAAGGATTTACATCTGTTTACAGCCACCTTCGCCGGGTTTCCTACCCTTCTTGGTGCTAGCCGTTCCTATTTAACTGCAGGCTTCGCATTTTCGCAATCCATTTTCGCGATCCATTTCGCTGCCATTCCAACGGAATAATCATCAGCGGTAAAATGTCTCTAGACAGCGAAATCCCGATTTTCTCCAACGTGTTTTTTCCTCCTTAGCTGCCGTTGCTAGCACGCTGACCAACATCTGGTGTCTACTCACTACTGTTGCTAATATCGAATCTTATCGAAACGTGAACCGATCCTTCAGAGAAGCCGTCCAACTTTACATACATTCCTTTCGACTGGACCCTCGCAAAATTTCGTCCTTGGTTTCTTCATTAACTTGTTTCTAGAGTGACCGAACTCAAATGACATTTTATTTGCCAAAACGGCTTGCAGTATATTTTTTTCCTGAACAGGAAGTTAATACGTTTTTAAAAGTAACTCAAAACCTTCATGGGAGGGGTGGTTTGAGCCCCCAAAACCTCCCCTTGCGCACCGGCCTGCGACCAACGATACACTGTTGCGACTGCATCTACTCGGCGGGACCTCCGAAAATTCACCGTCACTCACATCGTCGTCACTTCGCTCGAATTGGTCGGCTTTGGAAACGAACGATTTATCTAACGGCACCTGATTGTCGAACTTCTTCGGACACGTTAGTTTATCAGCCGTCTGTCGATATCCTTGCTTTGGATAGGCTCCGCGATAACCCAACATCCAGTCCGCCTACAACTCCATATTGTCCCTTCAACGCGTTGACATTATTAATGCTGTCGTCCAGCTGTTTCCGAATTGCATCCCGCTTCTTTGAGAATAAACGTTCGTTGGCAGTCAAGCATTTTCTGCTCGTGCTCTAGCTGCCGCTGCTCCATTTCACGCTGCGCTTGTAGCTTATTCTAATCTCAATTGGTTTTATATTCATCACATTCAATCATCTTATCTAGTTGTATCTAGTCGTTATTCTTCCGTTTCCTATTTTTATGGGAATTTTTATGGGAAGAAACAAAGTCTCGAAAACCACGAAACGATCTGACGCTTGAGAAAAAAGTTATTAAGCAGAAACCGATTGATGCTCTGACGATTGATAAAATATTCATTTTTTCTAGCACCACTGCTGTTGGCAGTCCAATTATATGCAATTTTGTTTTGATCTTTTCTTAATGTGTTTAAATCATTTATCTATGCTGTTTGGCCACTTCGAAAGGGTTTTGGGGGATAAATTGAGGCTTCTTTTGTACATAATAAGAGAAAGTTAAAAATTTTGTATATTATTCGACCGTCAGCAGCAGTGATGCTATGAAAAGTGAAATTTTCATCAATCTTCAGGGCATTAATCGGTTTTTGCTTAATAACTTTTTCCACAAGCATCAAATCGTTACGTAGTCTTCTAGACATTGTTTCCTTGACAAATTTCCTATAAAAATCAGTCATCTATTTATTTTTAGGAGATAACGGGCGACTCTTGGAAGAATTATTTTGCAAAAGTAGATTTCCCCATACGAAATCCCACGTAAACTTTAAATCATGGGCGCAAAAATATAGTTTCACCGACCGAACTAAACATTTGCAGAGTTGTTCTGGGAGCTAAATGGGACCCAAAAAGTTACTCGGAGCGAAATTTTATTTTTTTTCATATAACCATGTCCCACTCTACTGAGCAGGTCAGATGTATTAATACGT
This sequence comes from Topomyia yanbarensis, assembly GCF_030247195.1. Taxonomy (NCBI): domain Eukaryota; kingdom Metazoa; phylum Arthropoda; class Insecta; order Diptera; family Culicidae; genus Topomyia; species Topomyia yanbarensis. The sequence goes on along the minus strand of NC_080671.1, from coordinate 241,923,961 downwards.
ACATGGAACTATTGAGAACCAGAGCTACAGGTCCCAAGCCCTGGTGAAGGAGGATGGTTGTGATGATCTGGGCCGAGGTCACCACGTAAAGCAAGGTAGGTCAGAAACCCCAATTCCAAGGCGTGAAGCGACCCGTGCCGAGGAATGAGTGATCGAGGGGGTGAAAAAGATGCTCGATCGTTAACGGAGCCTGTGGGGTACCTGGGCAACCCCCACAGTAAGCGTCCCTTACACGTTAATGCGGAGCTCTGGCGTGGCGGACATTTATTCTCGCGCTACTCGTGGGATCAAACATGGAGTCAACAAAAAACAAAAAATAAACAGTCGGAGGTGCCAAACCCCTTTGCTAGAGGTGGTTTGGCGAGGTCTCCCCCCCCCCCCCCCCCGTGGGGAGAGTAGTGGAGCGATGAGTGCTGCATCTGAAAGCACCAGTGACCCCCCAGCAGCGGTAGGAAATAGCCCTACCAACGCATCGGACGGGCCACTATCTGCGATGCGCAAAGTGGTGGAGCAGCTCGATTCAATAATCGTGTACACTAGCGCAAAGCAAAACATAAGCAAGGAGTTAAAACAGAGTCTCCTGGAACTCCGAAAAACTGTTCGTGTCGCAAGACAGAAACAGCAGGCTTATGCCAAGAGGGTGGAATGTCGGGAGAAGTCCGACAGAGAAACCCAGACAATGGCCTCCAAGAGGGAGGGAAAAGAGAAGGTCGATACGGGCACTCAGACAGTGGCCTTCACCTTTTATGGAGCAGCCACGTCGCTCGAAGCGGCGGCCGAGTTCCCCTCGAAGGGAAAAGGCAAGGGCAATCGCAAGACGGCGTCGAACGCGAAGCGCCCTAGGAAGTCGCCAGGCGAGGGTGCAAAAAGCGACACCACACGGCGTGCAACCGTTAAGGCCAAACGCCGTCTGGCCGAGGTAAGCGAGGGCGAGAGTGACCTCGCTGAGCAGAGCGTTGGTACCAGCAACTCGGCGCGACCGGGGCAGGGGGCCCAAACTGGACGCTGGTCACCAAGAAGAAGCCGGCAGCGACACCGGAGGTACCGCGGCCCGCGAAGAAGGCCAAGGACAGAGGCGAGGCCTTGTGGTTAAAAACCGACTAGGACAAATACGCTGATGTCCTAAAGACGATGAAGGCGGCCGAAAGCCTTTCGGCCCTTGGGCAAGATGTGCGTAGCGTGAGACGCACCAACACGGGAGAAATGCTTCTGGTGCTGAAGCGAGGCGCACAATCTAGTGCGGTATACAAAGCCTTAGCCTAAGAGGTCCTTGGTGAAGGCGCCCAAGTCAGGTCGCTAGGGGCGGAAATGACTCTCCAGTGCAAGCATCTGGACGAGTTCACGACCGCAGAAGATGTCGCAGCCGTTAAGGAACAATGCGACGTCACAATCGAGTGGACCTCTGTGCGATTTAGAGATGGACCCTCTGGCACCCAGGTAGCCTACCTTAGGCTACTGAAGGCGGATGCCAAAAAGGTAACCGAGAAAGAGAAGCTGAAGATCGGCTGGTCGGTATACCCTATTAGCATACCCCAGCCGCCTTCAGTGGATAGGTGCTATCGGTGCCTTGAGTATGGCCACAAAGCCTACGAGTGCAAGGGCATAGATAGGAGCAAACTATGTCGTCGCTGCGGCGAGGAGGGACATAAAGAGCGGGGCTGCACTAAGGCACACAAGTGCCTTATCTGCACCGCTAAGAAGCAAGCCCATAAACATGCTATGGGCGGACCTTCGTGTCCCTTCGGTGAGTTAAATAAGAAGAAGCCGTGAACGTCACACAGCTAAATCTTAACCATTGTGCAGCAGCCCAACAGCTGCTGTGGCAGTCGGTCTCGGAGTCGAGGACAGATGTCGCCCTCTTATCAGACCCGTACCGCATCCCTGCCGGCAACGGCAATTGGGTGTCGGACGGGTCTGGAATGGTGGCAATCTGTACAACGGGACGGTTCCCGGTTCAAGAGGTAATACACTCCTCCACGAGGGTGTGGCGATTGCCAAGATCAATGGGGTGTTCTATTGCAGCTGCTACGCTCCACCAAGGTGGCCAATAGAACAGTCCAACCAGATGATCGACAGGCTCTCGTTGGACCTAGTGGGCCGGAAACCGGTAGTCATAGCGGGAGACTTTGACGCTTGGGCAGTGGAGTGGGGCAGCCGCTGTACAAATAGCAGGGGTCAAGCGCTAATGGAGGCGCTTGCGAAACTCGATACTGTGCTAGCTAATAATGGCTCCGCTAGTACATTCCGTAGAAACGGAGTGGAGGCGTGGATTGACCTAACATTTGCCAGCCCGAGTCTGGCTCCAGGCATGGAATGGAGGGTAGACGAAGGCTACACCCATAGCGATCATTTAGCAATCCGCTTTAGGATCAACTATGGTGTGCAGCATCCGAGGGCGGGAGATCCCTGTCAGGTACGCGGGTGGAAGTCCAATCACTTCGACAGCGAAGCTTTCACCGCGGCCCTGGGACTGGAGGGCAACACCGACTAAGCGGGGATGCGCTGGTAACTGCTCTATCACGCGCGTGCGACGCCACTATGCCGAGAAAAACACTGCCAAGAAACGGCAGATGCCCGGTATACTGGTGGAGTGCCGAGCCTGCCTGCGGTCAGCCTGCCTCGGAGCTAGACGTAGGATGCAAAGAGCTCGCACCGAGGATGCAAGAGAGAACCGCCGTGAAGTGTTTCGCGCTGCGAAATTGGCCCTTAACAAGGCCATTAAAAGCAGCAAGAGAGCGTGTTTCGACAACCTGTGTGAGAGAGCCAACGCGAATCCGTGGGGTGACGCCTACCGGATTGTGATGGCCAAGACCAAAGGGGGCTCCTCACCCCTAGAACGGTCTCCGGACCGGTTGGCAACGATGATCGAAGTACTCTTCCCGTCTCGAGCCACAAGCCCCTGGCCACCCGCACTACGAGACAGCGCGGGCGCTGCCGAAATGGTGGCTCCAGTGACGAATGAAGAACTACTCGCAGTGGCTAAATCCCTAGCAATGAACAAAGCTCCAGGGCCGGATGGAGTTCCAAACAACGCACTCAAGGCAGCGATCATAGCGAACCCGAACATGTTCAGGCTAGCTATGCAGAGATGCTTTGACGAGTGCCGTTTCCCCGATAGATGGAAAAGGCAGAGATTGGTGCTGTTGCCGAAGCCCGGGAAGCCGCCAGGCGACCCATCGGCGTACAGACCAATCTGTCTGATCGACACCACTGGCAAACTGCTTGAGAGGATCATCCGCAACAGGCTAACCCCGTACGCGGAAGGTACGGACGGTCTGTCCAGCAACCAGTTTGGCTTTCGGAAGGGTAAGTCTACAGTGGACGCTCTCAACTCAGTGATAAATACTGCCGAGATAGCGATCCAACGAAAAAGGCGAGGTATTCGATACTGTGCGTTAGTGACACTTGACGTGAAGAACGCATTCAACAGCGCAAGCTGGGATGCCATCGCGCTCTCGTTACACCGGCTTAGCCTACCGGTGGGTCTGTACCGGATCCTGGAAAGTTACTTCCAAAACCGCGTACTGCTATACGAGACCGATGCCGGTCAGAAAAGGGTTCCGATTACCGCCGGAGTCCCGCAGGGCTCGATCCTAGGCCCGGTGCTATGGAACCTCATGTATGACGGGGTTCTGAGACTGAAGTTCCCTCCTGGGGTCAAGATCGTCGGCTTTGCCGACGACGTAACCTTGGAGGTCTACGGGGAGTCAATTCCTGAGGTAGAACTAACCGCAGAACACGCGATTAGCACGGTGGAGGAATGGATGAGCGCGAGAGGCCTGGAGCTCGCTCATCATAAGACGGAGATAGTTATCGTCAACAACCTCAAGTCGGCACAACATGCAGTTATCCATGTGGGAGAAGTCGCGATCACTTCACAGCGAAGTCTGAAGTCTCTCGGAGTCATTATAGACGACAAGCTGACCTTCGGCAGCCATGTCGACTATACATGCAAGAGAGCGTCGACTGCTGTTGCGGCTCTATCGAGAATGATGTCCAACAGCTCAAAGGTGTGCGCCAGTAGACGTAGGTTACTGGCAGGCGTTGCCGTATCTATCCTCAGGTACGGCGGCCCGTCATGGTCAAGAGCACTGAGGGTAACCAGTTACCTACAGAAACTGGAGAGCACCTACCGCGTGATGTGCCTCAGAGTGATATCTGCCTACCGCACGGTATCACACGATGCATCCTGCGTGATAGCGAGCATGATGCCAGTCGGGCTGGTCATTCGGGAAGATGAGGAGTGCTTCGAGCTACGTGGAAATAGGGGAGCCCGCGAGCGCACCAGGGTGACCTCGGTCGCCAGACGGCAGCGTGAGTGGGACAACTCCTCGAAAGGTAGGTGGACCCACCGGCTGATACCTAGCA